>NC_090444.1:1745697545-1746013699 GCF_031143425.1 Pleurodeles waltl
CTACGATGTTAGAGGGAAATCTGTTAATGAAATAAAACAAATCACTTTGACACAATAATATAGGTTTAAACGATTTTCAGCTGGGAACAACAGGCAGTCTCACATAGAGGCCATGACTGAAGTTCAAAGTTCTGGTTCAAACACCAGTAGCATTTATACTGTAAAAACCACAAAAAACTGTGGTCAAGAGTTCAGCATTTACGTAAGCAACTACAAGCAGTACAGATAAGATAATGAGGTGCCTCTGGAAAGAACCACTTGCACTTGTTGGCCTCATGGCTGGGTAAGTTACACTGACGTCATTCACCATATCTATCTTTCTGCACAACAATAGATTATATGTTGCGTGCTGCTCATGGTAGCCCTGCCTTGCAAATACTTATCTGACCCTTACACAGTTCCCCTTAACATGATATGAATGACTTGTGGTTTTTAGGACCCCTGTGCTAAGGAAGGATACACCCTTCTGTTCCACCCTGTTCATGCTAAGTGAACATTTTGAAAGCAACAGTTGGTGCAGCTTTAAAGAAAAACTCTCATTCTAATGTGGCTTGGGCCTCTTGTGTGTTTCAGCACAGCTAACTTAATAATGCAGCATGTGTATAAGTTTCATAAGTAATAAGTGTTTGTTTGTCCCAAATATGACCTGCCTTTTCTATTGAACCCACAGTCTGTCTTTTTTTAACATGTCATGTATTAAGCCTTTCACTACTTACATTGGTTTACAACTATCTAGCCTAAAATGTTTGTATTGAGATTTGGGGAACTTATGTTTGTTTGTATGTGATGCATTCCTATTCTTCCTATAACAACGACAGGCTCCGGACCGCGTGAATTCCCTCCAAGCCCGCACATACGCCTGCTGGGTAGATGGCGCCAATGAGTTCAACAGCAATCGTAGCATTCTGTCTCTCCTGCGGACCACAACGCCGCGGGCATCCGCGTCCTGCACAATTCTTTGCCCGCAACCAGCCCATGGAATCTCTCCCACTGTGAACAAGACAAAGCATCCGCAATGTCATTGTTCACTCCCGGCACATGTCTAGCAGTAAAATTAATATCGTGACATAGGCAGTGAGGCACAAAAACTGGCAGCAACCGCAGCACCTGCACCTCCCTTGCAGACTGTCTATTGACTACGTGCACGACTGCTAAATTGTCCACACGGAACAGTACCTTCCGATGCTCCAGTAGATGCCCCCAGACGCAAACCGCAACGATGAGTGGGAACAATTCTAGGAAAGCAATGCTCCGTCCACCCTGGGTCCACGCCGCCGGCCACGGCTGAGCACAATACTTACTGTCCCAGTAAACGCCAAACCCTGACCCGCCAGCCGCATCTGAAAAAATGTGCACGTCCCAGTCCATGACCTGCCATGTTCTTAATGGAATACCATTAAACTGTTCCAGAAAAACACCCCACATCCTCAAGTCCCCAGTCTTCTACAAAAAGTCCGTCCTGCTCGCACTACCCGACACGCAAAGTTGAGATGACACAGCAGCACCTGAATATCCCTCTCTGTCACCTTACGTCTCCTCAAGATCTCGGCAAGTGTCCTCACCATGACCTCTTTCTTCTATCGTGGCAACCTCGCCACCATTATGTGAGTATTCAATTCAATGCCCAAAAAAGTCAGAGCCACTCAGGGCCCAACCATTTTCTCGTTGGCCAGGGGCACACCCAGGTCCCCAATAAGAGCCTGAAATTGCCGCAGGACTACCGGGCATTGGTCCGACGCTGGGAGCCCCACAAAAAAAATATCATCCAAATAATGCGTCACAGCAGTATGCCCTGTTGCTGTGGAAAAGATCCACTGTAGAAACGTACTGAAGCACTCAAACAAAGCACATGATATGGAATAGCCCATAGGGAGCGCCCTGTCCACATACCAGTGGCCTCCAAACCGAATACCCAACAATTCAAAATCACTGGGGTGCACAGGCAACAGTCTAAAGGCAGACTTGATATCAGTCTTGGCCATCAAGGCCCCTGGTCTGAAAATCTGCACCAATTCAATGGCCACGTCAACCGACGCATAGGACACCTTGGTCCTTTCCTCCGGTATGAAATCGTTAACAGAGGACCCTTCTGGCCACAACAAATGACGTATGAGTCTGAACTGTCCCAGCTCCTTCTTAGAAACAACCCCCATAGGGGACACCATTAGATGCTCCAGCGGCCAGTCGCTGAAAGGCCCTGCCATGCGACCCTCTGCTATTTATTTTTGCAGCTTTTCCTGCACAATGTCCTCCTCTCCCGCCACCGATCGTAAATTATCCGCCCACCGGCGCACCCGTGGCCCTTCGTATCCCAACGAGACACCCTCCGCGAAACCCTGGAACAAAAGTCTGTCTCCATAAGCGCTCAACCACGGGCCCAATCTGTCTAATCTAACCGGCGTACAAGCTTTTTCCCAAAGGCCCTTGTCCGCCCCCATAGCGCCCTGACTGCTGATTCCCTGAGTTGCCCCCCCCGGACTGCTGACCCTGCCCTGCGCCTGCAACCCCTTGTGTTGTGGGGGCATTACAATGCAAAATCGCGTGTCGCCCCGCGCATCGAGAACATTCGTGTCGAAATTTACAGTATTCCCGGGTGCACAGACCCTTGTTGTAGTCCAAACACGCCCCTGTCTTGGCGGGACCGCTCCCAGCGCCCGACCCTTTCTTTGCAGTGGTACCCGCCCCACCCTGAGTGGGGCGCTCTCGAAAGGGCTGGTACGTTATGGCCCCCTACAGCCGCGCCCCCAACCCTGCCCCTGCACCTCCCTCTGCCCCTCTTCCTTACCGCCTGCCTGCCGTCCACCGCCAGCGGAGAGGAGCAGGCGATCACCGCTGCCGCCACACCACCAGAGGGCCGCCGCGGTGGGAGTGATGGGCCTCCCACACCCTCCTTAAGGATGTCTAGGCGGGCCGCCTACTTCAGGAGCCGGAGCGCCTCCTGAACCTTGTCCTCTGCCACCATGCCGGGTAGATCGGTAAGGTGAACCTCAACGTCTACGAGCCCTCCGCTGCAAAGCCTTATTTACTGGTGTTTTTTTATTTTTTATTCCACCAGTACCTCTACGAAAGCAATTTTAACCAAGGCTGCTATCAAGCACTGATACCAAAAATGCCCTGCTACCGGCCACCGTGTTGCACCAACAAAATGGTGCCGACACATGAAATGGCCGAATTAAATACTTGCCGCCACAGCCCAAAAAGCGCCCAACGGCGCCTATACCACTCCCCCAAACCTCACGGGGGGGAGACCTCATTCTTCGGCAGTCCCCCCCCTAGGACCTCTTACTGGCTCGCCAAGTTGAGCCTGCTGCCACGCGTCTGAGGCCATAAATTATACAGATCGCCTCACAGGCAGCTCTGATGTTACCCCTATGCCCCCTGCCAGGGTAAGTCCAGGCAATACAGGTTTTCCCTGACATGCAAGCAATTAACATTTTACGCTATCTCACTAATAATTCTACAGCTGGTAGCTGTAGTTCGTTAACTTTGCCTCCTCTACTGAAGCCATTAACTCAGAGTTGTCCCCTCCCCCGACCAGCCAATTTTGGAAGAACCAAGCGTGGTTCTTTTCCCAAAACCTATCAATATGGCAGATCATAATATGTCCACCAACCATCCTATCGAATAAGACGATGACCTCACACTTGCTGGTGACATTGTCCATGCCTTAGATGCATCGGTCACCCAGTCAGTGAACAGGGTGCTAGCTCTTGCTCTCCAGCCCATTGCCTGTCAGTTAAAAAGGTATGCCCTGTCAGTTCCCCCGACACTGAACCCATCGCCAATCCCCCTCCCCACAAGACGAGGATGCTCCACACACCTCGGACTGGACTACTTTTATGACCCACATCACCCGTAGCTTGTCCTCAGATCATGCCCTTTCATCACCTACCGCATCCACCAGTGAAATTACCCCTTCCCAGACAGACACAGATGAATCTCTCTCCAGTTCGTCCGATTTCGATGACGAGCACAACCAGGCCCCCAAAAAAATTGCAGAAGCCTCCACGATTCTTCTGCCCTTTCTAATTCCTTACCCCCTACAGATCCATTCCTGGACTTTGACCCTGACAACATTGTCCATCCATGTTCTTCTGACTGGTCCCCCCCTCCAACACTCGTTGAGTATGCGCATGACAGATTATGCAAACCCCATGACCAAGAGGTACAGAACCAACTACGATAGGAATGCCCTCAACCTGACATACCCCACAAAATGGTGGAGACCCCAGAGCTTGATGCCAACCTCACCACCTTTATCAAGAGGTCCTCCAAGGATCCATAAAAGGGATTAACAGGTCCTGGAAGCTCTGTCAAGGCAAACTTCTTGACCTTTCAGGACCTTTGTGTAAGATACTTGACATGGCTGTCTTCGGAAAGCAGAACAACACCCCCATTGACCCTGACACACTGGTGGGCTGGGCTGAGCGTGCCCTTTGCATTCTAAGGAATGCCAACTGCACACTGTCAGTAGAGAGCAGGCAGTCAGTACTTATGCATATTGACCCGAAGCACATCGAAATAGCAAATGCAGAACCAGGCCCTCTGGCAAATTGTATGCTATTTGGCGGTAAATTCGTCAAGGACCTTGGGAAATTTGTCCACACATTTACAGCTTTGGACAAAGCACAGACCTCCATCCAAAAGGTCCTCAACCAAAGCCTTTTTTTCACAGCTGGCCGTTATAGAGAGCAAATGTCCAGCCGCGCTGCCTCTCGCAGCCCTCTCCCTTCCACTTCAACCAGAGGCCATGGCTACACCGTCCCTCCTCTGGACACCTTCCACTCCGCCAGAGCACGAGGTGGCCAACCTCTCTTCATATGAGGCTCCTTCCATACCCCGGATTTAACACTCAAGGTAAGTCTGATTTCTCCCACCTCTGTGATGTTGGGGGGCAGGACACAGATGTTTTTGGCCAATTGGTCTTGTCTATGAGATGCATGGGTGCTAGAGACCATTATGGGGTACAGGCTGGAGTTCTTTGGCTAGCCATATCAGACTTTAATCCCACCGCCTCTCCATTTTTCCCAACAGGATCAGATCTTTATTCAGCAAGAAATAGATCAACTGTTATTTAAGGGAGCAATCTGTCCTTGCATTCCCGACTCCTCTGGATTCTGCAGCAATATCTTTGTAGTAAACTAAAGGGGATGTGGTTCCTGCTTAGTCATCAACCTGAAGGACTTCAACAATTGAATTCTCTACCATTGTTTCAAGATGGAAGGGATCCATCTCCTCAGCCTCCTCAGGGATATTCTTTGGGAGGGCGACTGGATGGTCCGTCTCAACCTGAAAGATGCCTATCTTTTAATACCGATTTGGCAACCACATCCAAAATATCTCCAATTCAGATGGAAGGACAAATGGTTTCATTTCAAGGTTCTTCCCTTCGGGTTCTCCTCCACTCTGCTGTTTTTCACCAAGGTCATGTGCCCGATAATGGAGAACCTATGGTACAACCGAGTTTGACTTATTGTTTATCTGGACAACATCATTATTATGGTCCAGAACCAACAGACTATACTTGGTCACCTGGATTGGACCTGCAGAGCCTAGGCTTCATCATCAACGCGAAGGCGTCAGCTCTTTATCCATCCCATTACATGGAGTTTCTGTGATTCCAGATCAACTCATCCACCTCTCAGTTGTTACTTCCCCCTCAAAATTTGAAGGTGGTCCTAAAAGAGATCAGATCTATCCTTCACAAGATCCAGTTCTCTCTCAGAGCTTTGGCCAGGATAGTGGGACTCCTGGCCGCCTCTATCCATGCGATCTTTCTGTACCCTTTCCACTATTGCGCACTCCAACGCTTGGAGATACAACATCTCCAAAAAGGCGTGAATTACTCAGACCTGATTTCTATCAATCCCGAGGCCAGGTCTGTACTACAATGGTGGCTAGACCACATGTCTGTCTGGAATGGCAGAGGCATTTTTGGATTCCCAACCGGACATTCTGCTGGAATCAGACTCCAGTTGATGGGTTGCGGTGTTAGATGAGGCAACGTTTCCACAGGGGGACGATGGTCACAAGATGAGTCCTGTTTGCACATAAACAGCTTGAAACTCTTAGCTGGTTCCTTTGCCATTCAGGCTCTAGAACCACATTCCAAATGCTGTGTCCTGCTGAGAAAGGACAACATCTCAGGAGTCCGCCATATAAACAAACTAGGGGGAACAAAATCCCAAGTTCTAGCCGAGATCGAAAATACTTTTCGGCAATATTGCCTTCAACACCACATTTCGGTAACAGCAGAATATATCCCCGGTCAATGAAATGTGGTGGCAGACTGGAACTTGAGGTTCCTCAAAGGGGCCAGTGGGAGGAGACTCCACCACTCAGTCTTCCAAGCCCTTCAGAACCGGTGGGGTCATTGCCACATAGATCTGTTTGCCTCATGTCTGTCCAACCAGTTACCCCAGTTTTTCTCTTGGAGAACGTATCCATTAGCCATTGCCACAGACGCATTCCTACAATTTTGGAGGGGCCCTCTTCTTTATGCGTTTCTGCCTTTCGTGATGATCCTGAGGGTCACAGCTCAAGCCCTTCGACAGAAAGCGGAGCTGATTCTTGTCACACCCCAGTGGAGGGTTCAACCTTGATTTTCCATCCTATTGGAGATGTCTTGTGACTCCCCAGTCCAGATTCTGTCTTTTTAGGATCTGCTGACAGACCCAATAGGGAAGTCTCAGCCCCGTCTTCTTCTAGGCATCCTCCAGCTCATGGCTTGGTGCATTTCGATACACGCTGTTTCGTGCCAGACCTTTCGGACCAAGCTGTTAAATTCATCTCCACATCTTGGTCAGAGGTTACCCATAAACGATATGCCTCAGCCTTGCATAAGTGGTTGGCTTGGTACGATCAACGGGGTTTGGATCCCCTGGGGGCCCGTTACTTCAGTCATTAATTTCCTAGCTGAAATTGCATCTAACCGACTTAGCTATAACTCTATCAATAATTATCGATCGCCACAGGTCACACCTTTCTCGATGGTAAGCCTATTGGAGAACATCCCCTGATCAGTAGGGTTATGTGAAGGATACTCTTATCCAACCCTCCTCTTCAAAAATATTTGACTCTGTGAGATGTTAATATCATCCTCAAAATCCTTCCGCGATGGCCGGTTAACTCTGATTTGTCTCAGAAGTAATTATCAGCTAAATTGACAATTTTACAATGCCTTGTCTCCTGCAGAAGGGTGTCTGATGTCAAGGCTTTAGACTTTTCAGGTAGAGTCTATTCTGTAGATAGAATTACTTTTCCCTTGACTTAACGTACCAAAACCCTTTCGAAGCAAATGACCTATCCTAGCTTCCAAACAAATCCTAAATTATGCATTGTTCAATGTATGAAGGAGTACGAAGACCGTACTAGAGAATTTCGCCAATCCATTAGGGGTTGATGACGCAGAAAAAGAAGGTCCGACATATATTCAAGTAAACTGTGTAATCGATGCATATAATGAAGTGTGATTTTAGTAAAGAAATAATGTACGAGGGAAAATGTGCCCTCGGGGTAGTTCGCCATCATTGTAAACGAGCTTTATTAATCATGAAGTATTGAAAATGTAGTAATCCGTCATAATCGCAAATGTATGCCATGATTTCTTGTTTGAAAACTGTTTTGCTTAGCTTAAATTTAGTATAGGCTTTGGCCTAGTTGCCTGGCTTCAAATTCTAACTGCGTGATTCTTTTTTTTCCTTGAACTAATGAAACATATATTCTTGCTTGAAGTTGTATTTTTCCAGTAGAAACTGGCTGGTACACTTATCTCCAAGGTTTCGTGCTAGGCCGGTTACATCCCCTTTGATACAAGGTCAGTCTCTGCAGGTGTGGACAATGAAGGTACAGATAGTAAAATAATTGGCAAACCATGAGACAATTTGTGTTCCAAGGCTCCAAGGCTAATGTATGCACAAATAAGTTCTAGTAAAAGGCAATTTTTCATTGGACAATTTGAAGCCAACCTATGAACCCTCCAATGGAAGACCCTGCAGAATTTGGAATGTTTCTTACTTAAACCCACCGGACAAAGAGAAGTCAGCCATTTTCCTCGATGCCAGTTTGAAGCCTGATGCCAGACTCCATTTTGGACGACACCCTGATACCCTTTTCTCTATTCGAGAGAAAGAGACTTAAGAATTCTCACCCTAGAGACTTTAACTTTGATTTGCCCCGTCTTGCCTATGCAGTAACGTTGCCCCATTTTCCTTGCCGCTGCAAGGAAACTTGCCCTTAACTTTGCCCCTTCGAAACTTGCCCCGTGCTGATCGAACCGGTACCTGAAGGACGAAGACTTTTCTTGAATGCTGATTGTATTTGGTAAATATGAAAGGATAAATGTATTATGCATTGTGTTTTTCCTTTTAGGTACCAACTGCTATTTTGACAGGGCCCTAGCTAGAAGTTTTCCAAATTTGTGTGACTAAATTCGTTTCGCATGAAGCCCCACATGCCAATGCTAATTAGAGGTTAGTCGAGGTATTCATTCAATGTATCATGAAGAATTGAAATCTTGTTATGCTGACCGAATGTATGCAATTAGTCAAATACAGTTAGTCACATTGGTGATTTGCATTGCTATAACAGAGTGTATCATCATCCAGATTTTGCGTAGATTGCGTTTCTTCCACCGTTATGGACAGCTAGTAATGTTCATATACATATATCAATTGGTGTTGAGACATATATATATCGTGCTAGCTTTGTTAATATAGGGAAATAAATTCACTAACTTTTAATAAACTGGTGTGGTTATTCATGACTGAAAGGTCATGGTGCGCCGAAATACAAACTGTTATTGATTTCTGATGTGTTATATTGACCTATTAATTGGGTATTGATTACCGATTCCAATAGTTATTGATTATTGATCTGAGTGACTCGACTATTTTAGGATGAGGAGAGCCCGACTCGGTTAAAAGATTCACCGACCTCCAACGTGTCCAGGTACAGGTAATTTATAAGGGCTGGACGCGTTACCAGTAGATGGTAGCAGAGATTGATGGTTTTGCCCTTTGGGACCCCATCCGAACAATAGACAGAGTCAAGTTAGAATTTTCTTTGATAAAACAAGTCGGAGAGATGATGATGCCCTAAGTCCCCAATGACTTTCCCGGGATCTCGGAGCTTGCGAATGGAGGACATGGAGGTGTGAGAATGGTCTCGGCGTTTCTAGTGACGGTATGAGTGAAGTTAGGGTTTCGCGCTTGCACAGCTTATCGCCGCAGATTAATTGAGAAGTTTGTGAGGATTTAAGGGGTTAAAAGATATTAGAGGACTATTCCTCCAAAGGTGTGAGAGTAGGGAAGTCGTCGAACTTCACGTGTGTGTAGCGCTTTGAGCAGAGAAAAATTGTCCACGTGGTTGTTGATGTTGAGACGGGCCCTGCGAGGTCAAGAGACTCCGGAGTATGTTGAAAAGTGTATGTGACACTTGTTTGATGTTGTGATCTGGTCGGTTTAATAGGTTGATCGGGCGTGGTCAACAAGTCGGTATGAATGTTGCAGAGTGAAAGAAAATTTCGACTTTGAGATTTGACGAATTCTAAAGTGCACTAGAATAGTTCATTGATCAGTTGAGAGTAAAGTTTGCGGGTCAAATTTTGCTTGCGAAAGTGGGAAACCGAGAAAGATGGAATAACTGCCGAGGCTAGTGAAAAATCCCTAAGGTTTCTGAAGCGATTGTATTACCTTTCCTGTAGTAAACCGACAGATCTGTTTTATTCTTTTGGTTAAGTGCTCGCGTTATATTGCAGAAATTAGTTTATGAGTGAAGCCGAATGTAAAGAGGACAAGCCGCAGGACTTTGTCAGCCGCAGTGTGTGAGTGTGACGTCACTAGGAGCCGCGCTGGGATAGGTCGGTTGGTGAGAAGGGTCGCACACGGATTGGACGCAGTCCGTGAAGCGCAATTGGAAGGGGAAAGGCAAGCGAAGAGTATTCCGGGAATTAAAGTCACTTATTGATTACATATTTTTTTTGAAAAACAAAAGACGGAAAGATGAAATTTTTCAAAGCATTTAAGAGTGCCATGAGGGGAGATGTTTATATTAAAGCAAATGTAGGAGAAGAAACACCGCCTGAGGGTACACCAGCTTACATCCTCATTGAAGAAAAGGGTGTAGCGCCATGTCTTTGGCTAAAGCAATGGTGCAAATTAACGGAAAAACATGGAAGTGTAGCGTTCCCTATCCACGGGTCGTTTAACCTAAGGGTTTTAGAAAATCTGAGGTTTGCGCTATACGACATGAAAGTACCCCCAAGGCCAGCACAGTTTGAAGCATTGGCAATTTGGGAGCTAATAGCTAGAAACCAACAACAAAAGAAATTTGAGACAAGAATAAGAAAAGTAGAAAAGACGGATCTAGCGGATGCTAGATGGGACAGCACACAAAAGGTTTGGAGATCAGATGTATTGCAGGGAATTAAATTGTTTCCAGCGATTGCAGAGGAAGCGGAGACGGAAGGAAGGAAAGCCACCTGTAAGACAAACAGGAGTCAGTCCAGAGAGGGAGAGAGCAATAGAAACTCGAAAAGGGGAGATGAGTCAGATGATGAGGAGTTCATTATACAATTGCTGAATGATCGCCCACCGCCATATGTGGAAAGCGAAAAAGGCTCAAGCATTAGTACTGCCCCTCCAGAACCGATACAGGGTAATGTAACGCCAAATTTGAGAAGATCTCAGAGGCCGAACAGTTCTGACATGCCTTTCTCACCACGAATACCACGGGTCCAGAGGATGTACCCAGACGTGCCAGCATTGAAACCTGCTGATAACTATCAGCCACAGGTTCAAAGGCACTGTTGTGATGAGCATAACATGGGAATGACTTCCGATTCAATGGCGCAGGGAGGACAAAACTATCAGAGACCGACATTGATTCAAGCTGAATCAACACAGTTCTCAATGCCCCAAAAACAGACACAAGAAGTGCGAGTAATAGAAAGCCAGTTAGGTATGCCAGCAATGATGAACCATAATGTGGGGATTAACATGCCACAGAATTCGGGGAACAGACAGAATCCAGACGCAATATCTCTACCTATCACTGTAGGTCCACCAGTACCACTGTACATACAGGCAAATTCAAGCACAAGCGACCAAGGGTCAATGATACAGAATGGGACAGGGAGGAGATGCATAGAAACCACTCCAGAGACAACTCCGATAGCGGCACTGCCAAATGGATCTGGGTCCTTGTCGGAATTTAGCCCAATTCCAATTTGTGCTCCGTCAACCGTGGTAAGGTCACATCCACCACTATTAGTACCGTTAACCTCACAGACTGAAACATTACAGAAACCGTCAGTGGCAGTTGATGTAACTGCTACACTGATGGGACTGAACGCGCAACAGCTAACACAATGGTTCAACAGCCTGAACTCCCCACAGAGTGTATCCAGCGGGAAGGGAGAAGAATACCTGAATAAAATAAGGTTGGGTATGGAGGCAGATGAACTGGTTGAGGGAACAATGGGTTTGAACAGATTAGAATCATACACGGAGGAAGAACTAAGATACATGTGCCCTAGGATTACAAGAGAAGTGAGCAGCATACATAAGAGGTTACAAGAAATTGCAGACAGACACGAGATTGATATAGGTAAGACTAAACACCTGAGTATGAGTTACAGGTTAGACTTCGACACAAAAGCCTTTGAACACATGAGATCCGCAGGGATGAAAACTCTCCTTAAAGAGATACTGCAGAGTGCACAGGTCTGGAGATGTTTAGACAAGTGGGAAAACAGGTGGGTCAAGAAAAAGGATAAAAAGAAGGAAAATACTTCGGAACGAAGTGAGAAAAAACAACAGAATGACGATCTGATAACCATATTACCAATGAGAGAGACAGCAGGGGGAAAACTTGTGCATGTACCATGGCACAGGTGCGATATTCAATCCTTTACGGACGACTTTCCCAAATTGAGAGAAAAACCGATCGAGTGGTATCAACAAACAGATAGATTTGTGAAACTCGCGAAGTGTCTCTGGGAAGACCTGAATACCTTGTTCGAGATTGTGGTTCCGGCTGATTTGTGGGAAGATTGTAAAAGGGCTGTAGGTTGGCCGACAAGTGAACCAGAGAGAGATAGGGACACAGGTGCGCCATCACCTACGGTAATGAGTTTGTACCACAAGGTGATCGAGCACTTGAAAACCAAGGTTGCGTCGAAAAATGTGGATTGGCAAAGGATTGACAGGACCGCCCAAGAGATTAAAGAATCTATACACGCATATTATGAGAGGTTGTTGAAAGCGTTTAAAAATTACAGTGGCACGGAAACGATTGAGCCAAAGGACATGCTTCATTTTGTGTTCAGGTTTGTGGAAGGGCTGAGACCTGAAATTAGCCAGATGATTAAATCGCATTTGATTGGCAGTCAAAGTCGATCGATGAAGTGTTGAATTATGCAAAATACTAAAGTGATGAGATTGAGACAAAGCAGAAAAGATTGAAGGAAAAGGTGATGGTGATGCAGCTCAGAGCAGCTCAGACAGGTTTACAAGGTTTGCAAGGTTTTCAACAACAGATGCCGCAGCAGCAGCAACAGGGAAATGCTATGCTTCAGCCGCAGATGAGAGGCAGAGGCCGAGGAGGTTTTGTGAATACCGTTATGATTCCAAATGGTATACAGGCAATGAAGAAGGTGATGCCATGTCACACGTGCGGAATTGTCGGGCATTGGAAACGGGAGTGCCCAATGATGGTGCAGGAAGGTGTAGGTCAGCAAAACAATGATGTCAATGCATTTCAAACTATGAGAGGACCGAAACTGAGAGGTCCGAACCCGAATTTTCAAAACAATATGAACCAGATGCAGGGTCTACAACCCATGCAACCGCAGCAGATGCAAATGCCCCGTGTGCAAATGACACAATTGCAGCCAATGCAACAGCAGTTTCCCATGGTACCTAATCAGCAAATGCAAATACCCTTAGCACCAATGAATCAGCAGCAAGCAATGCTTCTTCAACAGGTCACGGGTCAGGGAATGAGTCAAAATGACACAGTACACCAATTCCCACTACACAGCGAGAACGGAATAAACTATGTATGGGAGAGTGGAAATTCAGATGAGGAGGGAAATTGTGTGCTTGCAGCATCTTTGGAAGTTGATCAAAAGGGTCCGTATGTGGAGGGAAGAGTTATGGGTCATCGCGTTTCATTCTTGGTTGACACAGGAGCTACACGTTCCACTGTTAGGAGCATTGAAGTGCCAAATCTGCCACTTTCAGGGAGAACAGTTCAAGTAGTGGGAGTAGCAAACAGGTACCTGACAAACCCAATCACAGATCCAGTACAAGTCAGAATTGGCAACTATCAAGGGTCACATAATTTTGTGGTATGTGACTCGAGCCCGATATCACTGTTAGGGAGAGACCTATTGTGCAAATTGGGATGTTCGATTATGTGTTCGAACAATGGAATTAGAATTCAGACGAGCAGTGATGGGGAAGAGGAGGACAGTGTAGAAGGGGATGAGATGGAGACTGTCGATGAAGAGTATCCTCTGATTACCCTTTTTCCGATGATCACTGAAGCAGATATTCCAGCTGAGTTACAGGAAACAGTCGGAAAAGAAGTGTGGGATATGACAGGAAAAGAGGTAGGATTGGTGAAAGGAGTGGAACCAGTGAAAGTGACTGTAAAACCCAATGTAACCTTTCGCCAGACCCCACAGTACCATATGGCACAAGACACCCTCATGAAAGTCGCCCAACTCATTGATGAGTTTGTAAAGCAGGGAGTACTGAAAGAAGTGTTAAGCAGTCCATGTAATTCACCAATTATGGGACTAATAAAGCCAAGTGGAAAAATCCGAATTGTGCAGGACTTGAGGAAAATAAATGACATAATAATTAAATGCTGCCCTGTAGTACCAAATCCAGCTGTGATAATGTTTCAAGTCCCTTGCGATGCCGAGTGGTTCTCGGTCATCGACTTGTCACAAGCATTCTTTTCGGTGCCTCTTCATGAGGACAGCCAATTTCTCTTTTGTTTCAAATTCTTAGACAGAGTTTACAGTTGGTGTCGAATTCCTTAAGGGTTTTCGGAGTCACCGTCAATTTTCAATCAGATTCTAAAGAAAGATTTGGAAGCGTTGGAATTACCATTTGGGTCAACCCTAGTACAGTACATTGACGACTTACTGATTGCATCCAGGACAGAAAGTGACTGCACAGCTGACACCATTGCCCTATTGAACCATTTGGGAAGAAATGGACACAAGGTGTCTCCTTCAAAATTACAATTCTGCCGGAAGAAAGTGAAGTATTTGGGTCACCAAATAGAGAAAGGGTCACGGAGAATAATGAAAGAAAGAATAACAAGTGTACTTCAAATGAGTCCCCCAAAGACGAGGAGGGAGGTGAGGAAGTTTTTGGGAATGGTGAGTTATTGTCGCCAATGGATTCCCAACTTCTCAACTCTAGCAAAACCTTTACTGAAACTGACCCATTGGATGAAATTGAACTGAAAGGAGAGGAGATGGATGCTTTTATTGAATTGAAAGAATGCATGTGCAGGGCTCCAGCTTTAGGTATGCCTGACTACACAAAACCTTTCACATTGTTTTGTCATGAACGTGATGCATGTTCCTTGTCTGTCTTGACCCAAGCCCATGGTGGCATAAACAGACCAGTAGCATATTTTTCAGCTACTTTGGATCCGGTCGCAGCAGCACTGCCAGGGTGCTTGCGCGCCGTAGCCGCAGTTGGTATCAGCCTCACTCAGAGTGAAGGAATAGTGATGGGACACCCTTTAACAGTCATGGTCCCTCACTCAGTCGAGATACTTTTGACACGTTCCCGAACACAGCACATGACTGGTGCTAGACTCACAAGGTACGAAACAATAATTCTGGGATCACCTAATGTGCAGCTGAAAAGGTGCACTACGTTGAATCCAGCAACCTTGTTTCCCAGTGAAAATGCTGAAATTGAGAACGCTGAAGACATCGAGCACGACTGTCTTCAGGTGACTGAATTTTGCACCAAACCAAGACCTGATATCAAAGACACCCGATTGGAAGAGAATGATCAAATCATTTTTGTTGATGGTTCATGTTTAAGAGATGCACTGGGTGTATTGAAAGCAGGGTACGCTGTATGTACTGTAACAGGTGTTCTGGAAGCCTCTTGGCTTCAAGGGGTTTACTCAGCACAGGTAGCAGAATTGGTAGCCCTTACTAGAGCTTGCCAACTTTCTGCATTGATGAAAGTTACTATTTACACTGACAGCCAATACGGATTTGGAAGTGCATGATTTTGGACAATTGTGGTCACAGAGAGGCTTCATGACCTCTTCAGGATCACCAGTGAAAAATGGTGAAAGAATAAGAGAATTGTTACATGCCATTCAGTTACCAGGGGAAGTAGCAGTGGTGAAATGCAGTGCACACTCGAAGGGACAAGACTATGTTTCCCTGGGAAATGGATATGCGGATCAAGTCGCAAGGTTTTGCGCATTGAACTGTATATTGCTCAGGGATGAATGGAATTTGATAAGTGAACCAGAACTTGAACAAAGCGAAATATTTGCTCTAAAGGTTATAGATACAATGGACGAATTGAAATCCTTACAGAATGATGTCAGTGAGGATGAGAAACTCTCGTGGACCAAATCACAATGTGTAAAGAGACTAGATGAATTATGGGTTTCAAGTGAAGGGAAATTCGTTCTTCCAAATAGCCTTTTGACACAGATAGCCAGATTTTACCATGGACAAGCTCATCTTGGGAGGGATGCCATGATTAGGTTGTTTAAAACTGATTGGTTTAACCCCAAATTCCGTCAAGTTGCTGAAGCTTTTTGCCACCGTTGCGTCATTTACCAACAGATGAACGCAGGGAAGGGAACCGTAGTAAATTTGAGCCACATTGGAAGAGCAGGGGGTCCATTCAGCAGGATGCAAATGGACTTCATTGAGGTGCCTGTGCATGGAGGCTTGAAGTATGTGTTGGTGATTGTGTGCATTTTTAGTCACTGGATTGAAGCATACCCTACACGCAGAAATGATAGTCTCACAGTTGCAAAACTACTCTTGAGAGAGCTAATACCACGTTTTGGATTCCCGATCTCTTTAGAATCAGATAGGGGAAGTCACTTCAATAATGAAGTAATAAAATTGCTTTGTGCAGCACTGAACATTGAGCAAAAGCTGCATTGTAGCTACCGCCCTGAAGCATCAGGTCTAGTGGAGCAAATGAATGGCACATTGAAATCAAGAATGGCGAAAATATGCGCATCAACAAACTTGAAATGGCCCGACGCATTGCCTTTGGTGTTAATGTCAATGAGAAACACCCCTGACCGAAAGACTGGACTGTCTCCACACGAGATTCTCATGGGCAGAGCTATGAGACTTCCAGTAGTTCCTGCAAATGCACTTTTGAATATTACAGATGATATGGTGTTAGACTACTGCAAAGGTCTAGCTGATGTGGTTCGCTCTTTCTCTCACCAGGTGGAGGCAACCACCTTGCCACCGATCCAAGGTCCAGGACACACCCTGAAAGCAGGTGACTGGGTCGTGATAAAGAAGCACGTGAGGAAGTCGTGTTTGGAACCCCGTTGGAAAGGACCTTTCCAAGTGATTCTGACGACTACCACTGCTGTGAAGTGTGCGGGAGTTCCCAATTGGATTCACGCCAGTCACACAAAGTATTGTGTCCCACAGACGAGGAAGTTGAAGCGCTGAAGTTACCAGTACCTGATAACAAAGTGCCAAGCGCTGAGACAGAGCGAAAAAGAACTGAAAGCGAACAGGCAGAAATAGAGGAGGGAGAAATATTCTCTGAGGACGAAGCAACTGATTCCCTTGGGGAAGACCAAGGAGGAGCCTCAGAAAGCGACGAAGCAGCTGAAGGTAACAAAGAGCCTGAAGCAGCTGAAAGTGACAAAGAGCCTGAAGAAAGTAACGGTGACAAAGGGCTCGAAACAGGTGAAGAAGCAGGAGAGCCTGATCAGAGGAGGGCTTTCCCAGAAGCAGACGATACAGAAAAAGAAAAGGAAAACCTGATTGACTCCCCAGAAGGAGGGGACAAGGCAGAACAGAACGAAACTGCTCAAAATCCTTCAGAAGAGATTGCAGGTCCATCAAGTGGACCCAGTGCGAAAAGAAGACCAAGCATATCGCCAGTAAAATTAAGAACTAGAGAAGCGTTGAACGACAGTTAAGGGCCAAGAGTGAAAGAGAAAAGAAAGGAAGTGTCTGTCGTAGTACCAACACCAAGTGAAGAAAAGGACTTGGCCAAAGAGGAAAGTACCAGTGAGAAAGAATCAAAGAGAGATGCAAAATTGAAAAGAAAAAGGATACCGAGCAGGAGGTATTCTGGTCCGGAGTGGGCATACATAGCCAATAACGACTGGTCAGACGAATTCGTATCCCTCAGTCTCGAGAACGAAGAAGCAGAACTACACTTTGGAAACAAAAGTTCTATGGACTCTGTTGATTGAAGACATTGGTCACCTGATTGACTTTTCAACCGGCTAAGACATTGTTAACCTGATTGACTTTGAAACCGATTTTGAGACAACGCTGCTAACCGATAAGAGACTAAGCTGCTAAAGAAAACTGTGTGAACATTGAACTCGTTCAGCTTTGTAAATATCTGCGAAACCGCTTTGATAGAGTGCCTTCAACTTTCTGATTCTATACAGATCATGACTAGTTACACTACACAGGGGCGTAAAAATGAAGTATTGTAAATACATGTGTATAGGTTTATTAATTGCATGCGTACTAATCATCGTAGTAATAGTTCTTGGAATGCATGGGAAGAGTGAGAAAGAGACGAATGATGCTACTACTTCTAAACCTACTATTGTTACTGAATTAACCGCTCTGAAAAGACCCGAACAAGACGAGAGACACTTGCATGATAAAAAGGAACTTTCATCTAACGTTTTCTATCGCTTGCTGAGTGAGTACGTTGAGACCATGGATGCGAAAGATTGTTATGTGTGTACGCAAATACCTACCTCAGTAGTGGAAGGGGTAACATATCACAGCATGCCTCTTACATATGGAATTACATGTAGTATTATAGCTTCCAGATTTTATGGTCAAAAGGATATTCATTATTTCTACACTAATTATGATGTTACTTTTGCATATGTCCCCATAATAAGGCATTTGAGTAAAATAGCTAGAGATTGGTATGCCAAATTAATGAGGGAATTCTTTGAACCAATGTCACCTTTTCATACAGCTCACGCACATAGAGAGAACCTTACATGCTTGCTTTCACCAGTAGAAATAGAATTTTTAGATCGCACTGATGATAGGAAGAATGAAATGAAGGAGAAATTAGAGAGGGAATTACACGAAAGGACGTCTGTGGATAATTATGCTTTTGCTGCAATAAAAACACAAGGGAAAATAGCTTTAGATACATTGCATGTAGGCAGATTTTGTATACATAGATTTCAATCATATTATGACACAGTTTTTGTGGGAACGAGTGAATGCAAACATACGTACGCATTTCAATCTAAGTGGACGTTCATGCTGAATGGACAAGATCCAGTTATTCCTGGAGTATATTATATTTGTGGACTCAACGCCTATTATCGTCTTCCTAAAGGATGGTATGGGAGGTGTTATTTGGGAACAGTGTTCCCAAAAGTTTACCAACTAGATGACTTAAAGAAATTTCCAAAGCTGTCTGAATCACATTGTGTTCGGAAAAGGGAGACAGCTTCTGGTGTGGTAGGAGACATATTTGGAGCATTGATTCCTTCAGTAGGAGTCATATTGAATTCAATCAAAATACGAAAGTTGTCTACTATTGTGGATAACATGCTGACAAAGTTTTCAGGAGCTATAATCCTGATGGATGCTGAACTTGCTGCAGAAAGAGCTATGACTCTTCAAAATCGGCTTGCCTTAGACATTCTTTTAGCAAAGGATGGCGGCGTTTGCAAAATGCTTGGTACACGTCACTGCTGTACCGATATACCAGACAGTAGTGGAAAAATTAGAACAATGCTTACGAACTTAACCAAAGAAAGCGTAGATCTGAAGGAATTGAAAGAGCCCGGAGTTTGGGAGAAGGTTGGAAAGGGATTTGCTTCTGTGGGAAATTGGCTCAGCAACGTTTGGAACGGATTGTTATTAAAGATAGTAAAGGGAATATTAATAGTATTAATTTGTTTATTAGGTCCTTGGGGAATATGGAAAGTTATTAAAATAATAAAAGCAAGGAACACAAAAGAAAGAGAGAGGAGAAAATAGAGAACAAAATGGTGGAAATTTATAGAGAAAAATCAAAAGGGACTAAAAGAAAAAGGGAATTGACCGAAGTGCCAAATTACTATTCAGAATTTTAATGGAATAAAATTTGTGGGTAGACTTGATGTGATGACATAATTAGTCATCAGAGGAGGGATTGATGACGCAGAAAAAGAAGGTCCGACATATATTCATGTAAACTGTGTAATCGATGCATATAATGAAGTGTGATTTTAGTAAAGAAATAATGTACGAGGGAAAATGTGCCCTCGGGGTAGTTCGCCATCATTGTAAACGAGCTTTATTAATCATGAAGTATTGAAAATGTAGTAATCCGTCATAATCGCAAATGTATGCCATGATTTCTTGTTTGAAAACTGTTTTGCTTAGCTTAAATTTAGTATAGGCTTTGGCCTAGTTGCCTGGCTTCAAATTCTAACTGCGTGATTCTTTTTTTTCCTTGAACTAATGAAACATATATTCTTGCTTGAAGTTGTATTTTTCCAGTAGAAACTGGCTGGTACACTTATCTCCAAGGTTTCGTGCTAGGCCGGTTACATCCCCTTTGATACAAGGTCAGTCTCTGCAGGTGTGGACAATGAAGGTACAGATAGTAAAATAATTGGCAAACCATGAGACAATTTGTGTTCCAAGGCTCCAAGGCTAATGTATGCACAAATAAGTTCTAGTAAAAGGCAATTTTTCATTGGACAATTTGAAGCCAACCTATGAACCCTCCAATGGAAGACCCTGCAGAATTTGGAATGTTTCTTACTTAAACCCACCGGACAAAGAGAAGTCAGCCATTTTCCTCGATGCCAGTTTGAAGCCTGATGCCAGACTCCATTTTGGACGACACCCTGATACCCTTTTCTCTATTCGAGAGAAAGAGACTTAAGAATTCTCACCCTAGAGACTTTAACTTTGATTTGCCCCGTCTTGCCTATGCAGTAACTTTGCCCCATTTTCCTTGCCGCTGCAAGGAAACTTGCCCTTAACTTTGCCCCTTCGAAACTTGCCCCGTGCTGATCGAACCGGTACCTGAAGGACGAAGACTTTTCTTGAATGCTGATTGTATTTGGTAAATATGAAAGGATAAATGTATTATGCATTGTGTTTTTCCTTTTAGGTACCAACTGCTATTTTGACAGGGCCCTAGCTAGAAGTTTTCCAAATTTGTGTGACTAAATTCGTTTCGCATGAAGCCCCACATGCCAATGCTAATTAGAGGTTAGTCGAGGTATTCATTCAATGTATCATGAAGAATTGAAATCTTGTTATGCTGACCGAATGTATGCAATTAGTCAAATTCAGTTAGTCACATTGGTGATTTGCATTGCTATAACAGAGTGTATCATCATCCAGATTTTGCGTAGATTGCGTTTCTTCCACCGTTATGGACAGCTAGTAATGTTCATATACATATATCAATTGGTGTTGAGACATATATATATCGTGCTAGCTTTGTTAATATAGGGAAATAAATTCACTAACTTTTAATAAACTGGTGTGGTTATTCATGACTGAAAGGTCATGGTGCGCCGAAATACAAACTGTTATTGATTTCTGATGTGTTATATTGACCTATTAATTGGGTATTGATTACCGATTCCAATAGTTATTGATTATTGATCTGAGTGACTCGACTATTTTAGGATGAGGAGAGCCCGACTCGGTTAAAAGATTCACCGACCTCCAACGTGTCCAGGTACAGGTAATTTATAAGGGCTGGACGCGTTACCAGGGTCAACTCCTAATTGCTCTCTAGAAGCTGTTTCACCCTGTATCCTCGACCACTGTGGCTCTCTGGGTGAAGTGAATTCTGTCAGAGGCAGGTATAGATACTTCCAAGTTTGGCACACACTCCGTTAGAGGAGCTATGGCGTCTAAGTCCTTCGGGCTAGGATCACACCTTCAAGATAGCATGAGAGCAGCGAATTGGTTAGCTGATTCTACCTTTAAAACCTTTTACTACAAACCAATTATTGATGTGGCTTCTTTGGTTCTCCAACAACTTTGAACAAGCATAATCCGAAGCCTCCCGTCCTGCACAGAATAAACAAAATTCAAGCTAACGGATCAAGAATTTTCAATTCTATTAAGGACACTGAGGCGAGGATTATCACACCCTTCCATCTCTCAATACAATAGAATGAATTACTGTGCACAATTGTTAAATGTATTTGTGTTGATGTTGTGTTTTCCCTCCCATCAGTAATGGTTATTGTTGGATTTAAATCTTTATCCAGAGTTATGGACATTATGGTGCTTTTTATCTCTATCTTTTTCAGATTTGGAACAAAAGAACGATTAGCTGAATTGAGGAACTCTGCTTTTGTCTCCGGATAGGGGACTGGTTGGTCCCTTGACAACGTTGGATTGTTTTATTCCACTGAAGTTGCAATGGTTGTTCTACATTTGAGAAGACTCTTAGCGGCTGAATATGTCCACGAAAAGAATCAAGCCTTCAGGCAAGGAAAGAGACAATCATAGCGCTGGGGGCGTTAATATATAGAGGCAGCAATTGAGCAGCATGGGCATAGAAGATATGTCGTCATTAGGATCGTTTGGGAAATGTATTTTTACCTTATTTGTTTTTATTGGCTGCTGTGTTTTATGTATTATTAAGCAGCGAACTAAGAGAAGCATAACCCAATGCCTTCCTGTCTTTAATAGATTTGAAAATTATTGATGAGGTAGCTTGAACAAAAATGTGTCTCCAGTATCTCACAGATATTCATAGGCCATGCGCTGACTAGGTGCCCATAAAGGTTTGGGGCCCTCCTGAAGGGTTGCCTAACCGCTGCAGGGACCCACTTTATGAATACTAAAAAATAATTTAGCAGTCACAAAACCTGTGATTTAGTGAATCTCAGGACTTGCAGCATCTAAATGGCTTTGTTTCGAAAACTGAAGACAAAGCACCCTTATACATGGCGGAATTCATTCTAACAATGCCTCCTTCAAACTTGTTGTGGCCATCTTGTTTCTAGAAGCATTAAAACAGAGGGAGGTTTGAGGATGGAACTGCTGGAAGCATGTGGTGGCGTGAAGGCTGTATGGATTAATTAAAAATGAAAGCACCATCATTTAGTCATGAATAACAGTTTGAAGCTGCAAATCTGCAAACCTATAACTCACTATTACAAAGTGACACGATCCGCCTCAACTATAATTAGCTTTTGTTATAGCAGTTTTGTGAAACGTCGAAGACACCACTCTTTACCAGATGTACATTTTCTAAAACTGTAAACATTCAAACTTATGTTGAAAGCCCTGGGTGAAATTTCAGTTTGATTAATAATTCCTTGTTAAATGTTGGACGGTATTGCATTTGTCATTTCGAGTGAAACAAACTCCTTTCTCACAAGCTGCTGGTAAAAGTTAGATTCATTCATGCGTTCTTCAGAAAGGAAAGGGACGTTGTGTAAAAGTTTCCTTTCTCACAGACGCGTGGAGTGATGTATGGCCCAACGTCTTAGTCAGCGCCATTTTGTAGAAATGATGAAGTCCCATGGGCAGTGTCAGATGAAATGGGGAACTGCATAGAGCCCATGCCAGGAAAATCCGCACAGTTGCCCTTTGAGAATTACATTGCAGTTTAGCTAGAGGTTAACCTACAACATTAGAATATAAAATAATGATATAATCTCAGTAAATGGCGTGGGATACTAATAACACCACGACTAATAATAATATCAATATATTAAACGTGAGAATAGACTATAGAATGTATGTAGTATTATTCCACAGACATACCAAGAAGCAAAGGGAAAGTACACCTACGGAGTGAACAGTAACCTTGCCAAAACTTACCTTCCTCAAAGCATGCTTCCTAACATGCCTTAGCAGTTAGGAGTAATAGAATAGCACACTCAGTGCTCCCCACTGGAACAATGTCTAGACTTTTGTGATTCACCTTCAGTTTGGGGAAAAGGGGCCATAACCGAGACTGACACCAAAAGGCCACTTTATTGAAAACAGGGCCACCTAACAATCACAATTCCCTGGCCTGAGCCTCACAAAACGAATAACCTCACTAAACAAATCATTTAACTGTACCACACCACCTACCCCTATCTTCCTCTCCCCCGTCCTCTGCCCACTTTTTGTATTGCCCTCCTGTCCGGTTCCTTATGTATTTTAATGATTGCTGTTTAAGAACTCTCTTCCTAGCTGATAGTCCTTTGCAACTGTAACTGCCAAACTTCCTGCTGAACATTTGAACAACCTGGCTCGACCAGGCGTATTCCAGGGTACCCTCTCCTTTCCCAGCTGGGCTTCCTAAAAGCCTAAAACTGTGCAAACCCTGCAAAGCTAACCTTCCCCCGCTATGCACCTGCTTCCAAGTGACAAATGCCTACCACATTTCCCCCCGGCATTCCTATAGACAAGAAGACGTCCCCTGCCCTACAAAACTTTGCACCGCCCCCTCCCCTAAAGCCCAATGGGTGGCTGGGAGGGGTTAAAAACCTCAAGACTTGACCTAACCCCCAGCTACTGCGTCGCCTCGCCAAAATGGTGGCAGGGGCACGAAATGGTTAGTTATATAATCGGCACCCCCTAAGTAGCCTAAAGTATCCTAAATACCCCTCAAGCAGTCTAGGACTGCTCAATTTCCCCAATAATCCAGGAGGAGGGGACCTCCCCGGGGTTAGCTACCCCCAAAAACTCTAATGGGGAAAGGGGGCATAACCGATACTGACACCAGGCTTTGTGAAAAAGGACACTTTATTGAAAACAGATTCACCTAACAATCAAACTTCCCTAGCCTTTGCCTCACAAAACTAACAACCTCACTAAACAAATCATTTAACTGTACCACAGCCCCCACCCTATCCTCTCCCCTTTTAGTGTTGCCCTTCTGTCCACTTCCTTTTGTATTTTAATGATTGCTGTTTAAGATCTTCCCAGCTGATAGTTCTCTGTAACTATAACTGCCATAACTTCCTGCCGAACATTTTAACAACCTGGCTCGACCAGGCATAGTCCAGTGTACCCTCTCCTTTCCCACCTGGGCTGCCACTTTCAAGCCTAAAACTGTGCAAACCTGTGCAAACTCTGTAAACTTAACCTGCCCCCGCCTCCAGAAAAACTCAACAGGGTATTACTGCCCCCACCCCGCATCGAGCCCCCTTTTAGGTGATTTGAAACATGCTACACAAAGTGTCCTTCACATGCAACAAGTGGAGCTCCATGCCCATAAAGGACAGGTGAACCCCATTCCCCCTAAAAAATATACTGCATCACCCAGCTGCAAATCCACGTGCTCCAAATATGTGACAACTCTCTCCCCACAGAAACCTTTCATCTCTATGTTTATTTTCCTCCTTGCCTACTCAATTGCCCCAGGCCCACTAGCTCCCGCCATACTATCCTTGGCACAAATGTCGTCCAAACTACATGGCACCAAGCCCATTGCCTCCGCACCTCTTTTATATCTTTCTTCATGCTCATTAAAATCTGCAACCCTTTCTCAGACACTAGATAATTCTTCCATAGGTAAATCAGGAGTACATCTGGACACTGGCCCCTTAACCCCTTCGCTGCCAGGCCTTTTCCCCCTCCTGTGCCGAGCCTTTTTTTGGCTATTTGGGGCAGTTCGCGCTTAGGCCCTCATAACTTTTTGTTCACATAAGCTACCCACGCCAAATTTGTGTCCTTTTTTTCCAACATCCTAGGGATTCTAGAGGTACCCAGACTTTGTGGGTTACCCAGAAGGAGGCCAAGAAATTAGCCAAAATACAGTGAAAATTTCGTTTTTTTCAAATAAATGGGAAAAAGGGGCTGCAGAAGAAGGCTTGTGGTTTTTTCCCTGAAAATGGCATCAACAAAGGGTTTGCGGTGCTAAAATCACCAGCTTCCCAGCTTTCATGAGCAGGCAGACTTGAATCAGAAAACCCAATTTTTCAACACAATTGTGGCATTTTACCGGGACAAACCCCATTTTTACGATTTTTTGTGCTTTCAGCCTCCTTTCAGTCAGTTACAGAAATGGGCATGAAACCAATGCTGGATCCCAGAAACCGCAACATTTCTGAAAAGTAGACAAAATTCTGAATTCAGCAAGGGGTAATTTGTGTAGATCCTACAAGGCTTTCCTACAGAAAATAACAACTGAAAAAACAAAAAACTTAAAATTGAGGTGAAAAAATCTGCAATTTTTCTCTACGTTTTACTATGTAACTTTTTCCTGCAATGTCAGATTTTTTAAAGCAATATACCATTACGTCTGCTGGACTCTTCTGGTTGCAGGGATATATATAGGGCTTGTAGGTTCATCAAGAACTCTAGGTACCCAGAGCCAATAAATGACCTGCACCCTGCAGTGGGTTTTCATTCTATACCGGGTATACAGCAATTAATTTGCTGAAATATAAAGAGTAAAAAATAGATATCAAGAAAAACCTTTGTATTTCCAAAATGGGCACAAGATAAGGTGTTGAGGAGCAGTGGTTATTTGCACATCTCTGAATTCTGGGGTGCCCATACTAGCATGTGAATTACAGGGCATTTCTCAAATAGACGTCTTTTTTACGCACTCTCTTATATTTGGAAGGAAAAAATGTAGAGAAAGACAAGGGGCAATAACACTTGTTTTGCTATTCTATGTTGCCCCAAGTCTCCCGATAAAAATGATACCTCACTTGTGTGGGTAGGCCTAGCGCCCGCGACAGGAAATGCCCCAAAACACAACGTGGACACATCCCATTTTTTGACAGAAAACAGAGGTGTTTTTTGCCAAGTGCCTACCTGTAGATTTTGGCCCCTAGCTCAGCTGGCACCTAGGGAAACCTACCAAACCTGTGCATTTTTTAACACTAGAGACCTAGGGGAATCCAAGATGGGGTGACTTGTGGGGCTTTGACCAGAATCCTTTGCAAACCTCAAAATTTAGCTAAAAAAACACATTTTCCTCACTTTTCGGTGACAAAAAGTTCTGGAATCTGAGAGGAGCCACAAATTTCCTTCCACCCAGCGTTTTCCCAAGTCTCCCGATAAAAATGGTACCTCACTTGTGCGGGTAGGCCTAGCGCCCCCAAATGAAATGGCCCAAAACACAACGTGGACACATCCCATTTTTTTTACAGAAAACAGAGGCTTTTTTGCACAGTGCCTACCTGTAGATTTTGGACCCTAGCTCAGCCGGCACCTAGGGAAACCTACCAAACCTGTGCATGTTTGAAAACTAGAGACCTAGGGGAATCCAAGATGGGGTGACTTGTGGGGCTCTGACCAGGTTCTGTTACCCAGAATCCTTTGCAAATCTCAAAATTTGGCTAAAAAAACTAATTTTCCACACATTTCGGGGACAGAAAGTTCTGGAATCTGAGAGGAGCCACAAATTTCCTTCCACCCAGCGTTCCCCCATGTCTCCTGATAAAAATGGTACCTCACTTGTGCGGGTAGGCCTAGCGCCCGCAACAGGAAATGCCCCAAAACGCAACGTGGACACATCACATTTTTTTAAAGAAAACAGAGGTGTTTTTTGCAAAGTGCCTACCTGTAGATTTTGGCCCCTAGCTCAGCCGGCACCGAGGGAAACCTACCAAACCTGTGCATTTTTTAAAACTAGAGACCTAGGGGAATCCAAGATGGGGTGACTTGTGGGGCTCTGACCAGGTTCTGTTACGCAGAATCCTTTGCAAACCTCAAAATGTGGCTAAAAAAAATCATTTTCCTCACATTTCGGTGACAGAAAGTTCTGGAATCTGAGAGGAGCCACAAATGTCCTTCCACCCAGCGTTCCCCCAAGTCTCCCGATAAAAATGGTACCTCACTTGTGTGGGTGGGCCTAGCTCCCACGAAAGGAAAGGGCCAAAAACACAACGTGTACACATCACATTTTTTCACAGAAAACAGAGGTGTTTTTTGCAAAGTGCCTACCTGTGGATTTTGGCCTCTAGCTCAGCCGGCCCCAGGGGGGGCAGAAATGGACTAAAATAAATTTGCCCCCCTCCCCCCCGGGGAGCGACCCTTGCCTACGGGGTCACTCCCCTTACGTGACGGCGCAAAAAAAAAGATCCCTGGTGCCTAGTGGTTTCTGGCCCCCTTGGGGGCAGATTGACCTCAAATCTGCCAATCTGCCTCCAAAGCGGGCAGAAACGGCCTAAATACAATTTTCCCCTCCAGGCGAGCGACCCTTGCCTAAGGGGTCGCTCCCCATCTCTAAAAAAAAAAAAAAAAAAAAAAAAAAATTGCCCTGGCGCCTAGAGGTTTCTGCCCCACCCGGGGGCAGATCAGCCTAATAACAATAGGCCGATCTGCCCCCAGGGGGGGGCAGAAATGGCATAAAATTAATTTGCTCTCCCACCCCCCCCCGGGGAGCGACCCTTGCCTACAAGGTCGCTCCCCTTGCGTGACGGCGCAAAAAAAAGATCCCTGGTGCCTAGTGGTTTCTGCCCCCCTTGGGGGCAGATTGACCTAAAATCGGCTGATCTGCCCCCAAAGCGGGCAGAAATGGACTAAATACAATTTGCCCCTCCAGGGGAGCAACCCTTGCCTAAGGGGTTGCTCCCCATCTCTAAAAAAACAAAACAAAAAAAAAAACAATTTGCCCTGGCGCCTAGACGTTTCTGCCCCCCCCAGGGGGCAGATCGGCCTAATAACAATAGGCCGATCTAATGGCCTAAAATTAATTTGTCCCCCCACCCCCCTGGAGAGCGACCCTTGCCTACAAGGTCGCTCCCCTTGCGTGACGGCTCAAAAAAAAGATCCCTGGTGCCTAGTGGTTTCTGCCCCCCTTGGGGGCAGATTGACCTAAAATCATCTGATCTGCCCCCAAAGCGGGCAGAAATGGCCTAAATACAATTTGCCCCTCCAGGGGAGCAACCTTTGCCTAAGGGGTTGCTCCCCATCTCTAAAAAAACAAACAAACAAAAAAAAACAAATTTGTCCTGGCGCCTAGAAGTTTCTGCCCCCCTGGGGGCAGATTGGCCTAATAACAATAGGCCGATATGCCCCCGGGGGGGGGCAGAAATGGCCTAAAATAAATTTGCCCCCCCCCCGGGGAGCGACCCTTGCCTACAAGGTCGCTCCCCTTGCGTGACGGCGCAAAAAAAAGATCCCTGGTGCCTAGTGGTTTCTGCCCCCCTTGGGGGCAGATTGACCTAAAATCAGCCGATCTACCCCCAAAGCGGGCAGAAATGGCCTAAATACAATTTGCCCCTCCAGGGGAGCGACCCTTGCCTAAGGGGACGCTCCCCATCTGTAAAACAACAACAAAAATCCCCGGTGCCTAGTGGTTTCTGCCCCCCTTGGGGGCAGCTCGCCTAATTAAAATAGGCCTAAATACAAGTTGCCCCTTCAGGGGAATGACCCTTGCCTAAAGGGTCGCTCCCCTTACGTGAAAAACAAACAACAACAAAAAACTCCCTGGTGTTTAGTGGTTTCTGCCCCCCTTGGTGGCAGATTGGCCTCATAAAAATAGGCCAATCTGCCCCCAAGGGGGCAGAAATGGCCTAAATATAATTTCCCCCCTATGGGAGCGACCCTTGCCTAAGGGGTCGCTCCCCACACCTAAAACAAAAAACAAACAAAAAAATATATCCCTGGTGCCTAGAGGGTTCTGCCCCCCCCCCCGGGGGCAGAATGGCCTAATAATAGGCCGATCTGCCCCCAGGGGGGGCAGAAAAGGCCTTCCCAAAAAATGCCCCCCCTGGGAGCGACCATTGCCCAAGGGGTCGCTCCCTTACGTCCATTTCCCAAAAAAAAACATCCCTGGTGTCTAGTGGGCGTTTCAAAAGCCGGATTGCAAGCAATCTGGCTTTTGAAACGCTTGGGGAGACTTCAAAGGGAAGGAAATACATTTCCTTCCCTTTGAAGTCTCTCCGGGCCTCCCCCATGTGATCGAAAGAGAAATGCAAAGCATTTCTCTTTCGATCGCGCTGGAAGGGGGAGGCTCTGTGATTGTCAGCGCGCGCTCGTGCGCTGACGTCACAGAGGGGGGTTGGGGGGGTCGGGGTGGAAGGGGAAGGGCTTCCCCTTCCATCCCTGACTTGGGGGGGAGTGGGGGGGAAACACCACAGAGGGAGCGCTAGGGCTTTGTGACCAGGACGTAATGGTTACATCCTGGGCACAGCAGCACTGTGCCTCAGGACGTAACCATTACGTCCTGGGCACAGAACCGGTTAACATCAGCTTGTTTAAACATGGTAACATTTCCTTCCACCACATCCCCCCTTGCTGTGCCATTGCAGACTAAAAGTTGCAGGATCTAAACCCAAATTGTCTCTGTGAGTACGCATCTGTACCTATATCTTGGCCCATTTCAAGAAAGTCTGGCCCACTAGCCAAATTGAAAGAATCGCCTTCACCGGCCCAGCTACCGAACACGCAAAAAACAAACACAACAGGAATCACCACCCCGTCCATCATTGCTGACCACCCTCCTCGCGCACGTATGTTCAGAAGGCATATGATGCCCATCTCCCGCCATCATAATATGCTCCCTACCCCACCCTCTGCTAGCTGCTTTTATCACCAAGCCTATTCTAAATGAATGTAAACCACAATCCCCGGGAACCAAGGCCCAGGTTCCTTTCCATGATACAAACAGCAGCTGGAACGCCGTTACCGGCCTTTTGTCTTTGTGTTAAAACACCAACTCCTCCAGCTTTCCGTCCCTCTCCCATAACCTATGTCCCTGCACAACTGGGCATATGGCCATGTCCGTATAGACCCTCAATTGTACGTTATGGCCCTGTTGGTCTGTTTGTGACCTACTGAGCCACACCCATACTAAACCCACCCCAAAATTAATGTCCTGCCACCTTACCACCCATCTCCCCCTATTCACTCAGGAGTTCAAAGACCCTGAAGACCCCAAAGAGCATCCATACCATCAACGTTCTGAATACCAAGGTCTCTTCATTGTCAGAACAAATTGAGGGCAAAGCTGACACAAGGGCCCTAAGAAGTGCTGTCACCGGTCTCCTGACTGAGCACCAATTATCTGCCTTCCGCACCCAATCCTCCAGCATACGTTTCCTCAGTTCCCCTGCCAAATGAGCATAGCCCCAGTGTAGCTTTCCCATGAATGCTATTCCAGCCAGTTTCCCGGCTATAGTCACCTCTTAATCAGCATCAAGATATACTGCACTATGCCCTCTATCCACTCCCGCTGGTCCTGTCACCTGCAAGCCCTGTTTTGCAAGACTTCCTGCCAAGCTTTAGAATATGCCTGTGGCGTGGATACCACTAGCAAGCTCAGGACCAATTGAAGCATCCTCTGTCTCTGAGCATCCACAACTCTCGGGGCATCTGTACTTTTGTAAGCTCTGAGCCCGTCCAAGGAACCTCTCTTACTATGAACAAGCCAAAGCATCCGTAGTGTCATTGTCCACACCAGGAACATGTTTTGTCTTGAACGTTATATCATGCCTGAGACATGATATAACGTTCATGGCATTTGACAGCAGGGGCCAAGGACATACCCAACTGCTTGCAGACGTCCTCCCTGATCTGACCACTCTGCACACGAAATCTAGGTGATATAACAAGACTTGGATCTCCCTCGCTGGCACTTTCTCTTTCCTCAGCGTGCTGTCCAAAAACGCAGCTATTGCCTCTTTCTTATACATGGGCAAACGTGCCTCCATTGCCACAGCATTGATTTCAATGCCCAGAAGTGACACATGGCAGGACCCACCGTCTTTTCCGGAGCCAAGGGAACCCCTAGCTCATCCTTCGGCTCCTGAAAGGCCTGTAACATTCCCATGCATTGCTCTGGCTCCGGGTCAACCACCATGAAGAAGTCATGTCGGTAGTCTATGATCCTTGTGTGCCCGGTCCTTGCTGAAAAACCCCACTATAGAAATGTACTGAAGCATTCGAACAATGCGCAGGAGATGGAACAACCCATCGGTAGTGCCTTGCCCACATACCAGCAGCCCTCAAACTGAATACCAATGAGTTTGAAGTCGTCAAGGTGTACAAGCAACAAACGGAAAGCCAACTTAATGTCACTTTTTGCAATGAGGGCCCCCTGTCCGACATGTTCCACTAGAGCAAATGCTACATCTACCGAGGCGTACGAGACAGATACCTGCTCCATAGGAATGAAATCATTTACTGAGGACCCCTCCAGCCAGGAAAGGTGCTGGATCAATCTGAACTGCCTCGGATCCTTTTTAGGTGGCACTCCAATAGGCGATACTATCAGGTTACACATCGGCCAATCTGAAAAAGGGCCTGCTATGTGACCTTCCTTTATTTCCTTCTGTAACTTGTCCCTGGCCACCTGCTTGGGAGTCCCTGCCGATTTCAAATTGCGTACTCATCGTCGCTGTCTAGGGCCAGTGTACCTCAGTCAAACCCCCCCCAAAAAAAACCTTGTAGCAGAGCTGCATCCTGTGGTCAGTCGTACTGTTCCAACCAGAAAAGTAGCATATCTAACTTAACTGGTGTAGGAGCTCTTTCCCTCAGTTTCTTGTATACCCCTCCCTTACCTGGGCATGTGTGAATAAAACTGCTGGGCCCCCTCACCGCTTTGCTGTGTTGTCCACTGGCTCCCTGAACCTCCTGCAGTCTGCCCCTATAGCAGTTGATGAGAACATTTATGCCTGCACACTTTGAACACTCATGCCAAAAGCAGCAGTATTCTTGGGTGCACAGGCCTTTGTTAATGTCCCAGCAGGCCCACACCTGGGGCTTTCAATGGTTAGTCCAGTAGTATGACCTTTTGCTGTCCACCCCACCCCTCCCTGAGAAGGATGGTCCTGAAAGGGGTGATAAAGTACGGGGAGACCACTCACGGTAAATACAGTTTTCCCAAACCTCTCCTGTCCAATAGTGTGTTGCCATAAATCGGCATCAATCACCCCACATTGCACCTCCGGCTCTACCACCATGCGGACCTAGAACTCCTCGTCATACTGTATCCAGGCATACCCCACATAATTCAGCTGCACCTTTCTGATCACATCCATATACTTAAGGAGGGTACCGATCTTTCTGGATACTGTTTGCAGTACACAATGGCAAAGATGAAAAATGCTGCCATCAACTTCTCAATCCTTACCGGCACCCTGGGGTGTTTGGCAAGCTCAGCCTCCTCCTCCTTAGATCCCTCCTTTAACCAAACCTTCCTGTGTAAGAGCTTCAACATTTCAACATACATTCCTTTCCAAATTTTCTCCTTTTGTTGCCAGTATGAGGTGTGCTCCCAAAGACTTTGATGTCCCCATGTACAGTAGTTTTATAACCTATATCTGCTCACTCTCTTATATGTCCTGTTTATCTGATTTACTGTCCGCCACCTGTCCCTCCACAGGCCCTGACCCCATCACCACCTTGGTGTCCATCTTCTGGTCCTTGTCCTCTTTTCAATTCGTTCTGCCTTTCCCTGCCTGGGTCCCCACATCAGTGCTCACACCCACATCCGCTATGTAGCTACCTTTCCAAAGACAGGTCTCTCCAACACTGCCCACCTCCATGGCATCCACTAGCACCGATACCATTGTTTTCTCACTCTCCCATGAATGCTTACCTGGCGCCAAGGTCGGTGGCAGCTCCTGACACTGCTGCATGCCAGTTTGTGTTTCTGGTTGAGTCCTGGTCTCTGCTAGGCCTTCCAGCCAGACTGGACACTGGCAACATATGACTAACAATGTAATGCGTTCCCTCTCGCTCCAACCCCTGCTCACCTCTCTACCACTCTTCCTCCCTGTCCTGCATGCACTCATCATACCGCACCTCCCTTCTTCCAGGTTCTCTCATCATTATCTAAAACCATGTGACCACTCCACCATTCATAATCCCGATGACCCCGGCTGGTCATCTATATAATTGTGTATTCCTGGGTGTCGCTGCTCTGCAGCCGCCGGTGGGTGCTGAAGGGCCGAAAATTGCCCTCTCTTCCACCCTGCTGTCAAAACGGATCTCCTGGGCTGAGCTAGGATGCTGGAGGTTGCCCCGACACCTGTCTTCCCTCTGCGCCTCAAGACTGGCGCTATGCCACTCTCTTGTCCCTCATTGGTCCAGCCGGCCGGCCGGGGCCTGACCTCCTCTTCCTCTCGGAGGTAACGAGCCACACCATGCTCCGCCGAGCCTTCTCTTGTGCTGTTTGCAGTACCCTGCGAAAAGGAAAAGAGTCCCGGACAGCCGATCATCTCCCTACCTACCCCCCTCGCCATCCCAGTCATGACCTGACGCCACATCCTCCGCAACTTGTCCGCCCTTAATGATACCCACCCACTGCCCACCCTGCTCTTCCCATGCTCCTGTTCCCCTGTTGTGCTCCTTAATGCAGCGTCCCCGCCTAACAATTCTCCGCCCGGAGCAGATCACCCATACCTGCTATATACTTTGCTTGGGGGCCTGCATTGCCATTCCTTTGGTCCCTCTACCTCTGTCAACACCAGAGCAGTACGCGCTCTATTGGTGACTAAAATACAAAAACCCAGCACTCTCAAAACAACGTAATTTATGCATTGTTCTGATATGTTGTGGTTTAACCTTTTGCATTGCAGAGTTCAATCCTGAAAACTTATTTTTAATATGCTTACAAATACTGTTCCTCTGCATTGTATTGCTGCAGGTTTTCAGAGTGTGTTAGGGTGTGGCCCCTTTCCAGGGCCTTCCAGAGACTTTCCCTGCAACATGCCTTGGCGTGGTTGTGGGCTGGGCCAAGACTCTATAAAAGAGAGCCAGCCCAACTCCCAGTGCTCACTATTCAGAGGTCCCGGTGCAGAGCAGCAGCTTCTTCCTGAGCTCCTGTCCCAGCCGCCTATTTGGATCTTCCACGCTTCTGCCCTTCATCCTTCATTGGTGATCATTGTTCCAGGCGGTAAGATGGTGGTTGGACTGTCCCGACACCGTTATCGAGAATTTTAATATTCTTGTTTTAATTCTTTAATGAGTAACATATTACTTGTGCGCTACTATTTCTTGACATTTATATGGTAGTTTACAAATAGGCAAGACTCGCGATTTGTTTCATAAAGGTTTGACTTTGTTATTCATTGCGTGCTACCATTTCTTGACATTTGCATGGTGGCTTAAGAATCGGCAAGACGCGCAATTCGTTTTATGGCGTTTAAACATTGTTGTCCATTGCGCGCTACTATTTCTTGGTATTTACATGATGTCTTACGAATTGGCAAGACGCGCAATTCGTTTCATGAGGATTTAACTTTGTTGTTCATTGCGCGCTACCATTTCTTGACATTTACATGGTGGCTTAAGAATCGGCAAAAGAAGCGCGATTCGTTTCATTGTACTTTGATCTTGTTATTCATTGTGAGCTGTTATTTCTTGGCATTTACATTGTGTTTTACGAATAGGCAAGACGCACGATTCGTTTAATGATGATTTGACTTTGATATTCATGGCGTGCTACCATTTCTTGGTATTTTACATGGTGACACTCGAATCAGCAAGACGCACGATTCTCTCCTCGAGTTTAATTAATGTTGTTTATTGTATGCCACTATTTTAAGATATTTATTATGTAATATTTGAGTTGACAAGTTATGTGATTTGTTTCCTGAATCCATATTGTGTTATTCATGGTGCCCAATCCTTTTATGGTGTTTACTATATATATATACATATATATATATATCTGCAATATGCGCAATTTGTGTTGAAACATTTTAAGAGTACACAGAAGGCCAGAGTTTCTAGATGCAATATTGTATGGTCCTAGTATGCATTCTCAAAACAGGATTTATATGACTGGTTTAAAATTTAGTCAGAATGTTTTTCTGATTCTCATGTAAAGGAAAGTACTTGAATAAGAACGTTTTCATTTAATTCATCTTGATTCCCTTACAGGTATCCGGCCATTTTGAAACTTAGTCATTTTGAGCTTAATTCTTAGATTGTTCATGTTTTCAGAATGACTAGGCTTAGAATCATAGTCTAGTATTGATTTCAGGAGATATAATTTTCATATTCTGTGTTCTAACCTTTTTCTTACTACAGGCCTCCTTCCCAGCTGTTCCCTTCCTAATCCCCTCTTCCCCTCTTGAACTCTCTCAGCCTCTGTGATTTATCTATCAGAGTCTTGGAACTGTTCAGTGGTGGACGTGTTGGGAACGTGCACAGACCCCGAGGATCTGGTGACTCTGACAACCTCCTCCTGTGTAAACGTGTCATCCCTCCCTGACTCTCCCCCTGAAAAAGGGCCTTCTTCCTCCAAACTCACTTCTTCCTCATCATCATCATTCCATTCGTGTAATGCTGCAACTAATGCAGTTACGGAGCCCCATTCCTCTGCCCTCACTGGGGCCCCCCTGCCTACCCTGCCCCTTGCTACCCGGGGGATTGCCACCCTTCATAGCAGGCCCTGTTGCCATAACTGTCCTTGGGAGCATGTCCCCATCCCCCAGTCCCTTCTCCCCCTGTATCATTCCCTACCCATCATCTTCCCATATTTCATTGCCACTCCCCATGTCCCCTTGTGTGGCCTCCAACTCTACATGAGCTGGTGCATGAGCACAAACTGAGCGCAATGTGCTCCTCCGGTAGTGCTGACTGGTGTGTTTATTTTTATTTTTCTCCCCTCCCGCTCCTCACTCCTTGGCAGCTCCTTTACCCCCTCTCTCCTACTCTACCTCACCCCTTGACTGCCACGTCTTGGGAATTCCCACAAGCCCCACCCTCTTCCCACCCCACTCGCAGTCACCCACGTCCTGGGGAGAGCAGCGCTCATTACAGCGCAATGCTGCTCTCCCTGACCGCACCATATTGATCCTCCTTATTCGCAGCCTCGCTGCTGCTGCCCGCTGCAGCCCAAGCAATCCGTGGCCTGCCCCACCCAACCGAGGCCACTCTGCGAGACCGGGAGCGGCCTCTCTCTCTCACCTGCAGAGCGATCCTGGAATCAGGACACGGTGGCGAACAGGTGATCACCACCGTCGCCACTCCCGCTGCGGCACGCCTTACGGGCTGCACATCAGTGCATGCTCCCACTATTAATAGATCAAGCTTGTCCTCCTCCTTGAGGAGCCTCATCGCCTGCCTCACTTTATCCTCTGCCAAACCAGTGAGTCATGTACCCAAATAATTATATGTGAGTACAATAATTTTTACATTAGCCTACAGGTCGAACACTTTCACTGTTAAGGAACAAAACTTTCAGGACTTGACCTACCCCCCCGGCTACCATGTCGCCTCGCCGGAATGGTTGCGGGCGGCACTAAATGGCTGTTTATACACCGGTACACAGTAAGGAGCCAAAAGGAGCACACATACCACTCAAGCAATCTAGGACTGCTCCATTTCCCCAATAATCCCGGGGGAGACCTCCCCCGGGTTGACAACACCTAAAACACACAGGTGGACTATGCCAAGTGTAGCGTCCTCCCCAGCCCTGGAGCACGCACAAGAACATGCCACAAGCAGAGTTCATAGCCAACATCTGTATTTATCAGCACACAACGTTCATACTAAACTTCTCACTACCTCATAACCGTTAATAACTCCACCTTAACACCTCCCAAATGATTAGGTCATTAGTTCATTGAGTTCGCCCAAGATGCAGGGTCCTATTGTTCACAGTCCTAAGACACTACAGCCCATATTTCTACTTTGTGACGCAAAACTGTGCAAACACAGTTTTGCGTCAAAAAGTATAGCACCAATTTGCATCATTCCAGAGTGCCAGCTGGGTGCCAAATTTATGAAATGCCGCAAACTGGCGCAAAGGATGGGCTAGCGTAAAAAAAAAATGATGTTAGCCGGGTGGAGCTGGTGGTATGGGAGAAGGTGGTTTTGCACCAAAAAATGACAACTTTAGGCTGGTTAGAGGGACAAAAAAATGCCTCTAAGCAGCCTAGCATCATTTTCTGAAGCAAAACCATCCATACCACATGACTCCTGTCTTAAGAAAGACAGGAGTCATGCCCACCACCCCAATGGCCAGCAGAGGAGACCAATGTCCCCTGGGCATGGCCATTGCACCCTGTGCCATGCAGCAGGCGCCAAGTTAAGCCCCGATGTCACTTTAATTTAAAAAGTAAAATACTTACCTACACTTACCCTACTTACGTGGGATGGGGTCCCCATCCTCCAGTGTCCTTCTGGTGTGGGTGGGGGTATTCCTGGGGCTTAAGGAGGGCACCTGTGGACCCATTCCATGGTGTTCAACCAAGGAAATGGGTCCACAGGTCCCCTAACGCCTGGTCTGACCCAGGCATTCAATAATGGTGCGAAGCAAACTCTCCTCCCACCCGTGCATCGTTTTAGCATGGGGGGATAAACATGGGGCTATGGGTTAGCACCATTTTTAGATGGGAATGCCTACCTTGCATCTCATTAATGCAGGGTAGGTTCAGGCATCCAGAAAATGGTGCTAACTCCAATATTTTGAAGCTAGACATGTCTAGCATCAAAATATAAATATGGAGTTAAGTTACCAGTGGTAGAATGAGGAGTCAAGCAATAAGCATGGAGGGCTTGACTTAATGCTTTATTCAGCTCAATTCCCTCCATCGATGTACGTTGGATCACTCGTTGCAGAGTTCCCCTGAAGTGATCATTGACAGCGTTAGCCTTAGGCCACAAGGGTGTTCTTTTCTGATGCTTGACATTGAGCCTTGTCAGAAACTCCTTCAACTGCTTGCTATTGAATGGTAGACCATTGTCAGACAAAAGAGTGTCTTGTATGCCCCACACTGCAAATATGTCTTCCAGCCACTCAATGACTTTGTCGTTGGTCATTGATGACATATATTCTATGTAGGAAACAGCCCCTTTGTTAACATGGTCACCCCCATTAAAAAAAAAATATATATATGCAATTTTGAGAGAAAGTACACTGAGTTCCTGCTAACCAGCTCCCCAGGGTCAGATCTCTTTCCTTAAAACTATACAAATGTTCCCCCAACAGGCAATACCTTTGGCACTCCTGTAAGTCCCTGGTAAATGGTACCCCAGGTATGTAGGGCAGGATACCAAAGAGGGTCCCCAAGGGCTGCAGCAGGAATTGTCCCACCCTCAGGATCCCCTCACCTAGCTCATGCAGACCTCCATTGCAAGCTGCATGTCTTGGTGCAGCTAAAAGTGAAAACACAACATGGCACACAGCCTGTGTGCCATGCCTCCTAAGTCACCCCTACTGAAGGCCATCCAGCCCTAAGGAAGACTGCATTATGTTATATGTGTGGACATATCTCCACAAGCAGATATGCCCCTGCTATGTCTTGGTCAATTCCTAGGCATAGTGACTGATCAGAGAAGCCATTTGAAGTACATGCTCTGGACACTGGCCAATACAAGTTCCCCAGCTACATGATGCCTTCACTGAAACTAGGGGCTGTTGGGTATCAAACATCTCATATTAATAAATCCTCACTGGTTCCAGTGGTGGATTTATTAATACATGCACCCAGAGGGCACTTTAGAGGTGTCCCCTGAAAAGCCTACCTGCTGGTGTATTGGATGACTAGTTTTGGCCAGCCTGCCACTCACAGACAGGTTTCTGATCCCCGAGGGTTAGAGCCTCTGCTCTTGGGAAGTCAGGAACAAAGCCTGCTCAGGCAGGGGTGTTAACACACCCCTCCCAACAGGATAATATACAAATCTGCATTCCAAAGCAGGCGTTTTCAAAGAGCCTACCACCCTTGGTATGCAGATCTGGCTTCCCTCAGAAGGGATACCAACACCTTACACTATGGCCCATTTGGCACCTAGACAGGTGGAAAAACTAGTAGCCAGAGAAGTGTGTCCACCCCTCAGGTGTGTCACCCCTAAGGTGATGGCAGAACTATGACCTCTATGACAGGGTTATGCCCACTTCCCATAGGAAGTGGTTAATATAGGGGGTGTAGTAACCCCAGAAGTAAGTAACCTATTGGCTACTACCCTACACTCCCCGAAATGCCCCTAAATTCAGTATTTAGGGGAAGCCCTGGCACCAGAAAATCAGATCCGGCTGACTTGAAGAAGAAGGATGCTCCACAGACGCAAAAGCGAGAACTGAAGACCAGTCAAGGACTCAGCCCAACCCTTCCAACCTGCCTGCTGACTTTGACAATCGTGCAAAAGATGTCTCGTCCTGCAGCTGCTTGTGCCACCAAAACCCCAGGAGGACTGCCTACCTTCACCAATAATCAGGAAGTTCCCATGGAGCACCAGAGCTGCTTCCCTGCATCCCTGCATCTTGCATGCACCCCAAGTGTGAAGACTTTGGACTGCCAAAACCCACCACTGGACAGCACCACTGCACCATGCCTTCTAGACCGAATTGGAGTGATCCAACGGTGCCAGCGTGGTACCTAGACCATTCAGAAACAGAGTCCACTGTGGGGTTTTTCCGCTGCAACCTTCAAGTTGATGCCTGAAATCTCTTTGTGCAGCCCCCCCTTGTACCACAAATGCCTCCAGTGATGGAAACCCGATGATCCACTACACCTCTGTACCCCGATACCCCGGACCAAGGAGAAGAGGAGCAGTGGTGTCCCTTCGTCCCTGAACCTCAAAATACTTGAGCCCACTTGTTCGTTCGGTCAGACTGGGCCTCCAGTCAACAGCTGCAGCCTCTTTGTGCAGGCCCCCTCTACTGCGACCGCTGACAGAAACCCGGTGGCCCTAGTTGCCTCTGCACCCGGTCACCCCGGACCAAGGAGAACAAGACCACTTGTGTCCTTATGTCCCTGAGCATCACAAGACTTGAACCCACTTGTTGGTTCATTAAGGTTGGTACTCCAGTCCCTAGCTGCAGCACCTTTTCTGACAGGACTGATCCCGATTAACTTTGACGGAGCACCCAATGAATAACTGCACCACTGCATCTGGCCTCCTTAGTGCCAACCAAGGTGACCTATTGGTATGGCCTTGACCCTGGCCTGTACTCAACTCAAATCTGGAAGACTGGTCCTGTAAGTTTCTCTCCCATAAGGTAATGTTGCAGCTTCAGAAAATTGCACTAAGACTTGACTTTTCAAACCTGTGATAAGTCTATTGCAAAATGTACTTACCTGATCTTATTGATTCTGATAAAGATAGTTGGTATTTTTAGAAATTTGTGTGGATCTTCTCATTGAGTTGTGTGTCTCATTTATTGCCTGTATGCCTATGGTAAATGTCTAACACTCCTCTCTGATAAACCTAAGGTTGCTCAACCACACTTTCCTCTAAGAAAGCACCTTGGGATTGCTAGAACAAGCCCCTGTCTGCTATTAAGGGAACCCCTACTCTTTGCACAGTATATATAATTTTGATATACTATATAAACAGCCAACTTCCTCACTCAACTAGAGGAAAACAGGAGTGCTCGCCAATGACCACCATTATATGGTGTCTGTGTGCGAGGGTCCCAAAGAGAGTGCTCGTCAATGACCACCATTATATGGTGTCTGTGTGCGAGGGTCCCAAAGAAGTCTACAGCCCCTTTTTTCCATGCATATGCAGGAAGATCAGACATGGTTAGTGGATACTGGGTTACGTTTGGGGAGAGGCAATTGCATAAATGACACTACTTTAATTCCCTTTCAGCTCTCTTATCCAAGAAAGGGAACAACACTCTGTCTCTCAGTGCTCATTTGAAGGCGACAATGCCACAATAACCTTCATAAGCAAATTCAATGATTTGCTGTCTCAGACTCTCGGGTATGACAATCCTGGAGCCCCTTAGCCCAATGCCTTATTTAGTGACAGACAGTTCATCATGTACATTTCAATACTTTTGACATTCAACATCCTCACTCAGAGGTAGAACACTCTGTCTCCATGATTGCAATGAAATAATGGATTTAAGGGCAAACATGTCTTTATCTGCATTTGTAGTGACAGCAATCTGTTAGATGGATAAGGCTACTAGTGTGCTGGACCTTACAATGAAGTTGATGTATTCCTCTGACATTGTTTATGTTGAGCTGTGTCGCTGTAGTGGTACTCGTGAGAAATAACCCACCTGGTTTTGGTTATTACCTGGCTTATGTACAATTGTATAGTTGTATTCTTATAAACCCAACACCCAACTCTCAATGCAAGGGGGCTTCTTAGCTTTTGGATTTCCAAATATGGTGAGCAGCACTTAGGCCCATATTTATACTTTTTTAACACCGCACTTGCTTCATTTTTTGACGCAAATGTGGAGCAAACTTGCAAAATACAATTGTATTTCATAAGTTTGCACTGTTTTTGCGCCAAAACACGGCGCAAATGCGGCGCTAAAAATGTATGAATATGGGCCTTAGTGGTCTGTGACAATCATGAAATGCTTTCCATTCAGGAACATATGAAAAAGTAGACTGGCCCACAGCATAGCCAGACTCTCTTTTTCCAGCTGGGAATATGCATGTTCTGCAGTGTATGCCACAATGTGTCCTTAAGCATTCGGATCTCCGATATGCTAAGCAAGGATTGCTCCCAGCCCCACCTGGCTCGCATCAACAGTAATTTCAGTGTGCAGTTTAAGATCAAAGTAGGCCATTTCAGTCACATTTTCAATTGCAGCTTTACTCTTTTGAAACTTTGGTCACATTTAGAGGACTATTGAAACTGGACAATTTGTTTTATTAGGTGTCACAATGGGGCACTCACTGTAGCACAATCACAAATGTGCCTTGAACAATACCTGGTCATGCCCAAGTAACATGGTAGCATCTTGTTGGGACTGGTACTAGACAGTGCTCTTACTATATCTGGATCAAGAGTAATCCCCCAAGCAGAAAATGTGTGCCCAAAGAACTTGAGTTTGGGTTTGTAACATGAGACCTGCATTTGCAAGTAACTGACACACTTATTTGAGAGCCTTATTGTGCTCCTTCCTTGTTATTCCAAATACCAATATATCATCACTGTAATTGAAAGCACTTATAACAGGAATATTTCTGCAGCCAATGACACTCTAAAGCTCAATCTTCTGTATCTGAACAAACCAACATGAGTCCAAAAGTGGTAATGTACCTACAGTTTTCTTTCAATTCGAGTTGATAGCATCCATTGTTCAAACAAGATGGGAGATTTCTCCCTTCAGATGCATGATCACATCGCAATGTGTGGACCACATTCTCGCTCTCTATTGCTCTTAGAAATTGGGTCTCAATTTGGCAGAGGTATGCATCCTGTCCAAGTAGGGACCACAATCCTAGTCAGGGTAAGTCAGATACACACCTAAAATTAACCAGTGCTCACCCTCTGGTAGCTTGGCGCCGAGCAATCAGGCTTAACCTGAGAGGCAATGTGTAAAGTATTTGTGCAATGCAAGGATAACAGTGACATGGTGACAACACCACCTGTGCTTATACTCGGGGCTATACGGTAGTCTGCTTGTGATGAATATGACCTCTGCATGGGATCGACAATGGTACGATTTATGGACTACAGCGGGAGAGGAGTACTCCAAAACGCTTTGGCAGCAAAAAGGAGGGTGGGCAAAGTCTTCATGCTTGAGAGTGCCGGTGTGAGAGTCCTTACCCAGACCGGACACTAGTAAGTTTCATCACCGGTGGCCACATTGCCGTCAACGGAATTGCGTGGGTCCTGGCGTTCACAGTATATTAATTCAGCGTATTGTAGGTGGGTTACCTGAGTCACAGTCTCCTCCCTTGAGCTGCAGTGGGTTGTCCTGGTGTGGTGCTGATCAGTGGTGAGCAGGTGCAGCAGCATCCTGTGGTTGGGGTTGAAGGCAGACCTGTTGCACTGCTCCTAGATCAGTGGCAACTTGCAAGTCTGCCAGGACAAGGGTCCTTTAGGGGTCTACAACATGCTCCTGGGTTGCAAGGTAGAGTGTTTCTTAGTTGGGGGATGGCTGGGTTTCCACAGACCAGTCGCGGTCTTCATGAGTCGCAGATGCATTGATACACAGCACAGACGGGTGTGAGTGTAAGGAGATAGCTGATAACACTCAACTTAAAGCACCAGGGATAGTTTCTAAGGTTCAGGTCCCATATCAGCAGCAATTGCAAAACTAAGTACTTTGGATTAAGTACTTTGAAGAAAGTGAATTGGGGCCTGCACAGATGTCTTCTTATGCTACACGGTCGCTTTGAATGAGCCTTGACTATGCAACGGTTTAGAAGCAATCCATGTATACACCTTTCTGTTTGATGCTTTGAGCCATGGTTCAGATGACACACTGTTAAATTGTTTGACTGTCATCATGTTGATTACAAAGGTTGTGCGGTAATCATTGACTTTAGGTTTGATCTTGGGGCAATGTCCATATGAAATCTTTTGTTTGGTTGATTCACTTGTTTTTGTCATTCATTTATCTTCTTTGCAAGTGGTGAGGCCTATGTCTGCATGTCACCTTTTTTAGATATGCTCTTTGCACAGTCACCTCCTTCACTGTCACTCGATGAGGACATCAAGGAAATTCTCGCAAGATCAACTTGATGATAATCAACTTGTTTGGATTCCAGCTTTCGCAGTTGAGGTTACTTTTTGTCAGGAGTGTGGCAAGAATGCTTCTGGAACCTTCTGGGGTCCATTTTCTCATATCAAAGTGGTACAATTGGTTTCTCTTTTGCCTTAAAACTGTTATAAAGTGCTTCCCCTTTCCGGAAACATTGCACTGGACATTTGCTTTTGTGTGGAAATTAAAATCTGCAACAATAACATAGTCTTTCTTTCTTCAAGGATGTTGACTTACAGGCATCTACTACGTGCTTGTGTTTGCTCTTCATGACTAACGCCGATTCACCTTTTGCTGTTCCTGCTTCCATGTCAACGGCTTGCCGATCTGCTCATTCCTCAGCTCTGGCAGACATGAGTGTCTCTTTCAATATGCGCCTTCTGAATGAGTCTGACAAACAACCATCAATAATTCTGAGGTGTATGGCTTCTTCCTAATTAAATTTACTAAACTTACAGTGTGTGATAAGCACATCAAGTCTCTCAACAAACTCTGTCATCATTCCACCAACTTGCTGCCTTGCTTGATTGAAAATGTGCCTTTCATATTCGACATTTGGCAATCGGATTGAATTTAGCTTCTAATACTTCTTTCATCTGACAGTAAGACACTGTCTTCTCTGTGAGATTTTCTTTATTACTTATTTTACTCCAACCCCAGGATGATTTTTTGAATAGTTAATGATTTTGTCGTCAGTTACTTCTTCTAGAGTATCTATGAAGTCATCAAAAATCTCAATACATGTGGTCCATGTGGTGCCAATATTCTGCTTTTTGGTGGTACTGAAGGGCGGCAGACGTTTTAGAAAAGCAGCTGCTGTGTACTTTGCACCTCTTCCTGCTGCTGTTGAGAGTGTGTGCAGTTCAAACAGCACTCGTTGTGCACCCGAATTTGCGCCTTCTGGAAGTACTTGTTTTGTATTTGAGCTCAGGTCATCTGACTCATTCAACAGTCATGTGGCACTTTCTTCATTTTTTAAGGTAAATGCATTTTCTGCTTCTGACATGCTCTGTTCTTTGCTTTCGTAGTTATGTTTCATTCAAGTAATTTCTTTGCTATGTTTCAATAGTTTTCACCACTCTTGGCCCAACCTTTGACTTTGATATTGGTGGGCCGTGTGTTTGAGTTGCTTTGCTCAGGCGAGATTCAGAACAGAATAGATGTCACTTGCCACTTTGCACAAATCAGCATCTGCAGCAGGTCTTGTCGCATAGGCTCTCATTATTCTAATGAGACTGCTGGATTTGGGTGGCAGAATCACTTGCACTGTGGGGGACTGAGTCTAAACTCACTACAGGTGACACCTGTCGGCCTAATCCGGGCTTTGCTCCGGCTGACTAGCAGTGCCTCATCTCTACACAAGAGCAGGGATGATTGGGCAGCCGAGCACGCAATTGACTCCTCAGGGAAATCATGGTCACTCAGATTGCATCCGTTTCTCTCATTTACATTAGTCTCACATATACAAGGACAATCAAAGGCAGTATATGTTTCAATAAAGTTTTAATGAAGCAACTGCATCTTAGATAATAAAGCATGTACTGCAATAACTGCAGGATGATATAGCATGACAGGATAAAAATAGTGATGTGGAGATCAAAACATAAAAATAACACTACCATACTGTCACTAGAATCATTAATATAATTCCTACCTAGGCTATGTTAGAGCACAGCATGTTAAGCTCAATTTCTGCCCTTCAGGTTCCCCTGGGAAGACATCATCCCTCAAACCTGAGCAAGAGGCCGGTAGTCTACATAAGCAGCTGTAGCGAAGCATTTAGCAGTCAGCATACAGTCGTGGTCATCTGGCTGGAATCTCCCTCTGACGTATATGGGACAGAGATGTTCTGAGAATATGTCCCTACGTAAGGATGTGTATGTTTCTATGAACACTAGAGACAAAGCGTTACCACGTTTACTGGCAACCTATCTTAATGCAGCCTTGAGAAAAGCACAGATTGAAAGAAATTTATTTTTTAAGAACACAGTGCTGACCTAGGCAAAGAACAGCTAGATAGAGAGAAATAAAACAAGACTGCGAATGTAGCTATTGTTAAAATAATAAAAAAAGCTGAATAAAATATATCTAGGTTAAAGTGCACAGTGGCAGGCCTAGTTCACTAAAATAACGTATATGGAGTTATAACTAAAATGGCTACACAACAGTCTCAATCGTCATATCCGATGTTATAATCATGAAACATTTTATTTCACTGGTGAGTATATTTCCATTTCTCGTACCTGGTTGTCACTGCCTTTAGTGTTTTCTTTGTATGAATGATGTCTCGGTTTTGTGGCACAACACTGTATTCTTTTCAGCCTGGTTGGTGAGTCTTGGCAAGTTTGTCCAAAGGTGCTCCTCTGCTAGGCCGTCACCTTCTGCACTAGGTCTTGTATGGGCTTTTTTGCGCTCTCTGGGCACACGTGGCACGCACTAGCAGTTTACTATAACCTTGCAATCTCTCAGGGAGAGCATTCTTCTTTATCCAGGGTGCATATCCCCTACTCGTGGCCAGTTGTTGCGTCCTCCCAGTCATGGAGCAAGCACAAGCACACTCTACACATGGAGCTTATAGCCAACATTTTTATTCATCAGCGCACAATATTCGAACTAAACTTCTCATCTGATGACCATTAATAATCACCCCCACCTCCCAAATGATTACTTAATGTGTTCATTGAGTCACTCCAGGACGTGGGTTCCTAATGCTCACAGCCCTAAGACACTGCACCAAGTTGTAGACAAGAACAACACTTCCAGTTAGTCAGTGTCGGTGTAAAGGAGATGGCTCAGCAAAAACAAGTTAATTTACCCTTATAGCAGACACCACTGTGGGCCTTTCATTTTGTATCACAGCTGCCAGATCACCTCTTTCCATTTTGACACCACTGTGTGTCCATGTACTTTACGTAAAAAACTTTTTTAAAAAGCTGCCTGTCAATTTAAGGTATTGGTTATGCCTCATAAATATTTGGTTTTGTGTTTGGAGGAATTAGAGTTTGAGACTTTAAGGTAAATGAAGCCTTGGCTTCCAAAACACCTTTGACCTGGCTAATAGGTTAGATAAGTAGGGAGGATAACCTTAAGTGAATAGCTTTGTAAACCATACATCCAATCTTGAATTTAACTCTATAAACTTAGGGTCACAAATGTAATTCCTTTACTACAAGAGGAAATCACCATGTTTTCTTCAAAGAAGTGTGTCATTCTCAAGTGTGCAAAGCCTTTAATTAAGGGGTTACTAAAATCCAGTTGTGAAACGACAAGGGCATGCACTGTTGTTTTTGAAAGTGTGTGGGAGAGAAAGTGTTTATTTTTTGGGGATAAAGTTGGTAAGTGGCTACTTTGGCAATGTAATTAATGTGTGGGACTAGGGACAGAATAGCATATAGATTAAATACTAAGAGACTTTACTCAGGATAAGGTGGGGGAGGGAGGGGACCATACACTTTCAATTCCCTAGTAAGTGTGGGTCAATTATTCTTGTGTCTTGGTATAAGGAGTAAGAACTACTTTTTCTGAGGAATAAGAGGAAACTGTTCAACATCCTGCTACATAGATTTGTTGAACAGGAGCCGACTATAATAAGAGTAAATACTGCCTAGTAATGAGAATAGTGATGAGGTGGTGCCTGCTGTAGCATTGCATTGTGTGGAATACCTCTCTTACATTTAAAAGCCGGAAAAATATATGTCTGTACACAGGAGGGCAGAGTATTCATCGGTGCAGTAGGAATCTGGCATTTTTTATTAGTTATTAATTATGTAAATTGTTTAATTGTAATTTTATATTTTTTAGTTTAGTTTGTTAATATTACCCCGTTGCATACCAAGGATGTTACGGTTACATCCTGGGGCACAGTGGAAGACCTTCCGCTGCCACCCCTGACCCCCCTCGGCGATCTGATGATGTCAGCGTGCTCATGGCGCACTAATGTCATCACATGCTACTGGGGATGCACTGGGAGCATTTGCTTCCTGCATGTCAAGGCAGAGGACTCCTTTTTGGTAAGTTTTTCTCCTGTGGGGGTCAGTGGGGGGGGGGACAGAAACAGGGGGAAAGGAAAGATTTTTTCCTTTCCCCCTGTGCCTGTTTTGATTGGATTCTTGCTCCACGATCGCGCCACAAGATCCGCGACCCTGGAGCAGGAATCCATCTACTAGGCACCAGGGATGCTTTTAGTTTATTCAGGGGAGTGACCCCTTAGGCAAGGGTCACTCCCTGGGGGTGGGGCAATATTAGATCCGTGTTCGGCCACCCCTAGGGGCTAGATTGGTGCCAGGGATTGTTTTTAATTTAATTTTTAAGGCAGCGACCCCTTGGGCAAGGGTCGCTGCCCTGGGGGCAACATGCTTCCCTGTGTTTTGCCTCCCCGACCCCCCCCCAGGGATAGATCAGCCATTTTTTCAGCCGATCTGGCCCCTGAGAGGGGTAAAAACCCAGTAGGCGCCAGGGATTAATATTTTGTTTTTTACATTTAGGGCAGCGACCCCTTGGGCAAGGGTCGCTGTCCTAGGGGCAAAATGTCTTTCCTTGTTTTGCCCCCCCCCCGGGCTAGATCAGCCATTTTTTCAGCCGATCTGGCCCCTGAGAGGGGTAAAAAGCCAGTAGGCGCCAGGGATTAGTATTTATTTTTTTACATTTAGGGCAGCGACCCCTTGGGCAAGGGTCACTGTCCTGGGGGCAAAATGTTTTTCCTTGTTTTGGACCCGCCGGGGTAAGATCTGCCATTTTTTTTGCTAGTCTGCCCCCCGGGCAGAACTAGCTAGGTCCAAACAATTTGTTTGCTAATGATTTTTTAAGTGTTTCTGTGTTTCAGACCCCCTGGGGCTAGATCAACTGTTTCTTCAACCGATTTGGCCCCCAGGGGGTTCAAAACCCACTAGGCACCATGGATTTTTTTTTGTTTTAGATTTAGGGCAGCGATCACTTGAGCAAGTGTTGCTGCACTGGGGCCAAAATGCTTTCCGTGTTGTGACCCCCCCCCCACTAGATAGCCCATTTTTAAAGCTGATCTAGCCTCCGGGGGGGGGGTCAAAACACACAAGAAGCCAGGGATTCTATGTATAGTGATTACAATGAGCAACCCCTTGAGCAAGGGTCGCTCCACATTTGGGAGGAAATATTATGGCCATTTCTGCCCCCCAGGGGCCAGATCAGCCATATATTTTTAGGCCCATTTGCCCCCAAGGTGAGGGGGGACAGAAGCCCCTACACCACCAGGTATGTGGTGCATAATGTTTTGGGGAGTGGCCCCTTGAGCAATGGTTGCTCCCCTTTTGGGTGTGAATATTTTAGCCATTTCTGCACCCATTGGGGGCAGCTCGGCCTTATATTTTTAGGCCCATCCGCCTGAAGGGGGGAATAGGCATCTAGGCCATCAGGGATTTTATTATATATGGCACATAGGTAGCCATTTTGACCCTGGCGGTCTTTTGACCGCCAGGGTAAATGTGGAAGTCCCACCACCAACAGGCTGGTGGTGCAGACCGCCACATTATGAGTGTGGCATGTTGGCCTCTTCCAACCTGCCACATCTCCACTCATATCGCTAAGGTGGTCGAAACCGCCGGCCCGGAGATTTCTTCCCTCTCACCAGTAGATGGCTCCCCCACCCACCCAGCAAGCACTTGACTCCCTCACCCCCCAGCAAACACTAGACCACCTCTTCCTCCACCCCACCCCCCTTCAGCCACAGCGCCCCTCCCCGCATACAGGCACACAGACACCCACACGCATACAGCCATTCACCTACACTTACATTCACAGCAAATCTGTAGTTTGTGTAGTTGCAAGTGTTTGGTAAGAAAACATTTTGTTACTGTTTACTCCAAATGAGTAATAATGACCAGCAGGAATGTGTTTTGGGGAAATATAATAATAGCAGAATATTTAGTCTCTGTTTGAATATGAAATTTTCCTTGTATTTGTGCACAATGTGTAATGTGTTGTCTTGTGTGTAATTTTGTTTTATTTTTCCTTTCTAGTGGGGTATCGTTGGTGCTTGCTGTGTCTGTGCAGAGTGGGTGCTGGTGAGTCTAGCTTATCTCTGGCAAGTGAGAGGTATTTATAGTGAATAGGTCTTTGGGTGGTTTGATCTGATTGAATTTACCTTGCAATTGCTATATGCCAATAGTTGTACTTTTTGTTTGATCAAGCCACATTTTGTTTAATACTTATTTCACACAGTGTTGGGTACTGTTGACTTGTTGTCAGGTTACTTTTTCAAGTGGGATTATGGCTAGCCGCAGGATGACCGCTCAGCAGGTTGTTGGTGTACTTTTTGAGTCTTCCTCTGACAATGATAATGAGACTGAGGCCCATATGTATACTTTTTTTGTGCCGCATTTGCGTAATTTTTTCACGCGAAAGCTGCGCAAACTTACAAAATATAATTGTATTTTGTAAGCTTGCTCTGCTTTTGCGTTAAAAAGTGATGAAGGGTTGTTGGTTTGGTTTTTAGGCAGTACATTCCTAGCAAGAGGGCATGTTATGGAATTAGATGTATATCCTGTCTGAGAGTAGTACAGGATATCTCTATAATTTCCAGGTCTGCACTGGTAGGGATTCAAGTTTTGCCCCCTCGCCCCTGGTTATCCGTCCACTTTTGAAGTTAGTGAGAAAAGTGTGTGGGAACTTGGTAGACGACTATTTAACAAATATCACCATTTGTACCTAGATAACTTCTACACCGTTGTGCAATTGTTCAGGGAATTGCTCAAAGTGGACACTGTTGCTTATGGCATAGCCTGCTCTAACAGTAAAGGCTATCTGAGGGAGCTTATGTGTCGAAAACTTGAGAGGGGACAGTGCAGTGCCTTGCATACTGATGAGCGTAATAATGAGCTGCTAGCTGTGAAATTTGCAGACAGGAGAGATTTCTATATGCTGACTACCTTGCTGATGAGCGTACTTCACTTGTGACTGTTTGTGGCCAGGTTATTGAACTGAGCAAACCTGCATGCATTTTAGACTACAATAAGCACATGTATGGTGTAGATAGAGTAGATCAGAGGTTGGAACCTTACGCTGCTGTTCGTAAGGCTTACGTTTGGTATAAGAAGTTGGCTATACTGTACATCTCTTCCATTTAGCAACTTTTAATGCTTTTGTTGTGTTCAAAGATTGTTCTCCTGAGCCAAAGGTGACATTTGTTAGGTTTCAGGAGTCTGTGATAAACAGCCTTATTGTAGTGGAACAGGCAAGAATTCCTAGAGAAGCAGTGGTGGAGGATGTGGCTAGATTGAAAGATCACGACTTTCCAGATTACATTCCTCCCACGCCCAAAAAAGATTCTCCTGCTAAGAAATGCATAGTCTGTACCCGATGAGGTGTCCGGAGGGAGACTTGTAGGTACAGACCCGATTGGCTTCTAAGCCTGGGCTGTGTGTGGCCGGCTGTTTCAGAAGTTACCACACCCAGAAGAATAATTGGGAAATACCATAAAAGTGTACTGCCTGTTTTGTATTGTTTTATATATGTTTTGGTCAGTTTCACGGTTGGCATTACTGTCATGTATTTAGAGCTTTTGTATTTGTAGTTTTGTACATACTTATAATTAGTAAGTGTTTTCTTTTTTGTTAAAAAAAAGTGATGGTGGGCTGCGTGGAGTGGCGCTTGGCTGGCGATATGCATGGAGTGGCACTTGGCTGGCAGTGTGCGTAGAGTGGCGTTTGGCTGGCGGTGTGTGTGAGCTGACGCTTGGTTGGTGGTGTAAATAGTGACTTACCGTTGGTCACTACAATACACTGCTAGACAAACGCTAGTCCACATACTCTGTCAGCTGGTGTGTTTGCTGAATCAAGCATGTGGGCATATGAAAGTGATGGGCCCTTGAATGGCGCTATTGAACCATCACTCACCCTTGTGCTAAATCCTACCAGTATGTGTGTAGTAAAATAAAAAATGAAAAAACCTGCTCTGTTGTACTTAGGCGTCGAAGCACACCAGTGTCAGTCCATGTGTCTCGGGTGGGACCCCAATGATGAAGCATGCTACCAACTAGGTTGGTGGGTGAGGGGTCTTTTTAACAATACCTAAGGGTGGTTCTTTTTACAATTTGAGTGTTTGGAACATCACAGAAGTAAGAGTCTTAGTAGTGTGCTCACTTCTCTGGGGAAAATGTAACAACTCCAGATAAGTTTGAATACTAGACACCCGTTGGAGTACAGGGTGGAGTGCCTCCTGTGTATCCCAACATGTTTCTTGGCCACAATGCCCTATAAAACTTCAAAATATGACCAAAATAGCACATTGTTCTTGCATTGCTGTGCCATATCATTGCAGAAGCAAAAATAAACCAGAAACTTCCTATTACCCACGTTCCCCCCACTTTGGCCACCCACACAAGTGAGGTATCATTTTTATCAGGAGACCGAGGGGAACACTGATAGGTACCAGTGTGGTGATTCTACACAGAAGTGTGAGGAAAATGTGTTCTTTAGCTACTTTTAAGGTGTGCAGGGCATTCTGGATAAGAAAACATAGGGGGATCCACGCAAGCCACACCTCTCTGGACTTCACCCAATCTACAGTTTAAAAAAATGTCTGGGTTTGGTAGGTTTCCCTAGATGACCGCTGCGCCCTGGACCAAAAACACAGGTGCCCCCCTTGCAAAAACAGATAGTTTTGTAATAGATAATTTTGATGTGTCCACATTGTGTTTTGAGGCGTTCCCTGTCATGGGCACTAGGCCAACCCACACAAGTGAGGTATCATTTTCTGGGTGACAGAACCCAGTGAGTGCCCGACAAGTCACCCATCCTGAGTTCTCCTAGGTATCTAGTTTCCAAAAATGTAAAGGTTTGCTAGATTTCCCTAGGTGCCAGCTGAACTAAAGGCCAAAATCCACAGCTGTGCACTTTGCAAAAAAGATGTCAATTTTCATAGTAAAAATGTGATGTGTCAACAAAGTGTTTGGGGCTTCCCCTGTTGTGAGCGCTAGGCCTACCCACACAAGTGAGGTACCATTTTTATCGGGAGACTTGTAGGAATGCTGGGTAGAAGGAAGTTTGTGGCTCCCCTCAGATTCCATAACCTTCCATCACCGAAATGTGAGGAAAAAGTGTTTTTTATCCAAATGTTGAGGTTTGCGAAGGATTCTGGGTGACAGAACCCAGTGGGAGCCCAAAAAGTCTGCATCCTGGATTCCTTTAGGTGCCTAGTTGTGACAAATGTGTGGCTTTGGTACAGCCCAAAATCCACAGCTAGGCACTTTGCAAAAACGTGTCAGTTTTCAATGGAAAAATGTGATGTGTCCATGTTCCTTTTGCTGGCAATAGGCCTACCCGCACAAGTGAGGTACCATTTTTATTGGGAGACATGAGGGAACTCAGAATTGAAAAACAAATCTTATTGCCAATTGTCATTCTCTACATTTTTGCCTTCCAAATGTAAGACAGTGTGTAAAAAGAAGCATTTTGAGAAATGCCCTGTAAATCACATGCTAGTATGGGGACCCCTTGAATTCAGGCATGTGCAAATAACCGTTGCTTCCAAATGCCTTATCTTGTGCCCATTTAGGAAATACATAGGTTTCCTTGATATCTATTTTTCACTCTTTATATTTTACCAAATGAATTGCTGTATACCCGATATACAATGGAAACCCATTTCAAGGTGCAGCTCATTTATTGGCTCTTGGTACCTTGGTTCTCAATGAACCTCCAAGGACTATATATATCCACAACCAGAAGGGTCCATCAGATGGAACAGTATATTGTTTTGAAATATCTGCTATAGCTGGGAAAAGTTACAGTAGAAAATGTAGACAGAATTGGCTGTTTTTGTCAACTCAATTTCAATATTTTTAGTTCAACTGTTACTTTCTATAGGAAAACCTTGAAGGATCTACACAAATGACCCATTGCCGAATTCAGAATTTTGTCTACTTTTTAGAAATGGTAAGCTGTTTGGGATCCATCATTGGTTTCACAACCATTTCTGTCACTAACTTGAAGGAGGCTGAAAGCACAGAAAATTGTAAAAATGGGGTATGTCCCAGTAAAATGCCGACACTGTGTTGAAAAATGTAGTTTTATGATTCAAGTCTGCCTGTTCCTAAAAGCTAGGAAGATGGTGATTGCAGCACCATATATCTTTTGTAGATGCCATTCCAGGATATAAAAACAGATGGTTTCTTCTGCAGCACTTTTTCCCATTTCCCCCAAAACACACATTTGGCTCTATTTTTGCTAATTTCCTGGTCTCTTAAGAGGAACCCACAATCTCTGCATACCTTTAGAATCCCCAGGATGTTGGAAAAAAGAACACAAATGTGACATGGATAGCTTATGTGGATGAAAGTTATGGGGACCTAAGCATGAACTACTCCAAATACCCAAAAAAGGCTTGGCACAGGAGGGGAAAATGGCATGGCAGCGAAGTTGATGTATATTTAAACTTTATTATTTTGATAGTAAGTTATATTTTAGTGGGGTGGTTGACTCTAACGATAAAATATCTTGTGAATATTTAATTTTTCTAATTGTTCAATTTATTTTTTGTTTTTAAATGTAATGTTTAATTTGTGTATGTTTGTTAGCAATGTATCTTCAATGCTGTGTTATATGTTTGCAGGGAATAGGATGTGAAGATCATAAAAAAACAATATTAGTTATTATACCTTGTATTGATTAATCGATCATTAAGTATGTATAACGTTAATGTTATACGTATGGCGGTAATTGTTTTATTTCAACTCATTAATGTAATGATAAGTCGTTTTTATAATTTTCCAAGGGAAGTGATTTATGTTAAAAATTGGGCATCTAATTGGCAGAGGTATGCACCCTGTCCAAGTAAGGACCACAAACCGAGCCAGGGTAAGTCAGATACACACCCTAAATTAGCTTGTGCTCACCCTCTTGCAGCTTGGCACAGAGCAGGCAGGTTTAACTTGAGAGGCAATGTGTAAAGTATGTGTGCAAAACACACACACACACACAGTAATACAATGAAAACACCACAAAAAGACTCCACGTAGATGTATACAAATTGAGACTATTTATCTAAATGAAACAAGACTGAAAAATGACAAATGTCCATTCAGAAGAAGCTGAGATATACATTTTTAAAGATTAGGATAAAATGAGTGCTTAGAAGTCACTAGTGGTCAAAAGGTTACTTGAGTTCACGAGGAACCAGTGTAAATCGAACATTCAGGCCACCCGCAATGGATGGGAGGTCGGCTACAGAACCCTCACAGGGTCTGCTGAAGAAGTGCCTTCTATGGAGAAAGCTTCTAAGTTGAGATGATGTTTTCCACACAGTCGGGTCCCACATCTGTGTTAAGCTCCGTAGAAATGAATGTAATGCATCATCGTCAAGCTGCACAGAGCATCATCGTCGGGCCGTGCAGGCTGTGAATCTGCAGTTGTCAACCAGCTTCTTTGTTGGAATCGATGGGGCTATGTGACCAGTGCCGTGGTGACAATGCATCACTTTAAAGCAGAAACCAGCTGCAAAAGCCACTTCTGATGCCCAGGACTGGAGGGGGCACTTCAGGCAAAGGTATGACTCACAGATGGAAGTCCAGCAACACTAGGAGAGTTACAGGCTGTATCTGACACTGCAGGAGAATAAGGGGCAAGCCACCAATCCCTTGGAGTCACTCTAGTTTTAAGTGAGATGGGTCCAGTCCTTGTACTCAGCAGGACAGAGATCAGCAGGCAGCAGGACAGCTCAGCAAAGCAGAGAAGCAATTCCTGGGAACCGTCACTCCAGGCAAAGTTACAATCCTAACAGGATAGCTGTCTTTACTCCAGCAGAGTTCTTTCCAGGTCTAGTAGTGTACTGCTTTGGTAGGGTCAAAGACCCAGTACTTATATCCAAATGTGTCTTTGAAGATGGGTGACTTGAAGTGCACAGAGATCCTTTCATCCTGCTCCTGGCGCCAGACAACCAGTAGGGGGTAATCAGTCCTTTCAGACAGGCTCTTCCCTATTGAAGTGTAAGTGTTAGCTCCCCTCCACCTTTTCTGCCCAACAAGGCCCATCAGGATGCAGATGAATACAGATGCGTTCTTTGTCACACCCACCCTTCCTGTGTTTGTGGCTGTCTAGAATAAATGCACAAAGTGTAGCTGTCACCTACCCCAGACATGTATTAGAGACAGGCTGCAAGGCACACAGAGCAGTAACCATAGAGAAATGGTCACTTTCTAAAAGTGGCATTGATGAAATAGTTATGTTATACCTGACTTTACCAGTAAAGAGGATTTCTCATTACCTTTCCAATGATATGAAACATGAAGTAACTACTCCTTTCTGATCAAGAATTACAGCTTAAAAGTATATTACAGAGTTCTCGGTGTTGGTTTACAAATGGAGCAGGCCTCACAGCAGTGAAAAATTACTTTGGGAGCTTTTAACTGTCAGGACATGTAAAAACTAAAAGTACATGTCCTGCTTTTACTCACATGGCACCCTGCCCTATGGGCTAACTAGGGCCTATGTCATGGATGAGCTATATGTAATAGAAAAGGGAGTCTATGGCTTGGCAAGAGGGTTTAAGTGCCAGTCGGAAGCAGCAGTGAAACTGCACATGCAGGCAAGGGCAGGCCTGAGACATGTTTAAGGGGCTACCTACGTTGGTACCACAATCAGTGCCGCAGGCCCACTAGTAGCATTTAATTTACAGGCCCTAAGTATATGGTATACCTCTTTACTAGTGACTTAAAAGTTAATTAAATATGACAATTGTGAATACACTAATGTTACCATGTTTAGAGGAGATGCACATTCACTGTAGCACTGGTCAGTAGTTTAGGGACAAGTAAATGTAACCCCTCCTAAGTCAAACACTTTCCCTACTGTCGCTTAGGCTGGAGTAGGAATAGTAAATCTCACATCTCTGAATCCTAACACTTTCCCTACCTAGAGTGGGAATAGTAAATATAACCCTTTGAAAGTCCAAAACGCCCCCTACTGTTGCTATGACTGGATTGGAAAGAGTAAATCAAACTCCTTTGAAGTCTATAACTTTCCCTACTGTTGCTTTACCTGGAGTGGGTACAGAAAACATGACTCCTCCAAACCCTTTCTCTACTGGTGGTGAAAGTGGATCAATATTGTTGTTTTTTAAAGTAGAACAGTCATAATTGTGATGCAGTGGGCCCCTCAAACACCAGACCCAACTGGCATTGCACCTGTGTATCACTAACGACAGCATCTGCATTGCAAGCAGACTATCTCCTCTTCCCTTTGGTAAACACATGGGATCACAGCCTGGTTGCATTCCTCTGCACCACTATCTCTCAGCGGCCCGAACAAAGGTGTCACTTCTGCCATTTCTCCAAGGCCCAGAGCAACACTGGCTCAGCAAGGGAGTAATGGGCCCTTATGCAAACAAATAAAGGTGGCAAACAGCCATAATTAGGGTTTAGGTGACCCCTCACACTAGTGGGCCATTGTGTCACTGCACCTGCAGCATCAATGAGACCTGCAGACCTGTGAAGCAAGCAGCCCACTCTGCTCATTCCAGCGGGCTGCCACACCTAGGCTGTCATACCATATCCAAACAGCAATGGACTGCATATGCCTGTGTTGGTGAACATTTATAATCTGATTATGTGTATATGTCTAGATATGTGTATTTCTTTAAGAAATATGTATAATTACTTTTTCATAATAATAAAATGTGTACATACTCTGTAAGCCTGTTTAAAATGCATATTTACTCACAGTTAAATGTATATATGTGTGTGTGTGTGTATATATGTGTGCATATATGTACATACAAGTATGTATACAATGTATGTGTATATGTGTATGTAGACAAATATACGTGTATATTATTCTATGCTTAACATGTTCATAGGTCATTGCATAGCCCCTAGATAAATTGTTAGATTAGACACTTATGAATCCCTGCTTCCATTTTAGCTATCACAATGAGCAAATGTTATCCTAACTATTTTATCAGCAAGCAATTCGCTATGGGAAATTGAGGAAAGATAAAATAATGTTAGAAAAGTAAACACATAAATTAACCTCAAATATTGCTAATCTTGAAACTCTGTGTTTATACAACACAATTTACAATCTCAAAATATTATATCCATTATTATATTTCTTACACATGTATTTCCTTACTATGTATTTACGTATCGATTTATTTATTACTTTAGTCCTACTGTACAAGAGGAAAAATATATTATTAAAGAACAAAAAACATCTCTCTTGTAATCTTTACTCTGCCTCCCATCACCCTATACCTCTATCAATCTATCCTCCATCCCCACTCTCTGACCCATCCCAAACCCATTCTACTACTATGATCTCCAAAATAACCCTGCCTAAGCCCTTCCCTCCTCTACTGCTCTTGGTTCATCCTGAACCTCAGTTTACTACTATGATCTCCCACACAACCCTTCTATATTCTCCCTCACTTATCTCACCTTTGACCCATCAAAACCCTTCTACTCTAATTATCTCCCTAACCCCTTTCTACAGACTCTTCCCTCCTCCATCTCTCCTTTACTCATCCCAAGCATCATCCTATTACCATAAACTCCCAAATAACACTTCTGGATTCTTCTCTCCACGATCCCTCCATTATTCTGTTCAAACCTACTAACAAACACACTTATCATCTACTCAAATCAACTAATACTAATACTGTACTCATATTTCCGTATACTAATCCACCAATAATCCTTATGGGTCCGGAGTAGCTTGCCACTCACCAAAAAGCACTTTGACGCCTTGTCAGGGGTAGTAAGTGCTATACAAATACAATTACAATTGCAAAATAGTGCATTTTCACTATTAGTATAATTGGCATTTAGTTTTAATTTAAGGTGTAAGCATTGTTTTACATACACTTACCTTATTGTGAAAAAACAATGAAATAGTTACAGAATGTCTTAAACCCTGTCACTACGCCCAATCACCTCCACACCCATAGCACTTAGATTCACAGTTTCCATGCTTTTTTATGCCGTAGAAGTGAAGACAGCCTAAAAAGGGCAAATAGACAAGGTCACACTTCCAGGTCATCTTCACTTACTAGTCTTTGCAGGGGCACTGGCACCCTCAGGGCTACAGCCACAGACCCCCTTATGGACCAAGCCTCACAGTTTGTAGATCTCCTATGTAAGGTATTTGTGTATATATGTTTATAGTAGTAAGTGACACTCACCAGGGGTTGGAGACTGCATTGTGTGAGGACAGGCACAGCCCTTTCAGGTGTAAGTGACCACTCCTCCCCTCCCTCCTAGCACAGATGGCTCATAGGGAAATTCAGGCTACACCCCAGCTCCGTTTGTGTCACTGTCTAGTGTGAGGTGCAACCAGCCCAACTGTCAAACTGACCCAGACAGGGAATCCACAAACAGACAGAGTCACAGAAATGGTCAAAGCAAGAAAATGCTCACTTTCTAAAAGTGGCATTTTTAAACACATACTCTCAAAAAAACTTTATTAAAAGATGGATTTTTAAATTGTGAGCTCAGAGACCCCAAATTCCACATGTCCATCCGCTCCCAAAGAGAATCTACACTTTAATCATATTTAAAGGTAGCACCCATGTTAACCTATGAGACAAACAGGCCCTGCAACAGTGAAAAACGAATTTAGTAATATTTCACTGTTAGGACATATAAAACACATTACCATATGTCCTGCCTTAACCATACACTGCACCCTGCCCTTGGGGCTACCTAGGGCCTACCTTAGGGGTGTCTTGCATGTAAGAAAAGGGAATGTTTATGCCTGGCAAGTGGGTACACTTGCCAAGTCGAATTTACAGTTAAAACTGCACACACAGACACTGGAGTGGCAGGTGTGAGGCATGATTACAGAGCTACTTATGTGGGTGGCACAACCAGTGCTGCAGGCCCACTAGTAGCATTTGATTTACAGGCCCTGGGCACCTCTAGTGCCCTGTACTAAGGACTTACTAATAAATCAAATATGCCAATCATGGATACGCCAATTACATACACATTTTGTGTAGGAGCACTTGCACTTTAGCACTAGTCAGCAGTGGTAAAGTGCCCAGAGTAGCAAAATCATGGTCCAGCACACATCAACAACCTGGGAAACAGAGGCAAACAGTTAAGGGAGGCCACGCCAAGGATGAAAAGTCTAACAATCGGCCTCTGAGAACGAGATGGAAACCCCCTGTTTACAGTGGTTTTCATCTCGTTTTACCAGGCACCCTGTGGGTTCACCTCCTCACCCGGTGACTGCGTGAAGGGAGCCGAAATTGTGTGACCACTGGATATAAATGCCCCAAACAATAAAAGGGACACTTAATGAAGCAGAGTTCATTCTGTCTGTTAACCTACCGCACAAAACACCTTCAAAAATATTTGTCCTAGACTACTGGCTCTGAATCTTGCAGTGCCAAATTTGAATCAGAGTGGTGAAAAGGGCAAAATGTACAAAGGAAATCCCAAAAAGTTATAACTCGCATTGAAATTCCCATAGCAGTTCTAGAGGCAAGGACACAAAACTGGACCAATCTTCACCAATATTGGTGCTAAAACAGAGACCATTCTAGTTCTCAAACATTTCTGGCTGAGAGACGTAACACAGATTCCGCAGCCTCGGCACTGCAGGAGGTACTCGGCGGTCCTCTGGGGATTTCTACACCTAAACCCCCCTCCATCGACCTTAGCGATGCACCTGTAACCATGGCAAGCCTTGTTAGACAGGAAAGTAGAAGAAGTAACGCAGGGCCTTAACTGAACCTAAACCAAGAAACAGGCATAAATAATACTCCTCTGTTCAGTTGGGTAGTAAAGAGCTGCCCCAATCGAAATCTCGTGTGCCCATAGCGCTCCCTGTCCCCATGGGCCCTGTGCAACTGTCTATCACTCTCCCTGAACACTGGGAGGGCGACTTACACAAACTTCCTTCTGATGCTGCAGCACTGTGCCCATGAGGATCCAGAGAGGATGCTCCCTGTGGTGCCTTCTGCAAACTGGAAGGTATGTTTTTATTTCATGTAATTACATTTTCGAAATGCGCATATTCAGCCATGCAGATCCGTCACTACAAAAACTGCATTTTCAAGGTTAAAAGTAAAAACATAGCGCTGTACACACGCAGAATTTGTTTCGGGGGGGGGGGAGGTCCCTGTTTTTGGCAGGGGCTGCGCTTGTACTACTGCAGGCAGTTTAACACTACAGCGGCCGTAGTGTTATGCTGCACTGTGAGTGTGTACACCAAGCCTGTACCTAAATCCGGGGGAGAGGGCGGGGGGGGGGGGGGGGGAAGCGCCCCTTTACCCCACTGCAGACAGCCATGACGTGCACCCACACAAGATTACACACACAAACAAGCTCTACACTCCCATTAAAAAAAATAAATGACACTGGAACCATTTCTATGGGTCATATTTTCACTCTGACTACAGAACATGTTGATCTCAAATAGGCAGAGGTTTTCTTTCACAGTACCCTGAATACTAACTACACTGTACTGGCAGGGTGGTAAATCCGCATGTTAAAAAAAAGATTACCATGAAGTAACATTGCAGCAGTGCCATGCAATTAAGAGATGAGCTCCATCAATTGGGGAATTACCGTGTGGAACGAGATTTACAAGTCACTTTAATTTGCTCCCAAAGTTGAAGAACGTGTGCCACGTGTACATGCATGTCCAAAGTTACAAGCACTGGCGGTGCCATCGTGAGGCAATCACTTGTTAACTTTGAGAGCAAATTATAGTGACTGTATTAATGTACTTATAGAAAATAGCATCTTTTGGTATGGTCACCCTTCTTTTTTCTGGACTGATGCTTCTAGTTTTTTGACTGTCCACACTGGAACACTGCTAACCAGGCCCCAGTGTATAAGCTCTGAACTCTAAAACATGCCAAAATTGGCTACACTTTGAACACAAGGTTGGCTACAGGGTTCGGTGATTGGCCTATTCCACTTACCTACCAGTTCGTAGTATAAGGTACAAAAGTGCACCAAGGGCATGAAAGTTAAATGTTCACTGCAGCATATAGTGTGACACTATTGAAGAGACCATTCAAGGCATGTCTCCAAACCTGTCCTTGCAGCCCTGGCAGGCTGTTTTAAAACTGCCAATTTGACTTTGCAAAATAATCCTTTTGCCAGGCCTAAGCCTTCCTGTTCAAAGTATGCCAACTCGGATTTCAAACCTTTGTGCAAATGAAGTGAAGAAGATTTGTTAAGAGCGATTAGTAAAGATCAAAGTTCTATAAGGGCTTAGTTGAATACTATGCTAAATTCAAAAACGATTTTGCAGAAAATCACAAACGATTAAGGGTAGTTCTGTGCAAGTGAAAGAACCTAGGATGGACTGATATGCAACAAAATGGTTTTAAATCAGTTAGAGGATACATTTCAGAGCCCAATATTCTTATGCATTTTGATCTGAGAAAGAAAAAAAATAACATGACTGATGGGAGTGAAATGTTATCGGGCAGTCTTGTCACAGTTTCATAAGAGGAGTGAGAAAACTGAAACTATTGCTGATCTCCGACTGCATCTGCGAGAAATAATGCATTCATAAAGCGAGAAAGGCCCTGGTTGCAGTGAGGGCGTTGCAATACTTGCAGACCTACATTTGGAGACATAAACCTTTGCTCAGAATGGATTACGAGGTAGTTGTTAGAAATTGGTGGCTAGATTTATTGCATCACTTGGAAAGGGCAGGAATGCGTCGTTTTTAAGGAATACAGCACATTCCTGTTCTTTCCTTCTGCGCTGGTGCACAATAGGCTGCCGAACATCAATGCACGATTATGCAAGGGCGCCTGCATTGTAAGCAGGATTGTTTTTGTACAGGCACCTTCCTGCACAAAACAATCCCATGAGGCTTTTTCCTCCTTCTAGCTGTGCTGCAGAATTCAGCACATCTAGAAAGAGGAAAATACAAGGAGAAATAAACATATTTCGCCTTGTTGTGTCTCACCTGGTGAAGCGTAAGGTTTTGGCACATTCTCAGGTTTACCAGGGTTGGTGTATCTGGGGATGAGTCAAAATCCATAGGTGTTGCATGGGAACACCCACCATAACACCCATGGAACGTCTCCCTTGAGTAAGGCAACTCAGCAATTTGTGCTGCCTTGCCTTACTCCATATCTATGAGGCCATTCAAAGCCACGAAAATTGGCTTTGCCTGGCCTCATAGACATGCTTGCAAGGAATGCGCTGCAGTTGCATCACAAAAGGTGACACAACGGCAGCACCAAGCAGTCATAAATATGTCCCTGTATTTCTGGTTGGCCGAGGTATGCACCTTGTCCAAGCAGGAACCACAATCCTAGTCAGGATAAGTAACCAGCACACCATAGGTTAACCTGTGCTCACCCTCTGGTACCTTGGAAAAGAGCAGTCAGGCTTAACATAAGATGCAATGTGTTAAGTATTTGTGCGACACTTCAAACAGTAAAACAGTGAAAAAAACACACAAAAAGACACCGCACATGGTTAGAAAAATAAAGGGTAATTTAACAAAACAAGACCAAAGCAAGAAATATCCAATAAGTATAACAGGAGTTATGAATTTTTAAAGAATAAAATGAAATGTAGTGCTCAAAAGCCCCCTAGTAGCATTTAACATATAGGACCTGGTAAAGTAAATTAAATATGCCAATTGTGGATAAGCAAATGTTACCATCCTTTAAGCAGAGAGCATGTGCACTTTAGCACTGTTTAGCAATGGTAAAGTGCCCAGAGTCTTAAAGCCAGCAAAAATGAGGTCAGCAAAACATAAGGTCTGAAGGCAAAAAGTCAGGGGAAACCATGATGCCATGTCTAACACTAGTGTTGAGAGTGTTACCACCAAGAGGAAAATGAGAGTGGAAATTAAGCTTGCCTGGTTGGCTGCAAAATTACACGACTGTACAACATTTTGCTTTTTGTTTTTTATGTCTTATGTTGGTCTTTATTACAGACATTGTTTCTTTTTGTTGCATTTATTGTATGGTTTAAGGAATAGGGATGCGCTGTAGTGTACAACTTGTGGAATGTTACCTGAATTCCATCTTAGTGTCCACATGATAATGGATATATGTTCTATTGATGACCTCACTAAAAGTAAAGTCCCATGTATTTCGAGGTCAAAATGTTGCAATTTTTAATATACAAGAGGAAGAGGGTCGGTGCAAGAACACAGCCTTGCCGCACGCCCCTCTCAGTTATAACTGGATCTGTCAATTAACCATTCCTACCACATCTAATTCGGGCAAAAGTGCCTTCCTGGAGATGGATGATCAGACTCTGAAGTCCACTTGGAACTCCCATCTTACTCAATGTGCACCACAGTTTGTATCTTGGGATCAAGTCAAAGGCTGCCCGGAGATCGATAAAAGCAACATATAGGTTCCCTCCACCGATATCCATCTGGTCTTCCAACCTCAGAACTTGGTTGATTGTACTACCTGCAGGTCTAAAACCAGCCTGTAAATTACCCCACTCTCCTCAATCCACTCCTCCTGTTGATTTAAGATCTGCTTCGTAAACATTTTTGGGAAATTGTCTAGCAGGATTATCGGCCGTTAGTTGGATGGATTGCTAGGATTTCCCTTCTTGATGAGGGGCAATTATTTCTGCCCCTTTCCAAGTATAAGGAATGGGTGCACCTGCAGCCACTGCATTGCATACCCTATTAATGTAGGGTGCCCAAATGTCGGGGTTTGACTTATAAAGATTGCCTGGTATTTTATCAAGGTCAGGGGCTTTGCCCACTTGAGGGAGGATATTGCACCCTTAGTTTCAGCTAAGGTGTTTATACACACAAGGAGAATACATTTTGATTCTTTTTGACACTTGAAACGTGTATGTGTAAAATCTACATGTGTGTCTTTTTAGGTATATAGGGGGTCATTCCGACCCCGGGGTCCGCGGGAGCACCGCCAACAGGCTGGCGGTGCTCCGTTGGGCATTCTGACCGCGGCGGTACAGCCGCGGCCAGAAACGGAAAGTCGGCGGTGTACCGCCGACTTTCCGCTGCCCATGGGAATCCTCCATGGCGGCGCAGCTTGCTGCGCCGCCATGGGGATTCCGACCCCCTCACCGCCATCCTGTTCCTGGCGGTTTCGACCGCCAGGAACAGGATGGCGGTGAGGGGTGTCGTGGGGCCCCTGGGGGCCAATGGCATGGGCACTGCAGGGGCCCCCGTAAGAGGGCCCCACTTTGAATTTCAGTGTCTGCTCGGCAGACACTGAAATTCGCGACGGGTGCTACTGCACCCGTCGCACACCTTCCACTCCGCCGGCTCCATTCGGAGCCGGCTCCATCGTGGATGGGTGTTTCCCACTGGGCTGGCGGGCGGCCTTTTGGCGGTCGCCCGCCAGCCCAGTGGGAAACCCAGAATGACCGCCGTGGTCTTTTGACCGCGGTACGGTCTTCTGGCAGTCCCAGCCAGGCCGGCGGCTACCGCCGCCGGCCGGGGTCAGAATGACCCCCATAGTTTTGATTGTTTGAGGTTTATGTATATTAGCAGAGTAAATTGTGATACATTTGATATTTAGATGTGTTGTCTGATGCACATGATTTGCAATATATCATTATGATATTTGGGTGTTAATTGTTCTTTGTTTTCATGCAAAATTATTTTTTGAAAGTGCTACATAGAATGCAATTAATAATATTGAAGTTTTGAAAAATATTTAGTTGCCACACATTATTTGTGTCACCTGGGAAGTTGCTGAGAAATTCCAAAGTGGGTTAGTTGATGCTGCCTAGCTGGGGAACACCATCTTACTGAATTGTTCTGAACCATAACAACACTTATTCTATGTTAAGAGGCTCTAGACACTACTTCATAACCTACTCAAACACCTATCTTTGTGAATCACCCCCAGAGTGAGCAGACTTGGCCTACGTCAGCACACAACTATGTGTGAGATAGTTTATATTGCAAAAAAACAATGATCGATCAAAGCAATACATATATTTCATTAGGAGATTAGAAACCCGTATCAAAAATATCATAAACAATAAAAACTAGTGACATTTTCATATTGTGCTACTATGCACTTTATCTGGGTAGAAAAGGAGGGCAGAAGCAGTAGGACATTAATACTATTATTAAAACGGTGAAGTGCAGGTCCATGTCAACATACCTTTCTTCTCTGATGGCCCTCATCATCATCTTACAAACCAACAATCCAAAACACTTTAGGCCTCATTAGGAGTTTGGCGGTCCCACCACGGGACTGCCAAGCTTGCGGGAAGGACACCACCGCCATGGCAGTGGCATCCCCCTTGCCTTATTGCACTGTTCCTGCCGGTCTGACAAGCCGGAACATTGCAATACAGCGTTCCCACTGGTCAGCGTTCCTTAAAGGAGCTGAGTGGTATCTCATGGCACAGAGGGGGACGACCAGCACCCTTGGAATGTGCACTGTCTGCAAGCAGACAGTAGGCATTCAGTGGCCCATGTCCATGCATTGCCCATGCCATGAGCATGGACAGAGCAGGGGCCCCCTGTGACCCGCAGCACTTGTTCTCCCTCAGCCTTTTCATGGAGGGGTCCCTGCCATGAAAGACTGGTGGAGAACAAGATTGTAATCAGCTAGGCGGCGCTGAGGTCAGCGGCACTCTAGCTGAATACAACCAAGACCGATTTCACCCCATCAGGATCTGTGATCCTGGTGGGGACAGTGGTCTTTAGCAAGGTCCGCCCACCAAACTCATAATGTGGCAGTTGGACCGCCACAGTTGCAGACGTTTGTCTTAAAATGGTGAGACATCTCAATACTCATGCTCTTGGCCATTTTCAGAATTTCTCTCTAACAGTGCATTCATTCAACTTTTGATTATACCTCTATCTCCACACTAATTGTTTACAGGGCTCTGATAGGATTAAGGATGTCAAGGCCCACCACTTCTCCTCATCCCTCACTCCTGTGGATATATCACACTCTGCGAAGAGGGTCCAAGAGTCTCTGCTTTATTGTTGTGCTATCGTGAGTGGAAGCACATGAACTCATCCAAAACTCTTCATGATTTGCTCACTAGAGGTTCACATGCAGCAGAAACCTGTTTATTTGTAGACAGTGACATATGTTTAGAAGCACCAACATATTTATGGCACCCCAGTGGATATCAGGACCATCTTAAGAACTGCAGAGATGTTGACAGTCTTAGCATTTAGAAATATCACTCATCATATTTTCTATGACAGGAGATATAATAGCTATGATATTAACATTGCTAGCTATGTCTCTCTGAATCCATGTGCTTTGAAAATATGTTATATCATAATTACCATGTCACTGATTTTGTCAATCTGAATTCCACTGTATCTCGTTTCTTCAGGTAATCCAGCTACAGGGCATGCCAGCAATTATTTTGCTGGTCCATTCATTAGTTTGCAAGGAAATGCCTGCCCAACAGGGTACCAAAGAATGCCTGTCATTCATGTGCTGTGTCTAGAGATGTAGAACCTACAAAGTGTCTTGTTCATCAGAGGTGTCACTGAGATATTCCTCCCCCGTCAGTTACTTCCTGTAGAGCACCTTTCTTTCACTTAAAGGACCATACTTCCTCTATTTCGTTTTAGCTTTCCCTCTTCCCATTGTCTCCCAGTAGCTGCCTAACATTTGTGGCCACATTTCCTTTCTAGGTTCATAATTCTCCCTATCATGCTTAAATCACTAATACTTGGATTCTGTCACCCACTTTATCCTTCTATATCTTCCTTGTGCTCCAGCCCAGTTTCTAACTCTCACATTCCCCATCACCCTCTTTCAGTCTTTCTCTTAAGAACTATCCCCATACATCACTATGTTCCTCACGTTTTCTATCTAAGTCCTATTTGCATTCTCACCTTTTACACTTTTCACTGTTTCGCTAACATTCTTTCTCTCGTACTGATTTAAGAACCTGCTCTAAAAGCTATACGCTTTATCAGAAATATAAGGTGTAGTTTTCATACAGCAAAAGGCGGGTTGTGGAAAAAAATGAATGGGGAGAAATGCTATCCATGGCAGACCCCATGGAAGTCGCAAATCACTATTGTCCATACTGTGAGAGCACTGACTGTTGCATTACTGTGCTGAAAGCAGATGTATACAAATAAGTATCTACAGTCCTACAGCAAACATCTTTCTTTTAACAAGAACGTGGCCAGGTGTCATGGCATCTAATAGAACAAGCATTTGCAATGAACTATGGTCTTGCATTTCTCCGAGTTACAGCTATCAGCAGTTGTAAACTCCCAACCGGATTTTTCTTGCCACATTGTATCGAAAAAAAGAGCGCTATCACGCTGCTACAGTTAACTCGTAATGAAACCTATTGGCAAAAGTGCAATTATCTACGTAACCGGCAAAAGTGCAATTTACTATGTAACAGGGTCGATGTTACGCAAAGTGCCCGACTTCTGCCAAGCGAGATCGCGCTGTGAACAAAAGATAAAAAGTAGTCCACAAACCTGACAGGAAACAGCGAGCCTCGCATGTTTTCAGTACTTGGTCGCTGCGCTCAAGGAGGGCTAACCACCGGAAAAGGCATGCCGTATGCGTGCCTTCCACTAATGAAAGCAAGCAGATTTTAACAGCCAAGCCCACGAACCAATGAAAGATACTTACATGACGTGGACGGGACTCCGAGCTCTTTTCTAACTCCTAAAGCGTCTCGCAAGCGAAACGCATGCGTTGCAGGCTCGACCCTGAAAAGGGGTGGAATGTCTGGTTGTTGAGACAGGGAAGTGTTTAGGTCTGTAGAGCGAAGCACACACTAGAACTCTAGTGAAAATGCAACAACGACAAAAGAAACGAGAAGGTTGCTTTATTTTCTGTGAGCTGAATGATGTTGCTGGTGCTTTTCCAGTTTCTATTTGCTTTGTTCAGCTTCCTGCACAGCCCTTACATATCTCTTCTCCTGATCAACTTTTGTCCCACAGGAAAAGGTTTGTGTAATGTGCGCCCTTAATAATCTCCCGGGTGATGAGCAATTACACAGTTTACACCAAGCACAGCTTTTAACACATTAGTACATGGCCTCCAGAAAACTAACTGGGTGTCACAGGGGTAGCCCCAGTATCAATTTAGTAGTTCCTTGAAGATTGGATACAGCAGTTAAGAGGGAGGCGAGCTTCTGCTGGCAACCAAAGTAATTCCATACTTGGGTCCTGCAAAGTACATCACTACCTCCTTGTCTACTTAACACATGTAGTTGTTCCATAGCTGATGTCATTAACTAATTCAGATGCTATTTCAAACCTATGCAGAAGACACACAGATCATAATTTACCTAGGAGACGACAATGGTAAAAGCTCAGACGTTGCTTTATGTCTTACACATGTTGAGTACTGGATGAGAGAAAGCCATTTTTTCCTTAATTTGCTCAAAAAATGAAATTTTACTGCTTGGTAGAATAAGTATTTTCAGTGACCCCGATCATGGATGATTACCCCACTCTCGTTTCCTAAAATAGGAAACCTAGGAATCATGACCCAAAATTCTTCTTCAGTCCTCAAGTAAATGCTGTGTCGAAGAGGGTACACAGTGGACCTTCACTTTATTGTGCAAAGCCAAGCCACAATGCTACACTTTCGCAGTTCACTTTGTCTTTTCACCGGTAATATCACACCACAATTATTGTAACAGCATATACATAGGCCTCTAAAAGAAAGGTGACTTCAACTTCAAATGTTACAGAACTGAGAAGAAAGACAAATCTGAAGTGTGAAAAAGACAGACCATGTTACTTCTGTTTGTATATATGTATATGATATTTCTATAGCATGAACCTAGTCAAAAGGCAGCAAAGAGCTGTACATAGTCAAAGACAAGCATAAAGTCAATGAATACAAGGACAGCTAGTTGGGTTGTTGACCACTAATGCATTGTGATGCAGTGCTCTTTAAAGAGGCGAGTCTTCATCTCTTCCCAAATTTGAGCAGCATTGTTGTGGTCCTGATGGGTACAGAGATTCTGGATGTATGGATGAAAAAGGCCTGCTGTTGTTTTAGCTTTTTTATAGTTCTTAGTTTGCGTTCTAATGTTGCCCTGTCTGCAGGTGTGACAAAAACCACCAGATTTGGTGAACTTGTCTGATAGATAAGCAGGGGTGCAGGTTGTGAGGGATTTGTAAATGATGCAGCTGGTTTGAAAACGGTGCGGGCTGGCAAAGAGAGCCAATGGAGACAATGAAGTTCCATCAGGATGGGGTGATATGATCATATTCCTTCAGGCCCTGGATGAGAAGTGCTGCAGTGTGTAGGATGCCCCAAAGGGGTGCAATTGTGGAGCCTGGGAGGCCATGGAGTAGGGCATTATCACCATCTAATTGTGAGAGTACGAGGGCTTGAACAGCAGTTCTGATATCGCTGTCTGAAAGACACGGTTTTATATTTTTAGAAGAGAGAGCTGGTATCAGCCAGTCTTTGTATTTTTTGTAATGTATTCCTTGAGGGCGAGGTTGGTGTACAGGATGAATACAAGTAACTTGGCACTAGGTGAATATTGTGGTTTGATGCCATCAAGGCTCATGTCATTGAGCCAGGTTTGTCTGTTAGTTTTGGCAAATAAAAGGAATTCTAACTTGGGCGGTTTGGGCTTCAGGTAGGCACATGACATCCAGGTCTGGATGAAGTGCACACAGTGTATCCCGCATTGGATATCTGAAGCAGAGGATGATGTGAACACAATTTTTGTGGCATTAGATTTCTGAAGCAGAGGATTCTTTTAAGTAGAGTTATGATTCATCAGGGTAACTGTGAATCTTGATGCTGTTGTCTGTGAGTAGAGCACCGAACTGGTCCATTTGAAGGTTGAAGATGACTGGAGACAGTATGGAGCCTTGGGGATTCCACAGCAGATAGGTATCCTTTGTGGCCTAAAGGTGTCCATGTGAACATGCAGGTGTTAGTTGGAAAGGTGGGAAGAGAACTGGTGACATTGTTGGTGAATCCCATTTAAGACTAAAGGTTCTGCCCTTCAAGCCTTACATTACCTATAGAAGAGAGGCTCACCTTCAAGATGCTCTACGTGAAGGACACAGTTGTCTCAGGGCCTGAACATTCTTATATAAACTATTCTCCAAGTACATGCCATTTCACAACCTAATGTCTGTGTCCGATAGCAGGATAGCCTGTTCCATTCAAAATGAAGAGTGTCAGTGGAAAAACCTCAGCACTATGAGGTCTGAAAGCCTGAATCAGTCTGATCTAGCATTTTGAGTTCACAAGGGAAATGAAGACTTGCCAGTTCACTAAGACCTTTCCCTGATTTTACTCAATGATCTACTGGCTCTCTAATTACCAATCAACTCCTAGGCAACATTTAACTTTGAGATAAGCCTGTTGGAATAACTTCTGATTACAGCACGGCAGGGGTAATTCCTCCTTCAGGGCAGAGGAGCGTCGCCCTGCCTACTGCGAACACAGAAGCAAACGTAATAAAAATGGTCATCATTACCATTCTATTTTATTCCATTTCATGACCCTCTTTAATTTCAGCTCGAGTGCGAATGAGGGCGTGTGCGGCACCATCCCTGTTGATTGACAGCAGGGATGACGACCACCCAAAGCTTAAAGTGCGCATTTCGGATAGGCCGGCTCTCTTGTTATGACCAGCCAGATATGAGCACTTCAGACTTTACTAATCCGAGTTGATTTAAACAGCTGCACAGATTACAGGCACAGGCCCTCAGTCTCAAAAGGAGTAGTGGGTAGCCCACTCTAACAATCCTGGCGATTCTCTCATGCTGAACACAGCATGAGGGCTGCTCAAGGATTAGTTAGAATTGGTGGCTGACTGTTCCAAATAAAAGTCAACCACCTTCCCTCCCTCTGGACTGGAACTGGATTAGGCTGCTTTCAATCGGGACGGGCACCCTCACGATAAGACACCAGACCAGAAGGCAGCCAGTATCTGTAAGTCTTGCATTGCATTTGCCACCGAAAGACTCGTGGGAGTTAAGGAGCACTAGACATTTTTTACCTATTCTGTTTTTTCCTGGGCCTCGCGCGGTCTTTTAATCTGCCTCTTTTCACTTCTTTCACTTTTTTACTACCTCTTTCAAAGTGTTCAAGTATTCTTCTCTATTTTAAATGCTATACTGACAAACATATCCTGAACCCTGGCTTATTGCTGCACTAAAAAAATATATCTGTGTACCTCTTTCCTTATTTTATTAAAGTTGTGTGTAGTATGAGAAAGAGCGTTGCACAGATACTCTTGTCGAAAGTTCTATTGCTCAGCGCATGACAACTTGCTGTATTCAACAAACATTGCAACAATAATGTCTTCATAGCAAGCTGCTTGCAAACATATTTGCCTGCTCCTACATTCCATTTCTTTGAATTATGTACAGAACTTTCATACAGAGCTTGCGCTGCTTGGTTGAATGTGACATATTGTACTGTCTAATTAAACAAGCATTTGCAAGGCAATAGATCTTGCATTTACTTAAGTTAGAGCTGTTGCAAAAAACAACAAGTGATGGACGGAATGCTGAACAATGTCAAACATTCACCCCCAGTACAGAGATCTGGGCCTAAATCCATTGTTTTTTTGCTAACCATGCCCTTCTAGTCCCCATGGTAACAGTCCAGCCCGAACTGCCAAGCCAGGTCCTCCCTGGACTGGAAACAAGCATCCTCGGACCGGTTTCAGGGTATCACCCTTCATCAACCAGGCTAGCTTGTTTCCTGTCTAGGGAGGACCTGGCTTGGCAGTTCGGGCTGGACTGTTCCCATGAGGAACAGGGTCAAGACTGATTTGCATATGGTTGAGTCCAAACTGTGGTGGCATGGTGAGCAAAAGAACAATGGATTAAACCCAGATCTGTGACTGGGGGTGAGTGTTTACATTGTTCAACACTCCGTCCATCATCCTTTTGTGTTGCTAAAGTTGCCCTTAGTGGGAAGGGTATGCCAAGACGTGGGTCAATTGCTCACTGTGCCACTGGATTCAAGCTAGCCTGGTTGATGAAGGGTGATATTCTGAAACCAGTCCTAGGATGCTTGTTTCCAGTCCAGGGAGGACATGGCTTGGCAGTTCGGGCTGGGCTGTTCCCATGAGGAACAGGGTCAAGACTGATTTGCATATGGCTAAGGCCAAATTGGGGTGGCATGGTGAGCAAAAGAGCGATGGATTAAACCCAGATCTGTGACTGGGGGTGAGTGTTTGCATTGTTCAACACTCCATCCATCATTCTTTTGTGTTGCTAAAGTTGCTCTAAGTGGGAAGGGTATGCCCAGACATGGGTCCCTTGCTCACTGTGCCACTGGATCCAAGTTAGCCTGGCTGATGACGGGTGATACCCTGAAACTGGTCCCAGGATGCTTCTTTCCGGTCCAGGGAGAACTTGGCTTGGCAGTTCGGGCTGGACTGTTCCCATGAGCAACAGGGTCAAGGCTGATTTGCGTATGGCTGAGTCCAAACTGGGGTGGCATGGTGAGCAAAAGAACGATGGTTTAAACCCAGATCTGTGACTGGGGGTGAGTGTTTGCATTGTTAAACACTCCGTCCATCATCCTTTTGTGTTGCTAAAGTTGCCCTAAGTGGGAAGGGTATGCCCAGACGTGGGTCCCTTGCTCACTGTGCCACTGGATTCAAGGTAGCCTGGCTGAGGAAGGGTGATACCCTGAAACCAGTCCCAGCATGCTTGTTTCCGGTCCAGGGAGGACCTGGCTTGGCAGTTCGGGCTGGACTGTTCCCATGAGGAACAGGGTGAAGACTGATTTGTATATGGATGAGTCCAAACTGGGGTGGCATGGTGAGCAAACGAATGATGGATTAAACCGAGATCTGTGAGTGTTTGCATTGTTCAACACTCTGTCTACTATCTTTTTGTGTTGCTAAAGTTGCCCTAAGTGGGAAGAGTATGCCCAGACGTGGGTCCCTTGCTCACTGTGCTACTGGATTCAAGCTAGCCTGGCTGATGAAGAGTGATATCCTGAAACCGGTCCCAGCATGCTTGTTTCCGGTTCAGGGAGGACCTGGCTTGGCAGTTCGAGTTGGACTGTTCCCATGAGGAACAGGGTCAAGACTGATTTGCATATGGCTGAGTCCAAACTGGGGTGGCATGGTGAGCAAAAGAACAATGGTTTAAACCCAGATCTGTGACTGGGGGTGAGTGTTTGCATTGTTCAACACTCCGTCCATCATCCTTTTGGGTTGCTAAAGTTTCCCTAAGTGAGAAGGGTATGTCCAGACGTGGGTCCCTTGTTCACTGTGCTACTGGATTCAAGCTAGCCTGGCTGATGAAGGGTGATATCCTGAAACCAGTCCCAGGATGCTTGTTTCCGGTTCAGGGAGGACCTGGCTTGGCAGTTCGGGTTGGACTGTTCCCATGAGGAACAGGGTCAAGACTGATTTGCATATGGCTGAGTCCAAACTGGGGTGGCATGGTGAGCAAAAGAGTGATGGATTAAACCCAGATCTGTGCATTGTTCAACACTCTGTCCATCATCCTTTTGTGTTGCTAAAGTTGCCCTAAGTGGGAAGGGTATGCTCAGACGTGGGTCCCTTGCTCACTGTGCCACTGGATTCATGCTAGCCTGGCTGATAAAGGGTGAGACAATGAAACTGGTCCCAGGATGCTTGTTGCCGATCCAGGGAGGACCTGGCTTGGCAATTGAGGCTGGACTGTTCCCATGAGGAACAGGGTCAAGACTAATTTGCATATGGCTGAGTCCAAACTGGAGTGGCATGGTGAGCAAAAGAACGATGGATTAAACCCAGATCTCTGACTGGGGGTGAGTGTTTGCATTGTTCAACACTCAGTCCATCATCCTTTTGTGTTGCCAAAGTTGCCCTAAGTGAGAAGGGTATGTCCAGACGTGGGTCCCTTGCTCACTGTGCCACTGGATTCAAGCTAGCCTGGCTGATGAAGGGTGATACCCTGAAACCGGTCCCAGCATGCTTGTTTCCGGTCCAGGGAGGACCTGGCTTGGCAGTTCGTGCTAGACTGTTCCCATGAGGAACAGGGTCAAGACTGATTTGTATATGGATGAGTCCAAACTGGGGTGGCATGGTGAGCAAACGAATGATGGATTAAACCGAGATCTGTGAGTGTTTGCATTGTATAACACTCCGTCTACTATCTTTTTGTGTTGCTAAAGTTGCCCTAAGTGGGAAGAGTATGCCCAGACGTGGGTCCCTTGCTCACTGTGCTACTGGATTCAAGCTAGCCTGGCTGATGAAGAGTGATATCCTGAAACCGGTCCCAGCATGCTTGTTTCCGGTTCAGGGAGGACCTGGCTTGGCAGTTCGAGTTGGACTGTTCCCATGAGGAACAGGGTCAAGACTGATTTGCATATGGCTGAGTCCAAACTGGGGTGGCATGGTGAGCAAAAGAACAATGGTTTAAACCCAGATCTGTGACTGGGGGTGAGTGTTTGCATTGTTCAACACTCCGTCCATCATCCTTTTGGGTAGCTAAAGTTTCCCTAAGTGAGAAGGGCATGTCCAGACGTGGGTCCCTTGTTCACTGTGCTACTGGATTCAAGCTAGCCTGGCTGATGAAGGGTGATATCCTGAAACCAGTCCCAGGATGCTTGTTTCCGGTTCAGGGAGGACCTGGCTTGGCAGTTCGGGTTGGACTGTTCCCATGAGGAACAGGGTCAAGACTGATTTGCATATGGCTGAGTCCAAACTGGGGTGGCATGGTGAGCAAAAGAGTGATGGATTAAACCCAGATCTGTGCATTGTTCAACACTCTGTCCATCATCCTTTTGTGTTGCTAAAGTTGCCCTAAGTGGGAAGGGTATGCTCAGACGTGGGTCCCTTGCTCACTGTGCCACTGGATTCATGCTAGCCTGGCTGATAAAGGGTGAGACAATGAAACTGGTCCCAGGATGCTTGTTGCCGATCCAGGGAGGACCTGGCTTGGCAATTCAGGCTGGACTGTTCCCATGAGGAACAGGGTCAAGACTAATTTGCATATGGCTGAGTCCAAACTGGAGTGGCATGGTGAGCAAAAGAACGATGGATTAAACCCAGATCTCTGACTGGGGGTGAGTGTTTGCATTGTTCAACACTCAGTCCATCATCCTTTTGTGTTGCCAAAGTTGCCCTAAGTGAGAAGGGTATGTCCAGACGTGGGTCCCTTGCTCACTGTGCCACTGGATTCAAGCTAGCCTGGCTGATGAAGAGTGATATCCTGAAACCAGTCCCAGGATGCTTGTTTCCTGTCCAGGGAGGACCTGGCTTGGCAGTTCGGGTTGGACTGTGCCCATGAGGAACAGGGTCAAGACTGGTTTGCATATGGCTGAGTCCAAACTGGAGTGGCATGGTGAGCAAAAGAACAATGGTTTAAACCCAGATCTGTGACTGGGGGTGAGTGTTTGCATTGTTCAACACTCCGTCCATCATCCTTTTGTGTTGCTAAAGTTGCCCTAAGTGGGAAGGGTATGCCCAGATGTGGGTCCCTTGCTCACTGTGCCACTGGATTCAAGCTAGCCTGGCTGATGAAGGGTGCTACCCTGAAACTGGTCCCCGGATGCTTGTTTCCGGTCCAGGGTGGACCTGGCTTGGCAGTTCAGGCTGAACTGTTCCCATGAGGAACAGGGTCAAGACTGATTTGCATATGGCTGAGCCCAAACTGGGGTGGCATGGTGAGCAAAAGAACGATGGATTAAACCCAGATCTGTGACTGAAGGTGAGTGTTTGCATAGTTCAACACTCCGTCCATCATCCTTTTGTGTTGCTAAAGTTACCCTAAGTGGGAAGGGTATGCCCAGACGTGGGTCACTTGCTCACTGTGCCACTGGATTCATGCTAGCCTGGCTGATAAAGGGTGAGACACTGAAACTGGTCCCAGGATGTTTGTTGCCGATTCAGGGAGGACCTGGCTTGGCAGTTCAGGCTGGACTATTCCCATGAGGAACAAGGTCAAGACTGATTTGCATATGGCTGAGTCCAAACTGGGGTGGCATGGTGAGCAAAAGAGCAATGGATTAAACCCAGATCTGTGACTGAAGGTGAGTGTTTGCATTGTTCAACACTCCGTCCATCATCCTTTTGTGTTGCTAAAGTTACCCTAAGTGGGAAGGAAATGCCCAGACGTGGGTCCCTTGCTCAATGTGCCACTGGATTCATGCTAGCTTGGCTGATAAAGGGTGAGACACTGAAACTGGTCCCAGGATGCTTGTTGCCGATCCAGGGAGGACCTGGCTTGGCAGTTCAGGCTGGACTGTTCCCATGAGGAACAGGGTCAAGACTGATTTGCATATGGCTGAATCCAAACTGGGGTGGCATGGTGATCAAAAGAACGATTGATTAAACCCAGATCTGTGACTGGGGGTGAGTGTTTGCATTGTTCAACACTCCGTCCATCATCCTTTTGTGTTGCTTAAGTTAGAGCTGTTGGCATTGTAAATTCATACCTGGACTTTTCTTGCCACATAAATTGGACAACCCTGCCTCGTAATTTGGTATTTTCCTGCCACATAATTACAGTGGCCCTGCATATAACTAAAGCACTTCCATTTACCTTCTTTCTCTATCTACAGCCAAAAATGAAAATGTTGCCATTTAGCCTCCTAATCTAAGTGTGCCATGCTAATTCCAATACAATACCACTTTCACCACCCCACCATCATAGTTGCTGGCTGGCTAACACAATTCCCCCAAAAAAGACACTAGACAGGAACGGAGGGATAATGAAGAAAATAAACTAGAAGGTTTACCCAAACATATCAAGAGTGTTCAAACAATCATAGTGTAATAAGGATGTTAAGTTGGCCTGAGTCATGGCATTAACTGCAATAAGGAAAGATTACTAGAAAAACATTTACAATTATCATGTAAACCCAATAAAAACCTTTATCAGAAATAAGCTTTTGGCATTAGACTGTAATGCTCAGAAAAAGCCCCTAGAGGACACCACAATGAAAATAGCATTTGTCAGAAACAAGGTAATGTAACCATATAGTTAGCCCCTAGAGGGCATAACCACATGTAAAGAAAATGTCATAAAGTAATGTAGTGTAACCATATATTTAGCCCCTAGAGCAGGGGTCTCCAGCCTTTTCTGTAATGAGAGCTACTTCTGATCAGTGAAAATCATTGTGAGGTACTGAAGACCAAGGCACTCGAGGAGTGTTAGTAGACTCTCCCCGCTCAGCTCACTGACTAAGTCTAATTTCCACACAGCCAGAAACTATGGTTTGAACAAAATACTTTTTTGACTAGGGGCGCTATGACAGGGTTGAAGTGTGCCAGTGAAAGCATGGTCTTCTGTTTGTATAAACGGGATATATGTGAATAGGTGAAAGAGACCCTGTGTCATATGTACTTGTGGCACAGGACATACCATTCACCATATATGGAACCGTTATATGTATAACACAATCATACAGCCATTTTTTTAATGGAAGAATTTTAAAGTGCATAGTAATGTTCTGCAAAAATATTTCTAATATGGAAGATTTTTCCGCACTTTAAAAGATTCAAAGTGTTGTATGTGCAAACATTAGGCATCTTGCACCCAGTGGCAAGGTTGCCACATTTATAACAGAAAAATACAGCCATTTATTTAAATGAGAGGAATTTAGAGTGAAGAAACATGCTTCACAAAATATTAAGACATAATTAACTCAATGGGGCAGATTTAAGGAAAATTGAGCTGCACCCAGTGAAGAGCCACTTTTCTTGCACCCCTTAGCGCCCCCCCTCTACTGCCACCATGTGTGCCCCGTATCTAAGATACGACACTCCATGGTGCAGGGTAGGGGGCAATAACATCAGACTTTCTGACGCTATTGACATACTGTTCACAGTTGGCGCCAACATTTTGGCGCTAATCCTTAACAGTACATAGGGGCCCATTGTAAACTATGTTTGACCCCTTTTAATGCCTGCTCTGAGCAGGCGTTAAAAGTGCTGAAAACAAATGATGCAAAGAAATCTCGTAGATTTCTTTGTTACATTCTTTCAGCCCCTCTAATGGGGGATCGCCCCATTTCCATACAGTATGACTGGCGCAGGTATAAGGTAGCGCAAAGGGTTACAAAGTGGAACAATGCATGCATTGCACCACTTTATAAATATGGCCTGTGGAAAAGAGCACCTTAGCTTCAAAAGAATGACACTAACGTGTCTTTAGACCCTCTTAAATCTGGGCCAACATTTCATATAAATAATTTTTGGCACTTTAAATTTCTCCGATTTAAAAAAAAAAAGACATTAGAAGGCCCACGAAAATGGTGCTGTGGCATCTACAAGATTGCACTGTGCAATTTTTTGGGCATTAATTTTAACGCCTGCTCGTTAAAAAAGTGCCACTTTTTCATAAATCTGGGCACTAGTGTTTTTCCAGCCTTTTCTGTATTTACTGGGTGAGTCAAGCAACTTGTTGTTCTGTCTTTTCTCCACACTTGATGAAGGGTCACAAGGGGAGTCTTAGTGTGTTTGAAACAATATGGATGTGCAAGACAACACTTTTGTACCAGAAGAAAAGTTTGCCTTAGCTCAGTGCACAAGGTAATGGGATGTTTATCAAGCAGAATTTGATAGCACACAGAGTGCAGAACTTTTCACAATAACCACTCTTATTTTTGCACCAGATAGCATCCTTCCTTGTCTTTCTCAAATTCTTGGTTAGTGGTGCTATTCGTAGTGAGCAGAATTTCAAAGGTTGAGGTATGTATGGTGAAGAGAAGGAGACTCTCTTAAAAAGATGAATAGGTTTATTAATTTCCATGAAGCTGCAAACATCTGGACCCCAAAGTGTGATCCTTCAACTGACAAGTTATTTTTCTTAAGGTTCCGGGTTCAGTGTGAAACAGGACAAGCCATTGTCATTGGTTTCCTCCCTCATGATAATACAAAAGGAGATTCTTCTATCACAGAGTGAGGCGTACATCTGTAGTTCACAACATGTTCCTAAGCTCATTCTTTCACTTCAATCCACACTTAACAACCATCTGCAAACACTCCCCCAACACTCTGTTAGATCTCTCAATTAGTCTGTTCTCCCAAGGATGATATAGGGCTGTCCTATGATGCAGTATGTTAATGTTATGTTAAAAGATTTGAAAAACTCTTCAATTTTCTGTGACATGAATTGAGGACCATTGTCTGTAGCAACCGCCTCAGGAATGCCCTTTCTTGCAAAAACATCTCTGCAAAACCCAATCACGTCTTCTGACCTGATGTCATCAACAATACGAATTTCAGGCCAATTGGAGAAATAGTCTAGATCACAAACTTGTTTGTTAAACTTTGAAGACAAAATGAACCACAGATATCCATACCTATATTCCTCCAAGGACCATCTGGATATTTAATAGTTACTATAGGTAATTCCTTAATCACCCAAGACTTGTCACTATTCAAACAACTTTCACAACTCCTTATGAATCTTTCTATGTCTTTTTCCATTCCTGGCCATCAAAAATCCAATCGTGCTTTATGTTTCAAGGCCGACATCCCTCCATGCTTCAGCTCCCTTCAGGGTTCTTGATGCGAAAGCAATTACCATTTCCCTTTCTTGATGCAATTGCATAAGCACAGAACTTAAGTCAAATGCACTCGCCTCAGTGCTCAGGATGGTTTTGTATTCCAAATTTAAAGGTTTCAAAATGGGAGCTTTGGTGATGTCTTCTTTAACTGCTAAAAATGACTCCTCACATTCCTTAGACCATACATAATTTTCACCCTTCTTGAGTAGTAATCTCATAGGCCTAGTTAAAGTAGCAAATGATTCAAAATTTGGTATAATAGTCAGCCAGTCCAAGAAATTAATTTAATTGTTCTTTGTTTGTTGGGCTGGGGGCACACTCAATGGCCTGCTGTAGTTTCAATTTAGGCTTAATACCTTCTGCTCTAATTACATGCCAAGGTACTCAACTTATGGCACAGCAAATTTACACTTCTCCATACCTACTGTGAGTCCTGATTCTTGTAATTTCTTCAATACCTGTGTCAATATGCAATCATGCTCCTGCTGATCTCTCCCATACACCAGAATATCATCTAGAAAAAAACAACAACATGGTAACCAAAACCTTGTGCATGAGCCATTGCAAAATTGCACTGGCAGATGCCAAATGATATTACATATTTACTATCTTCCAGTGTGCTCAACATGATGTTAGTATTAGGTAAGGGATGACGGTCTATCCATATACAATCATTAAGATCATGTAAATCAACATACATCCGGACCTTTCCCTCAGATTTCCATGCTGGCACAATACAACTCAACCACTCTGATGCCTCTATAGGTCCAATGAACCCTTCGGAACAGAGTTTGTTTAATTCCACAGGCAGTGCCTCCTTCATCTCTAATGGAAATCCTCTTACCTTATTGGTTTCAGCAGAAAACCTTCCTTCAGGATAATACAATGAGAAAACCCTTTATCTTACCCAATTTTTCTTGAAAAACTTCCAGGAATGCTTTTTTCCACTTCTCTACATGTGAATCATTCACAGCCATTACCTGTTCACATCTACATAGACATAGAAATGGTAGTAATAGTAATGTAGAAGCACTTCCCACAAGTGTCTGAATATTGAGTTAGGGGAGTATGTTGTGGTGCTATGTGGCCCAATTGCCTTACTACCGCAAGACAAAAAATGTATGTATCACAAGAATACATAACATGCAAGTGTTTAGTAAGGACCACAGCACTCAAGCACAAGTATATAAAGCAACTTTTGTGATTCACTGAATATAAAGTAATACAAGAACTGTCTTTGAGAAAAAACAAGATTGAAGCAAAGTTTTTTTCCCTCCTTGTAAACTTGTAGGTTTATTTGCGTCGAAGGAAGTTCTTTACAACTTTGTTCATTCTTATAAGACTATTGGCAATACATTCCTTATTCCATGGTACAATCCACATGATAACAGCCCATATACTAACAGCACATACAGTATCAGCCCATAGTCAGTCCAATACAATAACAGCCAACACGGGTTTCGTCATGAAGTGACTTTTTCAAGGCTGCGAAAAGATGGATACATATGCTTACAGGAGAGCACAGTTAAAATGTAGGGACATGACAAAGTACCATGCAAAGCAAAAGATAGTAATATAAAGTAATGTTGTACACCATGCATAGGCTCAAAGAGTGTCAAATGCTCATTATTTGTGAGGAAGATAATAATACCGCCATGGTGAGTCCCAAACCTAAGTAATAAAGCATTTCATGAAAAAAATGCCATAGCTGTGTATAGATACAAGAAACCATGGCCCGAGTAGAGGAGAAAGAATCTTACACCAGAAGTGAATCCGCAGAAGAGTAAAGTAGGACTCAATGTTCACTAACGTCAACCTGAACATTTGGAGCGATGAGTCCCTATGAACTAGGATCAGTCATGTATGAATAAGCTGGAATAAGACAACGTAACAGTGGGTTAATAACCTCACATAGGGTAATTAGTATGTGGTGTAAGGGCTCAAAGATCATGCGATCCATGTTGAGCCAACAGAATAAAAATATACCAACAAGAATAAAACATGAAATTCTTCTATAGGTACCTGTATTACAGATGTATGTATGGGCAACAATCATAAAATGTGGTCCAATGGTTGTCTCTTCCGTACTGTTGCCTAGGTGGGCAAAATCCAAAGTTCCAAAAATGTGCAGCATGTGTAACTGTAAACAGGACCATGATAAGTCCCTTACCTGTCCGAAAACAAAGGAATGAAAGGAAAAAGTTAAGAGTTGAAGGGATTCTAGTGCACCCCAACTAATTGAGGAGGAAAAGTAAATTGCCCAGGGAATGACACTAGAAAGTGATCTAGTATGCATATAGCTATCCCGATTTATTACATATACAAATCTATAGGTAGGCATGAAATGCCCATTGAGACCCAGGGATAAAATTGCCACATCAGTTTATGGCTATTGTCTAGAGTAGAAGTGCAAAACCCACTGAAACATAGGGATGAAATTACCAAAACGATCTACAGTTATGGAAACGATCTATAGTTGGTGAAAAAATGCCACATCAGTCTATGGCTAAAGTCTAGAGAAGAGGTAAAAAAAAAACACTGAGACATAAGGACATAATTGCCAACATGATCTAAAGTTATGTGCATGAAAAATGCACTTAAAAAAAAGAATTGAGGTGAAACGCCACAGAATTAGTCACTGTACGTTATGTATAAAGTATTTATCTGAGCAGTTACCTGTTGTGTATCATGCAACAGGTTCCCATTGAATCTCACCTGAGAACATAATACTATTATCACCTTGCATGGACATTCATCCCCCTTTGTTTATTGATGTATAAGATAGTTACACGAATATTCTTGGATTTGTATTCATGTTGGATTATCATATGTAATTTTTGGATTCTATTTTGTTATTCTATAAAATGTATGATATTAGGATCACTTTTTTGCAATTTTTGTATTTCTTTGGATATTGTATTCTTGAGGTTTTGGCCTAGTATGCATGTGGAATGACTGAGTCAGGTGAATGTCAAGGTGTTTTTTGTATTTTGTCTTATATCCTTAATATTTTGTAAATGAACTCAATAAAATTATATTATTGATCGAACATCTACTTTGTTATCCAATAATATATGTAGCTCAAACCGTGCATTCTAAAAGTTGTTGTATTATATGACATACAAAACCATAGTTATTGATATTTATAGTGATATGGCACTTGAGGAATATCATTCCCATGATAATTGTTTGTGGTTCATAATTTAGTTTTACTCTCTAGTGTATCATGCAAGGTGTCAGTTCTCGGTGTAAGAAGAAATTGACACAAGGGCGTACGCATTGCAAGCCTAAGTATGCTCATTTGGAGAAATAAAGAGGACTGGTAACACTGGTCATTGATTCCAAAGGTGTGGCGGCTAGCTTGAAATGTCCGTAAGCTATGCATACAGCACAATTCATGACATAAAAGTTGAACATGTGAAATATACTATATTCAGGAGTAATATAAATCTTGTTTTACGGGGTATAGGATAACGAGTAGTAATGAGTTTTATACGCCAATAAGACAGTAATAAAAGAGAATCGGTATAATATTTTGAGTAAGTAGTTAATCAACGACCCTATTTGTAAATTTCTTGTTTGCGGTATACAAATAATGGTAACTTTATTGAAATTGGGAATCCAGCCAAAAATTGGGAAGAGAGTCAGTACACTATTGCGAATGAGTTGTATCGCAGCCAGGTTAAAAAAGGGTCGAAATAGATAAATGTATATAAACGAATATGTAATTGTAGTGTGATCGGGAGTATAGATTCAAAGAATGTTTCCAAGATGAACACTGGTAGACCATCCAAATGGACATCAGTATGTTATTTAGAATGCAGTGTGTTATGTTTTAGTTTCTATGAGTTTACCTTTTGGTATTGCCATGGTAATTGCCTTGGCAATAGAATCCTCGAACTGGGGATTCTACGGGGAAACGGTTGGAGATCAGGGGAAAAGAAAGCATTGACGAAAGGTTGCGGTTTATGCTGTTATGGGTGGATGACAATAAAAAGATCTTAAATAAGAAGGAAACGTCTCCGTGTCAAGTGGCAATGAGTTATAACTTTGCATCCACCCTTCACCGGACCCATGTACTGGCCATGCGATTTTCGTGAAATTCGAGCAGTGTTGGCATAGCGCCTGTGCCGAGTTAGGTGTATTTCAGAATATTTGTGAGTGTTTTCAAGCTTCAGGGCGGCGTGCGGAATAACAGCCGGTACAGCTGACCGTAAGCAACACGCTTTGTTAAATACGCGCATGTGCTCTACTAAACACGCGCGCACCTCTTTTAAACTACGACGTGGCTACTTTCTACGGCTACCTTCTACATACGCAATCTCTGACTGTTGCTGCCACACGCTGATTACGGCCACAGATCAAGTATTAATACTGCAATGGTTACAAGATTAATACTGTAGTAATTATGACATTCTCAACAGCATAAACCTACTATATCCTGGTGGACCGTGTCCATCTTTCTCTCTCACTGACACTGAAGAAACATGGGATTTTTTTTTTAGGCAGCAAAACAGGAAGTTCCTTCACTACAGGAAGTGAATATAAACTGGTGTGCTAACATAAGGAGAACTCTGGCACATTCAGGAAGTACAACAGAAGAATCTTTTACCTAGACGGTTTTATCTACATTTTATATTCCTTATCATTAACAATGACTCATCAGCCTCTTCTCAGCATGTCTCAGCCTCCACAATTCCTATCTGAACGGGGCGAGCAAATTCTACCTTGGAAAAAATTGATAAACCTATTTGATTCATACTTAATTGGGATTGGTGGAGAGAAATTTTCCCCTGCAAGAAAACAAGGCATTCTGTTGCACAATTTAGGAGTTGAGGGACAAAATATTTATGACAGCCTTGATTTGATAGCCGTTGGCACAGACGAGGGCGAACCTAGAGATATCTACGAAATGTCACTTATGATGCTCAAAAAACATTTTGGTGGTCGCATAAATGTTGTCATGGAAAGACACAAGTTTTTCATGAGAGTGCAAGCCAAAGATGAAAGGGTTGGTAATTACATTGCTTCACTCAAGGCGTTGGCTCAAACATGTGACTTTGCTGAACTCACAGACTCCTTAATACGTGACCAACTTGTGCGTTGTACCAACAACTCTAGGGTCCAAGATAAACTACTGGCAAAGAACCCAACCTTGCAGAAAGCACAGATTATCGCTGAGAGGATGGAACATGCCATCTTATGGGCCAAGGAGATGAAGGGTGCAGGTCCCAGTCATGGTATCCATGCTGAACCTACATTTCCGGTTTCTTCTTGTGATTGTGTTCAGGAATGTGACCTTGTGCAGAAAATGTCCAGTAAAGTAAAAATTAGTAATGATGCTCTGGAGAAAGGCAACGTCAGATGTTACAAGTGTGGCAATGTTGGTCATTTGGCTAACAACCCGAAATGCTTTGCTAGAAATGTAAATTGCAGGAATTGTGGAAAAAGGGGGCATTTAGCGAAAGTTTGCAAAAGTTCAAAAGTGAATATAGTCAGTGAGTCAACAAGCACACAACAGATGATTTTGCATGTTGATTACACCAATCAACAGTGCAGTGAAATTAAGCTAGTCATGCCAAAATGTGATATTGGTATTGATGGGAAAACTGTCCCAGTTCTTGCTGATTCAGGATCCCCGTTTACGCTAATTGGGGACAAGAATTGGGAAAGGATCTTTGCAGGTGAAAAGACTGAACTAATTCCACCTGACATCGATCCTATTGGATATGGTGGACAGAAAATTGATCTTATTGGATACTCTGTGATGACGATAGAATTTAAAGGGCGTGAAACAGTAGGAAAAGTTTACGTAGCAAAACGGGGCAACAATCTGTTGGGGTGGTGCCATCAGAGAGATTTAGGAATCGTTTTGAACCCGAATACTCCTGACCAGGTTCTTTCTGTTTCTTATTTGGGCGATGATGAGGAAATTGTAAGTAATTTCCCAGAGGTCTTTAGTGACGGACTCGGACTACTGAAAAATTTCATACATAAAATCATTTTAAAATCCAATGCCAGACCGGCTGTTTACAAAGTGAGGAAGGTGCCTCACCTGATGTTGCAGCCCTTGCAAGATGAGCTTGACAGATTACTGGGTTTGGGTGTCATAGAAGAGATTGAAGCCTCAGAGTGGTTGGCACCCATAGTTTTGGCTCCCAAAGATAACGGGAAAAAAATCAGATTATGTGTTGACCTTAGAGGTCTCAATCAATGCATTTGGGTAGACCGCCAACAGTTGCCTAATATCAATGAGACTTTGACCATGTTAACTGGGGCTAATGTGTTCAGTGTTTTGGACCTTTCAGCAGCGTACCATCAGATCCTGCTCGATGAAAATTCAAGACATCTTACCTCCTTTGTTACTCCTTTGGGGGCATTCAGATATGTTAGAATGCCTTTTAGTTTGGCATCTGCTGCTGCTTGTTTTCAGAGAATAATGAAGGAGGTACTCAAAGGTCTTGATTCAGTCTTGTTTTTTCAGGACAACATTCTTGTTTATGGCAAAGACACCGACAAGCATGATACTATCCTGAAGCTGTGCTTGTGAGGCTGAGAGAGAATGGGTTGACTGTGAAGAAGGAGAAATGTAAGTTTAGAGTTGGAACTGTTTCTTTTCTTGGTCACACTATCTCTGGAGATGGTATCAACCCGAAATTAGAGTTGGCAAAATCAATTATGTCAGTACCAATACCTTTAGACAAAGATCAAGTACGATCATTTCTTGGTCTTGCAGAATACTACTCTAAATTTGTCAAGAATTTTGCGAGTATTGTTCAACCATTGAGAATGATCCTGAAGAAGGGTGTGAGGTATGAGTGGACTCCACAGTGTAAGAAAGCGTTTAATGCGGTGAAAAATTACATAGGAAAGATGACCACCTTAGGCCATTTTGATGTAAAGCGTAAAACATTCTTATCCACTGATGCTAGCTTGAAAGGCCTCGGTGCAGTTCTCTCGCAACATGTGGATGGAGAAGAAAGAGTGGTGGTGTTTGCATCACGTTCCCTTAGAAGTCAAGAAGAACGGTATTCAGTGATTGAGCGTGAGGCATTGGCCTGCACCTGGGCCATAAACCATTTCAAATATTACTTATGGGGTTTACCATTCGTACTCAGGAGTGATCACAAACCCTTAGTACAGATGTTCACCTGCCGAAACATTGAGAGTACGACACCACGTATCAAGCGTTGGGTGGAGAGCTTGTTAGATTTTAATTATCTTGTGGAGTATTATCCTGGAAAGAAGAATATTCCTGCTGATTTTCTGTCTAGGTCACCAGTGGTTGATTGCAGTTTTGATGAGCAAGTTCCTGTGTTGTGGATCAAGGAATCTGCGCTAGACAAGGTGGAATGGGATGGAGAATGAAGTAAAGACCCTGTTTTAAGATTGGTCATGGACTATGTGGTTCAGGGTTGGCCATGTTTGAGTGATTGTCATGAAGATACCAAAGTCTTTTGGAACGTTAGGGATGAGTTGAGTATCATCAATGGCAATTTGTTCAGAAATAATAGGTTAGTTCCTCCCTTTAGTTTACGTGAGAAACTGATTAATTTAGGCCATGAGGGGCATCTAGGTAGGAATCTCACAAAAGCTAGTATCAGGGAGTGTTATTAGTGGCCGGGTCTAGATAAACAAGTAGAAGTTGTTGTGAAGGACTGTTTACAATGTGCTAGAAATGACAAATCCAGGGTAGTTCGGACTGCTCCTTTATCCCCAGTTTCTATTCCCGATGAACCATGGGTCAAATTGGGTCTAGATTTAGTGGGGCCTTTTGAAATGTTGCCATACAATGAAAGATTTGTGATTGTTCTTGTTGATTACACTTCCAAATGGGTCACTGCTAGTTGTGTACACTCTGTTACCACCAGAACTGTGATAGATTTTTTGACTGATGTGTTTGCCAGTGAAGGAATTCCTAGAGTAACAGTGACCGATAATGTTGTTCCGTTCACTTCCTCAGAAATGAAGAATTTTCTTAAGAAATTGGCAATCTCTCATTATCGTACTGCACTTTATGAACCCCAAGCTAACGGGTTGGTTGAGAAAATGAATCAGTTAGTGAAGGCAAGTGTTCAAGTAGCTCTGGAAAACAGATTGCCATTAAAGACTGTGTTGAGGGAGAAGTTATGGGCCCACAGGAATGCACCCAATGTTGTTTACTGGTATGTCTCCGTTTCGTATTTTGAAGGGCAGATTAGCAGGTTAAAAGCTGAATACTTCGTGGTTGCATCCTAAAACTCAAGCTAGTGCAAAGTTTAATAATTTAAAGAATATTCATGCTAGGGTAATTGCGAACCAGACAAAGTATAAGAAGCGATTTGATGAGAGGTGTTGTGTGCGTCAGAAGAGTTGGTGTGAAGGTGATTTTCTGTTTATCAAGAAACCTGTGTGGTGTCCTAAAGGAGAATCTAAATATATTGGATCGAAGAAGATTATAGAAGTGAAGAAGAATGTTGTTGTTCTAGAAGGTGGCGAAGTTTGGAGCATGTCTCGACTAGCCAAGTGTACCAAGTTGTTGGATGAACATGATGCTGTTTTGCCTGATGTGGATGTGAGTGTGGGGGTAAGAAGGAGTGGAAGGAGCTGCACATATCCTAAACATCTCAGGGATTTTGTGAGTTAAAATTATGCTCTGGTTATGCATTAAGAACTGTGATAAGAATTGTAATGTACATTTTGTAGCAGTTTTTATTACAACCTGTTAGTTGTTCTGCAAATCTTATATTATGGTTGTTTTGTTATGTAAATGTATATAGTTATGTTATCAGGTGGTTATCAATCTTTTTATTTATTAAGGGGGGAGATGTGTTATGTTTTAGTTTCTATGAGTTTACCTTTTGTTATTGCCATGGTAAATGCCTTGGCAATATAATCCTCGGACTGGGGATTCTATGGGGAAATGGTTGGAGATCGGGGGAAAAGAAAGCATTGACGAAAGGTTGCGGTTTATGCTGTTATGGGTGGATGACAATAAAAAGAAGGAAACGTCTCCGTGTCACAGTGTTTCTACTGGGCCATGTTGAGACATGGGGGGTCATTACAACATTGGCGGTAAAAGGCGCTTACCGCTGTGCAGAAGACCGCCAATACACCGCCGCGGCCGCGGTAGACCGCCACAGCTATTATGACACACATCTCGAAATCTGCCGAAATTCAGACACCCACACAACACCGCCACACCAAAGGTCAGTGATAAACTGGCAGAAACAAATCCTCCACCTCCATGCCAACAGAAACACGCCCATGCTATTACGACCCACGAATCCACGCGGCGGTCTTTCAACCGCGGTATTCCATTGGCGGTACACACATCTACAAAACACCGCCACATTGGACAATTCAAAATACACACAACTGATACACATACACACACCACTCCCACACACCCAACACAATATAAAATACACACCCACATCACCCACAAACCCCTACGACCAGAAATTCTGAAAGAAGGCCGGAGAGACAGCCCAGCAATTGACAACCCCATCACACAGAGGCACGCAACACCATCATCCACACAACATTCACGTACAAAACACCACAAACCACTACACTCACCACACTCATCACCACATACACCACCCCACACCTCACCCACACCGCCCCATGGCACGCCAAAGACACCCCCCCTTCTCCGAGGAGGAGCTCAGGGTCATGGTGGAGGAAATCGTCCGGGTAGAGCCACAGCTATTCGGATCACAGGTACAGCACACATCAATAGCCAGGAAGATGGAGTTATGGCGCAGAATAGTTGACAGGGTGAACGCCGTGGGACAGCACCCAAGAAATAGGGAGGACATCAGGAAGAGGTGGAACGACCTACGGCCAAGCACCGCTGAACAGGGCACCGCCGCCTCAAGCACCGCTGAACAGGGCACCGCCGCTTCAAGCACCGCTGAACTGGGCCCTTCATCTCAAGCACCGCTGAACAGGGCACCGCCGTCTCAAGCACCGCTGAACTGGGCACCGCCGCCTCAAGCACCGCTGAACAGGGCACCGCCGCCTCAAGCACCGCTGAACAAGGGCACCGCCGCCTCAAGCACCGCTGAACTGGGCCCTTCATCTCAAGCACCGCTGAACAGGGCACCGCCGTCTCAAGCACTGCTGAACTGGGCCCTTCATCTCAAGCACCGCTGAACAGGGTACGCCGTCTCAAGCACCGCTGAACTGGGCACCGCCGCCTCAAGCACCGCTGAACAGGGCACCGCCGCCTCAAGCACCGCTGAACAGGGCACCGCCGCCTAAAGCACCGCTGAATAGGGCACCGCTGTCTCAAGCACCGCTGAACTGGGCCCTTCATCTCAAGCACCGCTGAACAGGGCACCGCCGCCTCAAGCACCACTGAACAGGGCACCGCCGTCTCAAGCACCGCTGGCCCATTGGCAGAAGGGGCAGGCCCTCATCTGTGTCGGGCAGGGCTGCACGAAGCACTCTGGGCACCAGTCCCCCTCCAGAACCAGTGGAGACTGTCATCCACTTGAGAGACTGTGGCTTTGCACTCCCCAGGATGGCACAGTGGGCAAACCACCCACTGTATGGACTTGAGAGACTGTGGCTTTGCACTCCCCAGGATGGCACAGTGGGCAAACCACCCACTGTATGGACTTGAGAGACTGTGGCTTTGCACTCCCCAGGATGGAAAAGTGGGCAACCCACCCACTGTAGAGACTTGAGAGACTGTGGCTTTGCACTCCCCAGGATGGAAAAGTGGGCAAACCACCCACTGTAGAGACTTGAGAGACTGTGGCTTTGCACTCCCCAGGATACATCAATGGGCACGGAGCCCCGTCGTGGATCTGGCTTTGCACTCCTCCGGCGGAGGTGCCCCCCCTTCCCTTCCCCCTGAGGTGCCTGTAGTATTTCGATCTGATGCCCCGGGAGTGTTCTCTCCGTTTGTGGACAGGTATCTATTTTGGGCCTCGCCCATGCATTTTTGGACTAGTGGTGCACGGACATTTCTATGTGCATATTTGAACTACTTATCGGAATGTGTATACTTTTGTATGATTTTCTAATATATCTGTATATTTTTGAGACATGTACAGGGAGTGCAGAATTATTAGGCAAGTTGTATTTTTGAGGATTAATTTTATTATTGAACAACAACCATGTTCTCAATGAACCCAAAAAACTCATTAATATCAAAGCTGAATATTTTTGGAAGTAGTTTTTAGTTTGTTTTTAGTTTTAGCTATGTTAGGGGGATATCTGTGTGTGCAGGTGACTATTACTGTGCATAATTATTAGGCAACTTAACAAAAAAAAAAATATACCCATTTCAATTATTTATTATTACCAGTGAAACCAATATAACATCTCAACATTCACAAATATACATTTCTGACATTCAAAAACAAAACAAAAACAAATCAGTGACCAATATAGCCACCTTTCTTTGCAAGGACACTCAAAAGCCTGCCATCCATGGATTCTGTCAGTGTTTTGATCTGTTCACCATCAACATTGCGTGCAGCAGCAACCACAGCCTCCCAGACACTGTTCAGAGAGGTGTACTGTTTTCCCTCCTTGTAAATCTCACATTTGATGATGGACCACAGGTTCTCAATGGGGTTCAGATCAGGTGAACAAGGAGGCCATGTCATTAGATTTCCTTCTTTTATACCCTTTTTTGCCAGCCACGCTGTGGAGTACTTGGACGCGTGTGATGGAGCATTGTCCTGCATGAAAATCATGTTTTTATTGAAGGATGTACCACTGCTTGAAGAAGGTGTCTTCCAGGAACTGGCAGTAGGACTGGGAGTTGAGCTTGACTCCATCCTCAACCCGAAAAGGCCCCACAAGCTCATCTTTGATGATACCAGCCCAAACCAGTACTCCACCTCCACCTTGCTGGCGTCTGAGTCGGACTGGAGCTCTCTGCCCTTTACCAATCCAGCCACGGGCCCATCCATCTGGCCCATCAAGACTCACTCTCATTTCATCAGTCCATAAAACCTTAGAAAAATCAGTCTTGAGATATTTCTTGGCCCAGTCTTGACGTTTCAGCTTGTGTGTCTTGTTCAGTGGTGGTCGTCTTTCAGCCTTTCTTACCTTGGCCATGTCTCTGAGTATTGCACACCTTGTGCTTTTGGGCACTCCAGTGATGTTGCAGCTCTGAAATATGGCCAAACTGGTGGCAAGTGGCATCGTGGCAGCTGCACGCTTGACTTTTCTCAGTTCATGGGCAGTTATTTTGCGCCTTGGTTTTTCCACACGCTTCTTGCGACCCTGTTGACTATTTTGAATGAAACGCTTGATTGTTCGATGATCACGCTTCAGAAGCTTTGCAATTTTAAGAGTGCTGCATCCCTCTGCAAGATATCTCACTATTTTTTACTTTTCTGAGCCTGTCAAGTCCTTCTTTTGACCCATTTTGCCAAAGGAAAGGAAGTTGCCTAATAATTATGCACACCTGATATAGGGTGTTGATGTCATTAGACCACACCCCTTCTCATTACAGAGATGCACATCACCTAATATGCTTAATTGGTAGTAGGCTTTCGAGCCTATACAGCTTGGAGTAAGACAACATGCATAAAGAGGATGATGTGGTCAAAATACTCATTTGCCTAATAATTCTGCACTCCCTGTATATTGATACATTACAATGTTTGGACTGATTTCGTTTTGTCTTTGCATTCTTCCGGGGGGGTTGTGGGTTGGTACTGTGATTTTTGTGAATGCACTGGTGTGTGTGTTGTAATATGCGAGGGTGGGGTGGGGGTGTTGCGTGTGTGTCCCCCTAACTTTTGCCTCTCCCCTCCCCTATGTCATAGGTGCAGTACTCACCGTTGTCGTCGCCGGCGCAGGCGTTGATCTTCGTAAATGAGTAGGAATACAAGGGCCGGTAGGATTTGGAGTTCCGGCTTCATGGTGTCCTCCTTCCTCGTGGGATGTGTTCAGGTGAGCGTTTTCCCATTGCAGTAACTGTTTCTGCTGTGTTTTTATCCACGGAGAATCCGCCCCGGAAAAGGTGGCGGATTGGCAGGTTGTGATACTATGGGCGGTACATTGTCTTCCGCCTGTCTGTTGGCGGTGACCGCCGCGCTGCTTGTCTGTACCGCCATGGCGGTCGGAGTGTTAAAGTGGCTGTCTATGTTGGCGGTTTCCACCACGGTCATAATTTCCTTTTTTTGTCCGCCGGCCTGTTTGCGGTGTTACCGCACCTTTAACACACTCCGCCAGTGTTGTAATGACCCCCATAGTATGGTGGTGGCTACCAACCAGAATGGGCATGGTTATGCCCCCACCCCAAATGAAGGGGGTAACAGTTTTTTCGCTCTCCTCCGCACACTAAAACATCTTATCCCATGGCAAGCAAGAGGACATTTGATTATTTTGGGTTTTGGTTTTACATTTGGGTCATGAGAGCTTGGCTAACTCTCAAAATCGTCCCACTTGGAATAGTGAGGGTTGGAGTTTTTGGACTTTGGGACGCTGCCATGTAGAAAAATCCACAAGACCCAGACACATCTGAAAACTAAACATCTGGGTGAGTCCAGGGTGGTGTGCTTCACATGCACCCCACACCATTGTCTTACCCACAATGCCCTGCAAACCTCCAACTTTGCTGGAAATCACACATTTTTCCACATTTTTGTGATGGAACCTTCCGGAATCTGCAGGAATCCACAAAATTCCTACCACCCAGCATTGTCTCATCTATACCGATAAAAGTTCTCTCCCACTTGTCAGCCTAGAAATGTTTTTTTTCAAACTGCTCTTTTGGACCCGCTTTGGTTCCCCCTCAATTTCAACATGTTTTTGGGTCTTCCCTATCACAGGCACTTGGCCCACCTACACAAGTGAGGTATCATTTTTACCGGGAGAATGAGGGGAACATTGGGTGGTAGGAACTTTTTTCCCACACAGAAATGTGTGAAAAATGTCATTTTTTCAGCTAAATTTGAGGTTTGCTGAGGATTCTGGGTAAGAAAACACTGTGTGATCCACGCAAGACACACCTCCCTGGACACCCTCGGGTGTCTAGTTTTCAGAAATGTCTGGGTTTGGTAGTTTTCCCTGTATGGCTGCTGAGCCGAGGACCAAAAATGCAGATACAAAACCAGTAGTTTGTATTTGCTAATTTTGATGTGTCCAGATAGTGTTTTGGGGCACTTCCTTTCGCAGGCACTAGGCCTACCCACACAAGTGAGGTACCATTTTTATCGGGAGACTTGGGGGAACGCTGGGTGGAAGGAAATTTGCGGCTTCTCTCAAATTCCAGAAGTTTCTGTCACCGAAATGTGAGGAAAAAGTGTTTTTTTGGCCAAATTTTGAGGCGTTGCAAAGGATTCTGGGTAACAGAACCTGATGAGAGCCCCACAAGTCACCTCCATCTTGGATTCCCCTAGGTGTCTAGTTTTCAAAAATGCACAGATTTGGTAGGTTTCCTTAGGTTCCAGCTGAGCTAGAGGCCAAAATCCACAGCTAGGCACGTTCCAAAAAACAGCTCTGCTTTCTTTGGGAAAATATGTTGTGTCCACTTTGTGTTTTGGGGCATTTCCTGTCGCGGGCGCTAGGCCTACCCACGCAAGTGAGGTACCTTTTTTATTGGGAGATATGGGGGAATGCTGGGTGGAAGGAAATTTGTGGCTCCTCTCAGATTCCAGAACTTTCTGTCACCAAAATGTGTGCAAAAAGTGTTTTTTTTTGCCACATTTTGAGGATTGCAAAGGATTCTAGGTAACAGAACCAGGTGAGAGCCCCACAAGGTTTCCCTAGGTGACGGATTAGCTAGAGGCCAAAATCTACACCTAGGGACTTTGCAAAAAACTTTCAGATTTCATTGTAAAAATGTGATGTGTCCATGTTGCGTTTCCTGTCGCAAGCATTAGGCCTACCTACGCAAGTGAGGTACCATTTGTATCGGGAGACTTGGGGGGACGCAGAATAGCAAAACAAGTGTTATTGCCCCTTGTCTTTCTCTAAATTTTTTCCTTCCAAATGTAAGACAGTGTGTAAAAAAGAAGTCTATTTAAGAAATGCCCTGTAATTCACTTGCTAGTATGGGCACCCCGGAATTCAGAGATGTGCAAATAACCACTGCTTCTCAACACCTTATCTTGTGCCCATTTTGGAAATACAAAGGTTTTCTTGATACCTATTTTTCACTCTTTATATTTCAGCAAATGAATTGCTGCATACCCGGTATAGAATGAAAACCCATTGCAAGGTGCAGCTCTTTTATTGGCTCTGGGTACCTAGGGTTCTCGATGAACCTACAAGCCCTATATATCCCCGCAACCAGAAGAGTCCAGCATACGTAACAGTATATTTCTTTAAAAAATCTGACATGACAGGAAAAAGTTACAGAGTAACACGTGGAGAAAAATGGCTGTTTTTTTCACCTCCATTTCAATGTATTTTTATTTCAGCTGTTATTTTCTATAGGAAAACCTTGCAGGATATACACAAATTACCCCTTACTGAATCCAGAATTTTGTCTACTTTTCAGAAATGTTTAACGTTCTCAGATACAGCATTGTTTTCACACCCATTTCTGTCACTAACTGGAAGGAGGCTGAAAGCACAAAAAATAGTACAAATGGGGTATGTCCCAGTAAAATACCAAAATTGTGTTGAAATTTGGGTTTTCTGATTCAAGTCTGCTGTTCCTGAAAGCTGGAAAGATGGTGATTTTAGCACCGTAAACCTTCTGTTGATGTCGTTTTCAGGGAAACAACTACAAGCCTTCTGCAGCCCTTTTTCCCATTTAAAAATCAAATAAACAATTCGCTGTATTTTGGCTAATTTATTGGTCTCCTTCAGGGGAACCCACAAACTCTGGGTACCTCTAGAATCCCTGGGATGTTGGGAAAAAAGGACGCAAATTTGGTGTGGGTAGCTGATGTGGACAAAAAGTTATGAGGGCCTAAGTGCGAACTTCCCCAAATAGCCAAAAAAAGGCCTGGCACCTGAGAGGGAAAAGGCCTAGCAGCAAAGGGGTTAAATAACCGCATCCACAATACCCCTTCAGTACAGCAACCTAGCTCTGCTTCTCGATCGCAAGTTAATGCAAGCGCCTGTACCGTGGTGAGGACACGCAGTCACACCTTCACAAAAATGAAATCTAGAGAGTTAAAAGTCACTGAGTGGCTGGCCGCAGCAAAATGTCAAAAGTCACTGGCAGTGAAGCAAAGCAAAATGTAGACTTTCCCAAACAAGTCTGCAATACTTACAGTTTCTTTAACGTGTTTGTATTATCACACACCACTTGGATCCTACGAGACAGGGTCCAGCAGTCCACTATTGCCAGGGAAGAGAAGGAGACTCTCCTAAAAAGATAAATAGGTTTATTCATTTCTATGAAGCTGCAAACATCTGGACTTCACTGTGAGATCCTTCATCTGACAAGTTATTTTTCTTAAGGTTCCATGTTCAGTGTAGAACCTTGTATGAACATTCCACATATTTATCAGCACATCTCTTAAAGGAAAACATATTAATACACACATATGGGATTTCACTTTTCCACTGGGTGGCGGCATCATTCTCATGCTGTATTTGCTTTTCTGCCCCAGTGCCCCACCACCTTCAAATGTCACTACCCACCACTCCCACTGCAGTAAGAAGCAATTAATGGTCTAGTTTTGGAATACTAAGAAGAGAGACACCACAATGTTCCTCTGGATAACTGGACCTGGAATATAACTAAATGGAGTGCCTTAAGCAACACAGAAGGTATAGATGGGGGAAAGGAACACCGAGTGTTTAGGTGTGGAGAAGCAACGTGGAGGGAGAGGGGAAAAGTGGATGACTGAGAGAGGGAGAGCATAGCAGTGTGTTGGAAGAGAGAAGCACCAGGGCTAGGGAGAGCAGGGTGGAGCTGTGAGGGAGAAGCACACAGGTGAGAAATAAATGCAGAGGGAAAAGCATACAAAGGCGAGTGCACCATGGAGGTGGTTGGGGAGAAGCACACAGACGAGAAAGAGCAACTTGGGGATAGAGAAGTACACAAGGGACACAGCTGGAAAACTCTCATGAAGCGCTTAACCAAAAGGAAAAATAAACAAAAGGAAAAAAGTAGCGCTTGTAAAGAAAGCAGTGGAAGGGCAAGTAATGAGGCCATGTTCCAGAAGACAGATAAATACAAGAAGAGGAAGGAAAGCCCACACAAGCTAATGAATAAAAATGGCAAGCAAATGAGAGTGACAATAAAGCCAACCAATGGAAAGCAATGGGCTGTCTCTATGTCCACTGCAAGCTGAGAATACTTATTTTCATAAACGGGCAGCTTGTGTTGTCTGGTAGGCAAGACCTAAAAATGTGCAGGCTAACATCAACCCCTTTTTTGTGTTTATAAATGTGAAAATGCAAATTCTACAAGAACATACATAGCAATCTCGTCAGTAGGGCATAACTCATAGTGTAGCACAACATGCGTATATGTAAAATGCACCTTTATGGCTAGGGTCATCTTTCCACTGAACACCAGATGTTTTTTGTTACCCAGCTCAATAGTTATCATTTTATCCATCTAGGAAGGATGATTGGTTGAGGTGAACCACTGAGATTGGACCCGTTTATCATGAGCTTAAGTAGATTCCTGGACTGAACCTTAGTCCACTGAGCCACCAGATCCAGCAGTCAAAGCTGGTGCTGCAAGACCTAGAACTTTCATGGGCTGAAAAACATCACCCTCAGACACATATATGTATACCCATGGAACCTCTCTAGTCACATGCATTCTGTTGTTGCACCTCAAGTACACTTATGACATTTACTTGAGCATCCCCCAAAAAGTTATTCATCTTGTTCCAGTGGTATATGTCAGCTGCACAATGCAAACCCCTAGGCATCGCTCTCTCGCATACACACACACACTCTCTTTCTCTCGCTCTCTCTCTTTCTCTCTTGCCACAATGGTTCACCTGAAGCCCAGCAGACATCAAATCCTTATGTTTAGGTTTTTACAGAATAGGAGCGCAAACTACCCCAGGGCCACAGTCAACTCTCATACCTACTAGCACTTTCAGCTCCGTGAAAGCAGATGAATTGTGGTCCTCCACAGTCTTCTTCCTTCACAATGGAAATTCAGAGAACAAAGGGGGTCATTCTAACATTGGCGGGCGGCGGAGGCCGCCCGCCAATGTTCCCCCTCCAAAATACCGCTCCGCGGTCGCAAGACCGCGGAGGGTATTTTGGGATTTGCCCTTTTGGCGGCCGCCCGCCAGCCCAGGGCAAATCAACCTTCCCACTAGGACGCCGGCTCAGAATTGAGCCGGCGGAGTGGGAAGGTGCGACGGGTGCAGTTGCACCCGTCACGTATTTCAGTGTCTGCAAAGCAGACACTGAAATACTAAGTGGGGCCCTCTTACGGGGGCCCCGCGGCACCCCCTACCGCCATCCTGTTCCTGGCGGGAGACCCGCCAGGAACAGGATGGCGGTAGGGGGTGTCAGAATCCCCATGGCGGCGGAGCGCGCTCCGCCGCCATGGAGGATTCCCCCGAGCAGCGGAAAGTCGGCGGGAGACCGCCGACTTTCCGTTTCTGACCGCGGCTGAACCGCCGCGGTCAGAATGCTCGAGGGAGCACCGCCAGCCTGTTGGCGGTGCTCCCGTGGTCGGTGACCCTGGCGGTCACCGGCCGCCAGGGTCAGAATGACCCCCAAAGCCTTTTAAAATACCGCCACCCTCCCTAAGTGTTTACAATACTACCAAGTCTGCCTGACATCTTTTTAAAATGTCCTTCAAAATCTATAAGTTGTAACCCTATTCAAGTCTGGCACCTGCCTGCCTTTAGGTTGAGCCAACACGTGCTCTGAAGCATCACCAGATAGCAGTGATTGTAAAATAAATTCCCATGACATAAAAACATACATTGCTTTTCTTTTTACAATTTATTTATGGGGATTTATTTAAAAAATAATTGTAAAATCATGGGCAATTCAAAGTAAGGATGTGCACAGTTGTAATATATAGCCACACTTGTGCGTGAGTCCCGATTAGTGGTCTGCCCGTGGCTGATACATTTTCCCCTTTTCCTATGTATATGCACTTGCATGCATTTTCCTTATAAACGGACGATATTCTCTAATGAATGTTTTTTAGCATCTAAATTGTAAATGCCAACTTCTTGGGAGAGAACCACCTGGATCGATGTTTGTGATTGTTTTAGTCTCAAAGCAACTTAAAAAAGGATGCGAAAGTTCAGGTTTGAAAGTGAATTTACGACAATTACGGGAAAAACACATTAGGAAATCCTTACAACTTCACAAAGACTGTAAGGGCAGCATTTAGCTTCAGAAAATGTTCTCTCATCTCATACTGCTATCTGGATAAAAAAAGCACTGGCTTTGGTAGTTCATCTGACACCCATCATGAACCACTGTAATGTAAACACAGGCAGGAGAAAGCAAATCTAATAAAACCATAAGAGACGTAAAATCCAAACCAAATGAGGGAAGAACTCGTTTTAGTACAGCAAAGTGATAATTCGAGGAAATTAGGATAGCCGTTTTTTGAAAATATTAGGTTAGGGTTTGCTTTGGTTATATCCTCAAGTTGCTACCAATGAAGCTCCTCTGCCGGCTGCAAAATAAGTTATTGCACTTTATTCATGTTACGTGTAGTTGGCTGGCATTACTATTGCTAAGGATCAGCTAGCGATGTGATAAGTCTCTGCAGATGGAGGCTCCAAAAGTTGTGTAAATTCGATCATTTGCAAAAACTAAAAGCGTATAAATACATCTGTCTCTCATTTCCATAGAAGCTGGGCCCCAGCTTCCTCTGAAGTTTACATGAATGGGAAAACTACAAATAACATAACTTAACCTAATAAGCACTAGGTGTAAAATTCTCAGAGGACAAGCATATGACAAGTGTGTATATATATATATATATATATATATGTGTGTGTGTATATTAAAAAATGAAAACATGTACCCTCTACTATGGGTTAGAACCAAGGTAATTTCACATATGTAGGGACGGATTCATGACATTCAGTGATTTTACCCAGGGTTTATATTATAAAGCAATAAGTGTTTATATCCAAACAGTGCTATTTCACACAGCAAGAAGCTAGTTTATATAGTAAATAGGAAGATATGGGGAATGTAATGCGTTGGGTATCTATCACCATTAGTGAGTTTGGAAAGATGCTATGACTCACAAGAGGTGCTATTCCTTCCCTCCACCCATTTCAGACCTATCATTGAAGGGTTGAAGTAAGACGCAGATTTTGTTGTATAGCACAGAACATAGGGGCGACCACATAGATCCCCGTCAGCTGGATATCATGCAGAATCATAGTTCAATGACGTGGAGCCCTAAACATGTGATCTGCAATAAATACCACAGTTACCTTCCATCATTCCATCATTCCTCAGGTCGAAGTGCAAGAATAGATTATATTTTCGGAGCCACACTGAACTGCAAGAGTTACTTCTTAATTGATCACAAATGCAATCGTTATTGATAAGATGACCAGCTGCTCTCCTCTGTATAATACTTGTTTTGCTGGTGTCGTTTCAGTGTTTCTGTGTACAGAAATCTTTCTAGACACAGTGGCACATCTTGCAACACCACAGGCTTGATTCAAAAAGATTTTTCAAAGAGTAGTTTTGTCTTTACTCCTGCTTAAATGTGAATTGCTCAAAATTTCCAATGCTTGATTCACAAAATATTGGCTGCCTTCCTCCAGGCCTGAGTGTGTCTTAGTTATTAATTTCCAGGAATAAGACATGCTGCCTCATGAAAAAACTGACAGCCTTCAATCATTACATTAGTTTTCTTGCTTCACTTCACTCATGGCAGTCTAATCATATTTGAATTCAAGCCCTGTCTTTTGCTGTCAGTGAGCTAGAACATTTACCATCTAGACTAATAAACCCGACTGGCCTCAAGTGGAATCCAACAAAAATGGAAATGATGGTTTTGGGCACTCTCACACAATATGCAGTTACGCTGCCCATCAGTCATTTGTGCTGTCTCACCACCAGTCGCAACCGTGTATAATCTTGAAGGCTTGCTGAGTTTAGAAATGGGATTTGTACCAGAGACAGCCAATGTAGTGATGACTAGGCCTGGGTGAAATTTAAATTATGCTGGAACAGTTTGCATAAGTTTCAGAAATTTTTCATTATGCTTAATACGCAAAAATCCTAACATTACATCATGATGCCACTTCACATAATTACGCAGCATTCACGGAAAAACATTACCGTGAATGACCTGAAACAATAGAACATAAGCAGCGGTTATTAGTTGTGCTTTTGGCTTTCTTGTAATATGTTTTATTGCAAAATTAATCCTTGCATCAAAAAGTAATGTGGGGAGACATTTTGCGCTAAAATATAGTGCAAAATGACAGATTTCCATTTCATACAATTATGCATAACCATACAAGTTTGCTCACCATTAACGTAAATATGCAAGAGAAAACTACGCGAATTTCGCATACATATAGTGAATATCAATTTATTTAATGTGAAATAAAAGAAGCACATTTTTCTTCCAATATAAGGCACTTGATACAAAGGCTTGGTATTTCCAGCTGGGGTGTGTAGTATGGGTCAGATGCATGCCCTGGCTGTAAGCTAGGACCTAAGCCCAGAGATCACTGCACATGGCTGAAGTGCATTGACAGCTAGTCTGTGTGAATTCTGCCCATTTGTAGCAGTGACAGCACACAGAGTTTGCCTTTCATCTTCACCCAGCTTTGGTACCTCACAAATCATCTGAATCTGGCCTTGTCATGTTTTGTATGCAGATTTATTGAGCTCAGTATCACCCGTGTGGGCATCCTAGCACTGAGCAGGTGTAAGTCTAGGAACACCTACAGCCTAGTGGGACTACTAAAAAAAAAGGTCTGCTGTGTCTTCCTGGATTCAAAAAGTGAGAAGGAAACTCTTATGTATAGGGGCAGGTCATTTAATGCTTTGAGAGCGATGGAGGAGAAGGCTTGACTGACAGATCTGGTTTTCTGTATGCGTACGATTTGTGCAAGTAGAAGTGGAGATGTCTAGAAGGTTTGAGAAAGCAGATGCGTTTGTTGAGGTATACTGGGCCAGTGTCATGTAGTGCCTTGAAGGTGTTGGTGAAGGGTTTAAATTCTGCTCGTTTGTGAATGGGGAGTCAGTGGAGCTCCTTCAGGGTGTTCCCATAGTCCAACTTGCCTGTTACTAGGGTGTGCATGACAGTTTTCCAGATGCTGACTGGGAGACATTTGAGAAACGTACTCATCATCTAGATGGTACGGAAGCATGAGGCGGTGACAGCATTGACTTGGGCGGTCATGTCACGTTTGCCGAAGATAATGAACCCGAGGAGTTTGGCATAGGTGGTGGGGATGGGTGTCGGCCCTAGTGCTGGTGCACACCAGGAGGAATCCTACAGTTTGGAGCTCTTCCTAATCATGATTTCAACTTTGTCGATGGTCAGCTCTAGCCAGTTGGTCTTCAGCCAGTGGGTGATTTCACTCACGCATACATTGAACTTGATTTGAGTACTGTGTATCTTATCTGTGGCAGAGAAAGTGACTTGCATCTCATCCGCATAGGAGTGGATGTTGATATTATGAGAGTGGATGATGCTGGCTAGAGGGATCATGTATGAGTTGAAGAAAGTTGGGCTCATGGAGGTTCCTTGTAGAACTTCTCAGATGACGTTGCAGGTGTCTGAGGTGTACAGTGCCAGGTTGACTGACTGGGTCCTTCCATTTAGGAAGCAGCAGATTCATCATAGTGCATGTCATTGGATTCCGATGTTGTGTAGGCATTGAATAAGGATGGGGTTAGAGACTTCATCAGATGCTGTAGAGAGGTCCAGGAGTATGAGGGCCACTGTGTCTCTTCTGTACAAAGTCATGTGGATGTCATCTGTGAATGTGATGAGGGCAGTTTCCCTGCTGTGGTTGGGTCTGAAACAAGACTGATTGGTGCTGAAGACTTGGTGGTTGTGAGCCGCCTGTTGATGATTTTCTCTAAAACCTTGGCTGGTGTTGGTAGCAGTGAGATTGGTCTGTAGTTGGCTAGAGGTGAAGGGTCCACAGAAGGTTTCTTCAGCAATGGGAGGACAGTTGTTTGTTTTCAAGCATCTGAGAAGGTTGTGGAAGAGATGAAGGCATTTTGAATGGGTCTGAGCATGGCACTGATGTGTTGCAGTCCTCTGGAATAGGCGTGGTGGGGGCAGGGGTCAGATGCTGCCCCTGAGTGGATAGATTTTATGGCAGTTTCTTCAGAGGTGATGACAGGCCATGTGGTTAGCAATGGTTCTTTGGATAAGATTGGGAGGTGTTTGATGAGGTCTGTTGGATCTGGTTATGACCTAAAGTTGCTGTAAATGGTAGTGATTGTGTTCCTGAAGAATTTGTTGCGTAGGTTCTGCAAGGGAGTGATCAAACTCTGACAGACCACTGTAGAGGCCATACAAATGGAGGACTGCTTGGCCAATAAATATGTAACATAACACAATACAACACAACTGTATATGATAAACACATGCTTAATAATTTCACAGTATAACAAACACACATTCATTTACAAAAATTGGGATATTTCAAGTGTCCTCCCGAGACATTGGTTCTCTGCTACGTAGTTCTGGAAAATAGGGCCAAATGAATGAAACTTTTTGTGTTAAAAAGATTGTAGAATTCACAGAATAGTGTTGTTTGTGACTGCAAAAAGGCTTTTTGTCATGTAAGAAACAGAAATTGAATCTTGATAACATGTTACCAAATAGCAATTTCTGTTTGGGACAAAATATTGATTCAATATTTGGAAATTGCATTTTTCGGTGTCCCTTCTAAATATTGAATCCGAATGGTATGTATTAACATTTTGCAATCAATATTCGGTCCTAAAACATTAATACTTTAACGACTACAAACATGTAGTGGTCACTCACTCGAAAAAGGGAAGGAGTCCTCAATTGGCTCCTTCCCCTTTGTAAATGTTGTCAAAAACTACCTACTTTTAAAAATGTTACTTACATTTTTCATTAGTTTTTTTTAACACATCCTTTTTTCTTTAGGTAAAAGGATTGCATGTAAAAAATGTTTAATTTAAATCAGATACACAGACAGGGAGCTATGCTGACCTCAGCAGGCCATCATCCATGTGATGCATTTTGCGACTTATCTCATTATTATTCATGACGTAGGTTGACCACCAGGAATCGCTATTTTGCCGAACCAACCAATTAGTACAGAGGTCGGTTTGCGAAATAGCACTCTGGTTGTAATTACAACCATTATTTAGGAACCAGTGGTTCGTACATTTGGCCTATAGCTATTTGAATAGAGGCTAGAGCTTAAATGCACATTTTCTTCCTTTGATGTTAAATACCTATAAATTCATATTCCAAATCTAAAAAAAAACATGATGTATTTTAGAGCATTTACGGTATGGAGGAAACGTGTTCTAGCTGCCAGTTATGGTAGGAGAATGGGTATTATACATGAATGTAAATATTGCTCTACTTTTTTTTAGATTAGCCTCTGTGTGTGGGGATTCGATATGTGATTTTCAACACAAGCAGAAGGAAAAAAAAACATAAATATCATTACCTAAAACTCGAAGCGTAAGGTCTTCAGAAGGGTTAATTACATTATCTGTGTCATTATCCCGCCACACGCTGCCCTGAGGCTTTATAGATCCATTTTGCTGCTGGATTTGAAAGACTTGCGCCCTTCTTGAAGATCCATCGGGCATTGCAAAAATAGGAATCTATTGCAGAAGCGGCCGGCCACCTACTCAATTCAAATAACAGCAAAAGACTAACTTGTGTCTTAAGTATTTTAATATTGAAGATAGTGTTTTCTACCACAATGTTAGTATTAGCGGCGCAAGAACATACTAATGCAGATCGCACTGTATACATAAATTCATTTAATACATTTTCTAGTCAAGCAGATAGCGGTTGATATGCAGAACTCCATCATAACCACTTTTGAGATAACGAGAGAAGTGTGGTGACAGTCACTTTAACATATTTTTCTCATTTGTTGCTTTTCATTGAGCATACTACAATGAAACAGAGGCAGTAACCTAACGAAACTAGAGGGGGTCACCCTGCAAAGTACCTAAAGGGGGCCCCGCACTCCCCCTCCCGCTCTCCCCGGTCCAAGTCAGTGTACTGTGTTGAGGGGGCCCCCTGAGGCTCGGGGCCCTCCCGCACCGCCGGGGCTGCGGGCGCCTTTGTTCTGCCACTGAACAGAGGGGTGATTTCAACATTCCTGAATTGTCGCTACGAACATTCCTTACTACACATGATGCACATGCAGGTATATGGTTCGAAGCTGTGCCAAAGAAGCTCCCGCTCTAGAACATGTGCACCATGATGAGCTTGTGTCATTAGACCTGCTCCATTTTCACCGCCTTGCAGTCAATGGTGTGTTCTATAATGGCACCGACATCTCTTGGAGCAGAATAGTACCTCTGAGCAAAGGAAACGGGCTAAGGGGAACTTGCGGATTGCTTGGTTTCTGGCCCTAATCATTGCTAGATGTTGGGCATGTAACGATGCTTGCCTTGTTACCTTAAATACGTTTTACATAAGCTAATTGTTATAGTTCTGACTAACACCCCTGCAGCGATTAGAGGAGGGCTTGCAACAGGGCAAAAGAAAAGCAGTGAGCGATTGGAATTATTTCATTTGAAATAAAAGGTTCGAAGAAAGTTGCAATTGAAACAAGAGAATAAAGTTGTAATTCATCATTGATGCTGTAGGCTTGCAATCCATATAATGTCCTCATATTTTACAATCTAACTCCTTTGGTGTGTATCGTGAAATGACAAATAAATGTCATTGATAAATTCAATGACATGTCTGTTCAATATTACTTCAGACTCGTAATGCAGAATTGCTTTGTGACCGCGAATGCGGTCGCAAAGCAATTCGCAGTTACCACCAGTGTCACACTGGTGCTAACTCATTCGCAAAAGGGAAGGGGTCTCCATTGGACCCTTTCCCCTTTGTGAATGTCGAAAAAAATATTTTTTCAGAGCAGGCAGTGGTCCAATGGACCACTGCCTACACTGAAAAAACGAAACCAAATGGTTTCGTTATTTGTTTTATTTTGCAACTCGTTTTCCTTTAAGGAAAACGGGCTGCAAAATAAATAAAAAAAACTGCTTTATTGAAAAAGCAGTCACAGACATGGAGGTCTGCTGACTTCAGCAGGCCACCATCCCTGTGAGTGCAGGGACTCGCTATGGGGTCGCATAATGCGACCCACCTCATTAATATTAATGAGGTGGGTCTTTGCGACCCCATAGCGAGTCGCAGACGGTGTCTGAGACACCGTTCTGCATCCGAATTTGCGATTCGGAAATTGCGAGTCGCACCGACTCACAATTTCCGAATCACAAATTCGGACCTTGCTTCATCTGGCCCTTAATTATGTGTCATGGCGTAAAAACGTGATTTCCGAAATTCCATTGGACAAGAGTAAGGCAAAGTTACAGAAATTATGCCAAATTATGTATTTGCGACCCAAATTTTGGCTGTGTCTCGGTGCCACCCGCATTGAAGCCTATATGAGGAAAATGTTCAATTTGCCCATTAAGAGGGGAACATACAAAAGGAGAAAAACCTCCTTGGTAAAATTTTAGTTCTTGACTCAAGATGAAGAGGAACTCTGAAATAATGAGCAATGATCCCTACTCTTTCTGACATCCGGCAGGAGAAAAGGCATAATGCAGAAAAATAATTCAGTTAATGTTCCAACTGCTAGAAGCTAAAAACTAGGGACAAAAATAGTAACAAAGGGAGAAAGAACTAAATAGGAAAGCGGGGAATTAATGCATTGTAACACACCCTCTCCTTATGATTGCATCCTTCATGCATGGTTCAAATGCTGTTAACTTCACACAGCAGTCTTTACCAGATGGTAGCCTTACCACGCAGTTTCCAAAATGCATTCCTCAACAATGCAAGTCGTTACAATGCAAAAAAGGTATGTAGAGGTAAATTGTTTTTAGGTTTAGGCTCTAATGGTAGGAGTGGTATGGGTAAGGTGGGTTGAAAAGGGTGAAAAGGGAGAGTTTGGGTGCATATACCCCTCACCAAAAATATGTTAGAGAGTTGAAAATATGGGATTTAGGTGGTTTGCGCCTATAGATAGCAAAGATAGGATAGAGGAGTTAAAAAGGGGAGTTCAGTCAATCAATCAAACATTTATAGAGCGCAGCAAATTTCCTGTGAGGGTCTCGGGGTGCTGAATTTGTGGAATAATTCATGAAAGTTAATGGTTAACATAGTTAAATAAAAAGGATTTGGGGAGGTTTACCCCCAAAAGAGGTATGTTAGAAGGAGTTAAAAAGAGGGGTTTCATTTTTTTGTGGGTTTTTGTGGTGTGGGTTTCTGGGGGTGTGGGTATATTTTCTTTAGGTGTTTCTATTTTTTAATTTACATTTGTTTCCAACTTTTGGTAACTGTGCTTGCATAGTGTTAGGAGCAGGATGTTAGAGTTATGGGGGTAAGGGTGAGGAGTGTAATAATTTTAAGGTGTTTCATGCTGAAGTTCGTTTCTGAAGTGAAGTGAAGTTTATTTATAAAGTGTGGGCATTTATTTTTTGCGTGTCGTGCGTAGTTATTTTTTGTGATTTTTAATTATTTAATTACAATTTTTGCTAATTGTTCTAACTGGATCGACCATTTTTATGAACAGGACGTTAGCTTATTGGGGCTTAAGGGTAGGTAGTTTATTAAAGTTGGAGTGTTTCTATTTTTTTTTGGTTGTGGGTTTTTGTTTATTTTAGCAATTTAAGAAATATTTGAACACAATAGCATTCTGAACATTTTGTTACAAATATAAAATCATTAAAAAAATTTAAAACATAATCTATATTTTTTCAATAAATGTTTATTTAATAAGGTGACATAAAACACTGTAAATTTTGAAAAAAGTTATCCATATACAAAACAATTTTTATCATTTTCTTTTCATTTTAAACATTGTTTAAGTAATATTGTAACACATATTTTTATATTTTAAAATGTTCCCACAGATTCCCATTACATCTGATAGGTGGGCATCTTCTTGATGTTTTTGTTTCTTTTAAACCGTTAGTGGAAGGTGAGAAGAGAAGGTGCAGCAGCTCCGGAAGGTAGGAATTTCATTTTAACTAACATAAATACATTCAAGAGGTGACATTTGTGGTAGGGAAAAAAGGGAGTTTAGATTGCCAAAATAATGTTGATTTTGTGTAATTGTGCATGTGTGTCTTATTTTCTTTCTATTTGTGGGTCGATGGAGAAACATGCATGATCGAAAAAATCTTTTTTTGGTATTTTAAAACTTTTCATTAGTTATTATTAGATAAAATGTACATTTTATTTTTTCATCCCTATCTCTAGATTTTGTTTAAGTCAGGTTTTTGTATGCCAACGTGAACAGACTCTGCTTCTTACCTGTAGATATCACTGTGTAAGAGAAATGTTGAGCTTTATACTTTACTTAATTTTCATCTAAAACAAAATATACCCTAATATATGGGGCAGATTTGAAAAAACTTTGAGGTCTTTGAGGGTTTCCAATTGGACTGTGCTTCCCAGGATAACGTTTTCTTTTTCTTTACTAAAACTCAGGCTTTCTTTAAGTGTTTTTTTTAAAATAAAATGTTTGGATGTGATTATTTATGGTTTGGAATTTGGATTATGATTGTCAAAATTGGATTGCTTCATGGTTATAATGGAAGGAGCACAATATTCCCTCATCACGTAAAGAAAGAAAGGAGTGCCAGATAACAATATACATTTTTTTATGGTAATGTAAATGTGAGTTAAAAATGTGTGTCATTTTGTGGTAGTCAATTAGGATTCAGCCAATTGTATATTTTTATTTTGCAAGACTTGAAAGTAAGACAAATGTACTTGAACACTGTAGTGAATCGAACATCAACTAGAAAAGTGCAACATTGGCTATCTCGTTTTTAGGCCAACACAGTTACATATGATAACACATACCCACCGCCAGATGGATCTTTTGTGTACAGTACCCTCTAAAGAAATATTGGAAGAAAAATGATTGGTGAATGCCAAATGGGAGAGGAAACCTGTCCAAAGTGACCTGGAATCAAAAAATGAGTAACCCAGATAAAGCTGGCTGAAGGAAAATAAATAACTACTCACTCGTATACCCATAATTTGATCAGAAAATCAATCAGCCAATAAAGTGTGTAAAATATGTAACGAATGGCAATCAAGGGTATGACTGCCTAGAAAGCAATCTTCATCAAAAAAATAAGGGGATTCGGAGGGTTATGAGGTCCAGTGTATGTCCTCCAATAACGGTTATTTATAATGTGATACACTGTTCCTAGAAAGCAAGGAAACGACAGAGAGAGTCAAAAAGGGTCCCATTAAGTAGGAGCAAGAGTCCTCACACACCTAGTTAGGTGTCATGCTTCATCATTGGACCAGCTCCTCGACAGACTGGCGCTGCAATGTCTGGCGGGCACCACCCTTTCGGGGGGCTCTTTGCCGGAGATCTTTTTGGTGATGCCAACCTTTCCCACAAATCGGTGAAGGGGAAAGGAGAAAGAGAGAGCAAAAACTTAGATTGAAAAATTAAAATTGGCTCAAGTACCCTACTCAAAGTTACCTTTTATTAATGTGGGGTCTTGGACAAGATTAAAACGATAAACAGGAGGGTAGGGTCGATATAATGCTCGACTACTCTCAGACTGTATTATACATAACGAGGAAGTCAAGGTATTACAAGACCCACCTCAACAATGGGTCGACATGTTTCGCGTCTATGAGGTCCCACAGGATCCAGCGACGCTTCCTCAGGACCTAGTTACAAGACATGATGCTTCTCTACAAATAAATTAGAGTGACTATTGCCTCTGTCAACTGATAATCAGAAAAGGGGGGAGTATAATTATCACCAGTCACTTACATGAGTCCATTATGACCCAGTCTTTCGTTCCTATTCGTCGCCCTATAAAGGTATAGAGGTTTTTAAGAAAGAATATAAAATTAACAAAAGTCCAACTCAACATATCAAGAGTAGCACTTGTATGTGTGGGCATTCAATGTGTGTGGCACACGGTGATCTGTGATAAACATTCATACACCCGTGTTGGTGTGGTGAACGAAATATGCTTACCCTCCTACACTGAGACAGGGCTTCATGGGATAACGCGGACCAAATGCCTGGTCCCCAAGGCTCTAGTTAGCAGGTAAAGGAACAAAAGACAAAAACAGATTGTCAAGTCATGAAAAAAACTAGTCTCACTCCGGATATCATATGTATAATTATAATGATACCCTCGTATATGCGTCACCAAGAAAGTGGGGAGAAAAGTTTAAATAGGAGAGGAAACCACACTAATAAGTGATTAGTCGTTGATCTTAAAAGAGTATTGTGTAAAACAGATAGTTGTCATTGATATATATCTAAGGTGAAGATCATCATGGTAATCAGGTTCATAAATCAACTCTGTGTTAAGGAACCATGTCTGGGAGGGACACATATGGTTAAATAATAAGTAAAGAGTCTCATTTATCCACATGGGATTGCCTGTAAACGCTACACGTAAGTATTGTGAAGCAACGAGTCTTTCACACAGATGGCACAGGCACAACACTTACTTGTTAGGACCATGTAGACGGCAGTACCACCTACCCCTTCGTCGCGCTCCCGGAAAGACGGGGGAGCGCGGTAGTGTGGGGATTAAAAAGGAGGAGGACGTAGGAATCGCGTTCAGTACGCGTTGCTACGCAACGTTCGTGTGTCTCGGCACCGACGTTCGTCGTGCGGAGTACACGAGCGTAAAACGCTCTGTTGGTAGCGTTTAAGGAAAAAATGGCGGCCATGTTAGAAGTATTACTCGTATCTGTCCAGTAAAGTACTAAAAGTTTACGTCCCTATAGATAAGTTGCGGCCATGTTGGAAAAGTTATTTCACTGCATAGAAGCAGGTAGAGGTTCCATAGAAACACTTGAGTCAAACAGGGGGAGTAGTAGACCCAATAGAAAATGTATATATATATGATCTACTCATTGTTGTGTAAGTTCCCCAAAAGGTCATGTCTTGGAACACATTGGGTACGAGACAACCATTTAGGAAGGTAAAAAGGCCATCGTATATAGTTATGGTCATATGGAGAAACAGCTGTCTTATCAATTTCTCAGTACTATTTATTCAAGGGGAGAAATTAATCCAAGGGATATCGTCATTAAGTCCACTACGGTGGGTACCGAGCTTGAAAACCCATCGTTGTTCTAGTTCAAAAAGAGACGCAACGTCTTTTTGTGGGCAGGTCTGTAGTATAATCCACCACATGTCATCCGGACTATGTTGTGCTTCAATATAGTGGATGCTTAGGCCCATATTTATACTTTTTGACGCTAAACTGCGCTAACGCAGTTTAGCGTCAAAAAGTTTTGCGCCGTCTAACGCCATTCTGAAGCGCCATGCGGGCGCCGTATTTATGGAATGGCGTTAGACGGCGCAATCAGACCGGCGCTGCCTGGTTTGCGTGGGAAAAAACCACGTAGACCAGACAGCGCCGGCGTAGGGGGAAAATGGCGCATGGGCGTCTTAAAATGGGGCAAGTCAGGTTACGTCGAAAAAATCGTCTTAACCCGACTTGCGCCATTTTTTAACGACGCCCATCCCCCATCAACATGACTCCTATCATTGTAAAGATAGGAGTCATGCCCCCTTGCCCAATGGCCATGCCCAGGGGACTTCTGTCCCCTGGGCATGGTCATTGGGCATAGTGGCATGTAGGGGGGCACAAATAAGGCCCCCCTATGCCACCAAAACAAAATATAAAAAAAAAAAAATTATACTTACCTGAACTTACCTGAATGTCCCTGGGGTGGGTCCCTCCATCCTTGGGGGTCCTCCTGGGGTGGGCAAGGGTGGCAGGGGGGGTCCCTGGGGGCATGGGAGGGCACCTGTGGGCTCATTTTGAGCCCACAGGCCCCTTAACGCCTGCCCTGAGCAGGCGTTAAAAAGTGGCGCAAAAGCGCCGTTTTTAGCCACGCCAACTCCCGGGCGTCTCTTTTGCCCGGGAGTATAAATACCACGTAAAGTCCTGGGAGTAATTTTTTAGACGGGAACGCCTCCCTTGCATATCATTAACGCAAGGAAGGGGTTCACGCTAAAAAATGACGCACATTCCGGGAACTTTGGCGCTATTCGCCTCTAACGCCATAGTATAAATATGGCGTTAGTTGGCGTTAGTTTTGCGTCGAAATTGCGTCAAAAAAAACGACGCAATTTCGGCGCAAACAGAGTATAAATATGCCCCTTAGTTTAGTTGAAGCACGTCCACACCGAATGTTGCTGCGGTGTTCATTGATCCTTAGTTTGACTGCTCTAGTGGTCATCCCCACATATTGAAGGCCACAGGGGCATGTAATCAAGTACACACAGTTGCGAGTGTTACAATTAGTGTGTCTACGTAATTCCCAGTGGCCAACTAGAACAAGTTCCAATGAGTTTAGTCGTTTGGTTAGAGGGCACACATTGCAATTCCCACAAGGAAAATGACCAGTCACTGGCGGTAGTTCCCAAAGAGTGCTCTGTTTGCTAGTTACCTCGTGAGGTCTAGGCCTGGTATGTATCAGTAAGTCTCTCAGGTTAGTGGTCCTTCTAAAGGCAAATAGTGGTTTAGGGATGCTCTCACCCCCACAGCGGAGGATCTCCCATCTCTTGTTGATAATTTTCTTGACTGTATTAGACAAAGGTGTGAAAGTAGTAACACAGGTAAGTTTATTCTCTCCACGTTTTGGTGCTGTTTGTAGTAGTTGGCCCCTATCACTATACTTAGCACGTTTATAGGCCGTGTTAACCACCTTAACAGGGTAATGTCGGTCATATAGTTTGTGTTTAAGTTCTGTGGCTTGTGTGTCAAATGAGCGAATATTACTACAATTACGGCGTAACCGTAAAAATTGCCCAAATGGGAGATTATCTCTTAGTGCTTTCGGATGGTAACTGTCGTAAAGTAGTAGACTGTTCCGATCTGTAGTTTTGTGATGTGTGTATGTGGTTAATATGCCCCTGTCAATATTGATGACCAAATCCAGGAAGGTAATATTGGTGGAAGAAACAGAGGAGGTGAAGTTCAGATATGGATCAAGGTTATTGACCCATGTTGTGAAATCCATTACTTTCTCGATGGGGCCTTGCCAAATGACCAGGATATCGTCAATATATCGACGCCACAGTTTAATCTGATGAAAGTAAGGATTGGTGGTAGGAAGTATGAATCGTTTCTCGAAATCATACATGTAGAGACATGCTAGGCTTGGAGCAAAGGAACTGCCCATTGATGTACCTCGAGTCTGGTGAAACAATGAATCTTCAAACTTAAAGAAGTTCTCTTTCAATGCTAAACTAGCGCAGTGCATAATGAAATGTACCGGGCTGGTCAGTGTCAAGTCGGTTGTTAGGAGAGCTGATTCTACTACTGACAAGGTAGCCTGTTGAGGGATGTTAGTGTATAGTGCTTCAACATCCATCGTAATCAATGCACGGACATCACCTTCAGAGTTAATGGATTCAATGAGGTTGAGGACATCTTTGGTGTCCCGTAAATATGTGGAAGATTGTTGTACAAGAGGTTGCAAAAAATGATCACAATATGTGGACAATGGTTCAAGGATAGATCCTATTCCAGACACAATAGGACGGCCCGGGGGTGGAGTTTTCCCTTTATGAATTTTGGGCAGGCAATAAAAGTATGGAATCTTAGGATTAGCGGTGTCTAGGTAATCAGCCTCTTTTTGTGAGATCCAGGAGTTGCTAGTAGCCTCATTGATCATTCCTCTGATCTCTATCTGTAATCTAGTGGTTGGATCGTGATCGATAGGTGTGTAGTAAGTAGAATCACTCAAAAGGCGGAGACATTCTTGTCTATAGCTTGGAAATGCACCCGTGATTGGCTGGTATTGATCATCAATACCTCCAAACGGATAGCAGAAACCATGGCCATACAAATCTCCTTTATGGAAAACACATTAAAAACAACAGTATCAATTGCAGCATTTAAGAACCGTTTAGCTGAGATCAATTCTGATCTCAACGAGTCAAAAGAATTCTTGACCCAACAAAAAATCACGAAATTACAAAAAGACATTAACAGATTCAGTCGCGAAAAAGTCTACCCCTATATTAAGGAAGATTATTCAATTGATGTACAATCTGTTTCATCTGATGAATCTTCCACATCATTTAGGAAACCCCGCAAATACAGTTACAGTTCCTCCTCCGATGGGTGGTGTACAGATGACGAGAGACCTCAACCATATCCAAATTACCCCCCATTCCACCCCAATCAATCTATGGGATGGCAACAACCTTTCCCTTTTTTCCAACCCCGCCCCATGCTTCCATATGTGCCTTTTTTAGGCCACGGCAGGGGCAGGGGCAGAGGCAGAAGACGAGGAAGAGGCAGAAGGGTACATTGGGCACAGGAAGAACCCCAAATGGTCACACGGAGCCAGGGCAAAAATCAACCACCCAGGACTTAGTTATCAACCTTTCTGAAAAACCACTCTCTTCTGTAGAAATGAGTGTTCTCAATAAGGGGCTGGGATTTGTCCCCACCCCTAGGGAAGACTTTTTCCGCCTACAAAGCGAACTGTCTCAGTTCTTTAGGAAGATTCGTCTGCAGGCCTTCTTTAGCGATACAGTATCTGATTCACCACTCACAGACTCTGGCCTTAGAAAACCGTCTAAATTTACGCCTTCCGCAGCTGCCACTCCCTGTGAGGTTTTGGCATTTGAGAAAGCGGTCAATTCTGATCTCAATAAATTACGACCTAAATATGGTTTTGTCAACATACCCAATTTAGAGAGTGACGCCCTAAAAAAACTGGCGGCTGATAATAGTATCACCATCAAGCCGGCAGATAAAGGCGGCGCCATAGTCGTGTTAAATTCATCAGACTATAGACAAGAATGTCTCCGCCTTTTGAGTGATTCTACTTACTACACACCTATCGATCACGATCCAACCACTAGATTACAGATAGAGATCAGAGGAATGATCAATGAGGCTACTAGCAACTCCTGGATCTCACAAAAAGAGGCTGATTACCTAGACACCGCTAATCCTAAGATTCCATACTTTTATTGCCTGCCCAAAATTCATAAAGGGAAAACTCCACCCCCGGGCCGTCCTATTGTGTCTGGAATAGGATCTATCCTTGAACCATTGTCCACATATTGTGATCATTTTTTGCAACCTCTTGTACAACAATCTTCCACATATTTACGGGACACCAAAGATGTCCTCAACCTCATTGAATCCATTAACTCTGAAGGTGATGTCCGTGCATTGATTACGATGGATGTTGAAGCACTATACACTAACATCCCTCAACAGGCTACCTTGTCAGTAGTAGAATCAGCTCTCCTAACAACCGACTTGACACTGACCAGCCCGGTACATTTCATTATGCACTGCGCTAGTTTAGCATTGAAAGAGAACTTCTTTAAGTTTGAAGATTCATTGTTTCACCAGACTCGAGGTACATCAATGGGCAGTACCTTTGCTCCAAGCCTAGCATGTCTCTACATGTATGATTTCGAGAAACGATTCATACTTCCTACCACCAATCCTTACTTTCATCAGATTAAACTGTGGCGTCGATATATTGACGATATCCTGGTCATTTGGCAAGGCCCCATCGAGAAAGTAATGGATTTCACAACATGGGTCAATAACCTTGATCCATATCTGAACTTCACCTCCTCTGTTTCTTCCACCAATATTACCTTCCTGGATTTGGTCATCAATATTGACAGGGGCATATTAACCACATACACACATCACAAAACTACAGATCGGAACAGTCTACTACTTTACGACAGTTACCATCCGAAAGCACTAAGAGATAATCTCCCATTTGGGCAATTTTTACGGTTACGCCGTAATTGTAGTAATATTCGCTCATTTGACACACAAGCCACAGAACTTAAACACAAACTATATGACCGACATTACCCTGTTAAGGTGGTTAACACGGCCTATAAACGTGCTAAGTATAGTGATAGGGGCCAACTACTACAAACAGCACCAAAACGTGGAGAGAATAAACTTACCTGTGTTACTACTTTCACACCTTTGTCTAATACAGTCAAGAAAATTATCAACAAGAGATGGGAGATCCTCCGCTGTGGGGGTGAGAGCATCCCTAAACCACTATTTGCCTTTAGAAGGACCACTAACCTGAGAGACTTACTGATACATACCAGGCCTAGACCTCGCGAGGTAACTAGCAAACAGAGCACTCTTTGGGAACTACCGCCAGTGACTGGTCATTTTCCTTGTGGGAATTGCAATGTGTGCCCTCTAACCAAACGACTAAACTCATTGGAACTTGTTCTAGTTGGCCACTGGGAATTACGTAGACACACTAATTGTAACACTCGCAACTGTGTGTACTTGATTACATGCCCCTGTGGCCTTCAATATGTGGGGATGACCACTAGAGCAGTCAAACTAAGGATCAATGAACACCGCAGCAACATTCGGTGTGGACGTGCTTCAACTAAACTAAGCATCCACTATATTGAAGCACAACATAGTCCGGATGACATGTGGTGGATTATACTACAGACCTGCCCACAAAAAGACGTTGCGTCTCTTTTTGAACTAGAACAACGATGGGTTTTCAAGCTCGGTACCCACCGTAGTGGACTTAATGACGATATCCCTTGGATTAATTTCTCCCCTTGAATAAATAGTACTGAGAAATTGATAAGACAGCTGTTTCTCCATATGACCATAACTATATACGATGGCCTTTTTACCTTCCTAAATGGTTGTCTCGTACCCAATGTGTTCCAAGACATGACCTTTTGGGGAACTTACACAACAATGAGTAGATCATATATATATACATTTTCTATTGGGTCTACTACTCCCCCTGTTTGACTCAAGTGTTTCTATGGAACCTCTACCTGCTTCTATGCAGTGAAATAACTTTTCCAACATGGCCGCAACTTATCTATAGGGACGTAAACTTTGAGTACTTTACTGGACAGATACGAGTAATACTTCTAACATGGCCGCCATTTTTTCCTTAAACGCTACCAACAGAGCGTTTTACGCTCGTGTACTCCGCACGACGAACGTCGGTGCCGAGACACACGAACGTTGCGTAGCAACGCGTACTGAACGCGATTCCTACGTCCTCCTCCTTTTTAATCCCCACACTACCGCGCTCCCCCGTCTTTCCGGGAGCGCGACGAAGGGGTAGGTGGTACTGCCGTCTACATGGTCCTAACAAGTAAGTGTTGTGCCTGTGACATCTGTGTGAAAGACTCGTTGCTTCACAATACTTACGTGTAGCGTTTACAGGCAATCCCATGTGGATAAATGAGACTCTTTACTTATTATTTAACCATATGTGTCCCTCCCAGACATGGTTCCTTAACACAGAGTTGATTTATGAACCTGATTACCATGATGATCTTCACCTTAGATATATATCAATGACAACTATCTGTTTTACACAATACTCTTTTAAGATCAACGACTAATCACTTATTAGTGTGGTTTCCTCTCCTATTTAAACTTTTCTCCCCACTTTCTTGGTGACGCATATACGAGGGTATCATTATAATTATACATATGATATCCGGAGTGAGACTAGTTTTTTTCATGACTTGACAATCTGTTTTTGTCTTTTGTTCCTTTACCTGCTAACTAGAGCCTTGGGGACCAGGCATTTGGTCCGCGTTATCCCATGAAGCCCTGTCTCAGTGTAGGAGGGTAAGCATATTTCGTTCACCACACCAACACGGGTGTATGAATGTTTATCACAGATCACTGTGTGCCACACACATTGAATGCCCACACATACAAGTGCTACTCTTGATATGTTGAGTTGGACTTTTGTTAATTTTATATTCTTTCTTAAAAACCTCTATACCTTTATAGGGCGACGAATAGGAACGAAAGACTGGGTCATAATGGACTCATGTAAGTGACTGGTGATAATTATACTCCCCCCTTTTCTGATTATCAGTTGACAGAGGCAATAGTCACTCTAATTTATTTGTAGAGAAGCATCATGTCTTGTAACTAGGTCCTGAGGAAGCGTCGCTGGATCCTGTGGGACCTCATAGACGCGAAACATGTCGACCCATTGTTGAGGTGGGTCTTGTAATACCTTGACTTCCTCGTTATGTATAATACAGTCTGAGAGTAGTCGAGCATTATATCGACCCTACCCTCCTGTTTATCGTTTTAATCTTGTCCAAGACCCCACATTAATAAAAGGTAACTTTGAGTAGGGTACTTGAGCCAATTTTAATTTTTCAATCTAAGTTTTTGCTCTCTCTTTCTCCTTTCCCCTTCACCGATTTGTGGGAAAGGTTGGCATCACCAAAAAGATCTCCGGCAAAGAGCCCCCCGAAAGGGTGGTGCCCGCCAGACATTGCAGCGCCAGTCTGGCGAGGAGCTGGTCCAATGATGAAGCATGACACCTAACTAGGTGTGTGAGGACTCTTGCTCCTACTTAATGGGACCCTTTTTGACTCTCTCTGTCGTTTCCTTGCTTTCTAGGAACAGTGTAGAAAGCAATCTTCTACAGAGAGAAAACATCATTGCACATGGGATTAAATGATTCAGAGAAGGCCAAATTTACTGGTAGCAGCAACAAGAAAACACCCACATAAGCTGGGAGAATGGATACAGACTCTCCCAAGTGAGCGCTATCAAAACCTAAATGTTGTAAAGCAGAAAACATGCAGCTTTGAAAAATACGTTACTAAGGGAAAGTAAAACAAGCTTGATTATAAGAAAAAGAGAAAAGCACTGTCATGGGAACACAACTCACAGAGGTTAATGAACCTCCATGCAACCCAAGAGGTTACACAAAGTACCTGGGTACACAAGGAGAAATTAACTAAAACGTAAAGAAAATAACAGGAAAAGACTTACAAGAAACAAATGAGCCAATGATAGGCCTTAGAACAGGTAAGTCCCATTTCTAAGGCCTCATGTCCCAGACATGGCAAATAAGATGGGCCTGGATACAGAATGACAGTAATAAATTTACAGAAACTGGAAAAGAAGGCACAAATTGTTAAGTTGTCTAACAAGAACATTGTGTCAGTGGGAAAAGGTCAGAGGTGAAATATAGTTCAGGAAAAACGGAGAGAGGAAGAGGAAATGCATGAAGTAAACAACAAGGAACATAAATCAAATAGCTGTAAGGAAGTGGAGCCATGTGTAATGGCTTTGTAGAGTCTGGGCACTATAAACAGGCTATCAATCCCAGCTACCTCCTAGTTTACCCCATTTAGGACACAGACAAGGACTCTGGGAAGCTGTGCTTTGAGGGGTTCTTCCACAGAATGGACCTGCATCCTTAGGTTCTCTTGTCCTTCTCATCTGCCTTGGAGAGAAAGGATGGTAAATCATGAGATAATTTATGTAGGTGATCATTGGAACTGACAAATATACTCATAATGGGTTTAAAGAGGCAGACCCACTCGATCACGGTGAGTGGTAGGTCTGTTAATATTTCATTCTCTTTCACCCCTCTGAGGGTGTACTTTGAGCTGCGCATGGTATGGGGATTCTTGCCCAAGTCTCTTGCTTGCTGAGATTGAGGTAGCAAATTGTCTACATCACATGCACCTTCAGTTATCAGGACGTGGAATAATGTGAATGCATGGATTTTCTCTTTGACCAGAGCTTACTAGAATACTAGTTCAAAGTAGGGAGAACCTCATGATGAGCAGGGGTTCTTCATTTTTAAAAATCTAATAGTGTGTTTGGATATAGAAGTGCATACATTAATATAGGGAAACATTCAAGAAAAAGGCATCATGTGGAGTCCTCATACTGCTTGAGGTCCCCTTCTCTGGTAAGGAAAAAACACAACATCACTCTAAGAGAGTCAGAGACAGATAGACTCTGGGGACATGTGCTGTAGAAAAGGGAAAAAGGAAAAGGGACATCAATGTATGATCCATGATTATATTTACCTGACAGACAATCCCCTTCTTTATCTTCTAATGATGAGGGCACCAATGGGAATGTAGAAGACCAGCATTCTTACATCATGAAAGACCTTTGGACTTTGATGCTGTCAGCCCTGTGACACAATTTGAGACTCTATTCCATCAGTTCCATCCTTCTCCTTAGCAGAGTTTTTCTACTCCTCCATGTGTTCTGGGTTAAGCATCAGGGAAGGGAAGGGATCTAGTAGCATTATTTTTCCACATTTCATGACTCATCCATATGCATTAGTGAAAAGGAAAACCAAACTACCTGATGCATTTTTAGAAATTCTTTGGTGACCAGCCTGATAGGTCAGACATCTATGTCCAAAAAAATGGATGTAACCTCTAAGAAAATTATATTCTAATTGTTATTTTTTACTGACTTCAAAATATTCCAGTTTATGAAGAATGAAATGGAATGGGCTTCCCTGCTGACAAAGATGGAAAGCCATTGGAACTGCATTCAAACATCTCTTCAGGTGTAGTTTGAGGTTGAGACCCAGCGATTGCAGCTTCCACTGCTGCATGAAGAAATGTACTTCTAAAAAGGATGGCATATTAATGCAGCACAAAACATCAACAGCTCTTTTATTACCATTTGAAGGATAGAAATTTATGGAGCATAATTGGAAGAGAGAAATCATAAGCTGTTTCAGGAGAAGGAAGTCTTTCTGACGGCAGCAATTTCCAACCTCCTCTATTTCCACCTATGGGAAAAAGTTATCTTTTTTCCAACCTTTTCGGAAGCAGAAATCTTATTTATGGGTTTAGAATTGTAAGGGAAACACATATGGTGCCCACTACCATGAGAAACATAAGTGGTCCTCTCAAATGAAGTTTCAGCTGTCCTGATTATGCCAAGGGTAGCCACAACCTTCCGGCAGTAGCACAGATGCAACACTTCATAACAACTTGTGAGGAATCTACTTTGGATGAAGGGTTTTGTTAATAATTAGAACAGGTACATCATAGAGTTCTCCTCTCATTCTTCAAAAATGAGAGTCAGACCAACAACTTCACATCACAACCTAAACACACCTATGACATTCTTTTAGCCAATACATTCCCTACAGAAACAAACAATTCTTTCAGTTCCTTTAACAAATGTGGTATTAAAGTGTATTGTATTGTCTTCTACTAAATCTCCAGAAGTGGGCTAATTATCTTTACTTGGAAGACTGGATCCTTCATGCTCCTTTAAAATCTCAGACCTGTATTCTGAATTGCCACCTCCGGATCTGATATTCATTCTGGTTAGCCTTAGGGCAGACTTTAACAGAGTATCCCTATGGAAAGTAAGACAGGAATCTTATTTCATTCTATTAATGTCATCTGCTCCAGTACTTTGGCTGAAGGTAGAAGCTTATTACGGCAGCCTGTATTTTCAAAGAATCTTCGGTATGCCTCCATCTTCATCCTTTGTATGCCTATCAGCATGCTCACTGGGCCCCAGGATTTAAGGCTGAAGCCCCAGTGACTCATGAACAAGCAATTTGCTGTAGTGTTGACTGGATCCTATGCCTCTATCCATGATACTGCCTATTCATCTGACACTCCCATGGAAGTGAGAACAAATGTCAACTCCTTTGGATGGGAAGCCACCCTGGGATCTCTGTCAACCAAAGCACAATGATAAAGGTTAGGCATTCCCACCAAAGGGGCAGCAGCTGTCTGGTGAGCTCTAGAGCATTTCCAGCATCGCTTTCTAAGCAAATATGTTTGAGTGAGATTAGACAACAGCTATTACTGTGGAATACACAAATCACCTGAAGGGAATGCAGTCTTAGTCTTTGGGTCTTCTGGTAGCTCAACCAAATGCATGAGTGTGATTACTCAGTCTTGATCAGAGATAAGAATAACAGAGGTATTTTGAGAACTGAGGCTGTGATTGGTATTGGTTCAAAGGCTGAAGTGTGTTGTGTCATTTAGGGTGGTTGGACTATAGGAGAGAAATTGTGACTATTAATTAACAAAAGATTCTTTTGCATGATTTTGCATAAAAGGACAGAGTCATTCGCAAAATAATAAAGTGTCTTAGGAGAGGAAATCTGATTTGTGTGACAGGTAGGATTAAGAGATTTTTTTTAAACAAAGATGGTTTATGTTTGTACGATAAATATTAGGGTAAGTGTATGACAGTAGATGCCTGTTCAAAGTAATAGTGGTTGTGTTTTGGTATTGATTGGGTATTTTTATTTTTTCCCACATATTGTTTTGGTGTTTTTGTTTATGCAGAACTACCGCTCTTGAAATCAGCACAAAAGGTAAGAGGAAGAAACACTGAAAAGTGTTTACCACAAATTACAAGTTATTTCTTTGCCAAACAAAATTTAGGAAAGCGTGTATATTGTGTGATAGTTTATTTTATTTGTTTAGCAACTTTTTGTTAATTCATTCTGAAATAAATGCCACAATGGAGAACTACTTTGTGGCCATTTGTATACAGAAGTTACACCAATTAATGTTGCTTTGAACAATAAGACAAATTACCTCAGATGTGTAATGAATCGTGTAATATTTAGTAATTGGGCAATTGACGATAAATCAAGAGTTCATTTAATTAGTATAAAGGTGTTTGGCAAAAAGTTTATTCTGACCTGGATATGTAAATTTGTGAATCTGGGGGGCATATTTATGAAAAGTGGAGCTTGGGCCCCTTAACACCCCCCTAACGCCTCCATAGTACGGCACACCACGGCAGTAGCTAGGGTGACTAGCGTCATGACTTTTGATGTTAGTCAGGCGCTTTGTGGGACTAGGGTAAAAAAATATGACGCTAATCTTACAAAGCCTCCAGAGGCCCATTGTAATCAATGGGAGCCTCTTTTTAATGCCTGCACTTAGATTCCTTTGCGCCATTTTTTCAGCACCCCCTAGCGCTGGAACGCCCCCTTGCATACATTATGCCTGGCGCAAACATGATGTGGCGCAAGGGGTTACAAAGTTGCGCAATTGTAAATATGGCTCACCGTTTTTCCCCTTCCAAAGCCACATTAGCCTAAAAAAAAATAACGCTAATGTGGCGTTGGAATGGCGCAAGGGCTCCATAAATCTGGCCCTATATGTGCTAATGTTTTAGATCTAATTGGATTAGTGTCAATCACATAGTTATTCGTTTAGTATGACATTTCTTTATTTTGTTGGAGTACTGATAAATGGTTGTCTTCTGTAATTATTTTTAACAGCCCTTAAGAACCAGCAGATCGGAACATAGTGGAATAATGTGCCATGCAGCCGCTCAACCAGGCTTAGCGCCTCATCATGATTAATTTGTGTTGCATGTATTGATGGATTTGGAATAATTGAATTTTGGATTTTGATCGGACTTTATGAGACCTGTCTAACTTTTTCATGTATTAGTAAACTATTTGATGATCATAATGAGTGTTTGATGGAATCATAAATTTTGATTAGTAAATAATGCATTTATGAAATCTCAATGGCAACAGTAGAGGTGATCTGCAAGAAAGGGGAGATTAATAAGGTGGCCTCTGAATCTTATTCATAGAATTCCTATTTTCTCCAATTTCCAAGCTTTTCACTCACATCTAGGAAGAAAAAAGGTAAGTTATTTTTATGGACCCTTTCTAGTCAGGGAGAACTTGGCTTCCTTTACAAAGGCCACTATCAATCACTAATCAGTTCTTCTCTGCTCCATCACACAGAAGTTAATCTTCCAGGAAAAATCACTCTCTCAGACTGGAAACTGAAAGGAGTAACTTAAAATATAAACGATTTCCACATCACTCAACAAAAGCCATTTAAGAGACTCTCCAACAAAAAAGCATATACCTGTGAATGTGGAGACTTCAGAATAGTGGTCTAATCACTAAGCTAAGTTTTGGTTGAGACTTTGATTCTGTACTGCAGTTTTTATGGATTGGTCTTGAACTAAATATTCCAGTTTTCACTTTGAAGACCCAATCGGCCTAAATTAAAGCTTTCTGATCTAGGTGATGGAGAAATTCTTACAGTGCTTCTTTTAAACAAGTCGTTGGTCCACAGGCTTGAAAAAGATCTTGCATTGGTTCCACTGACATCAAATAATATGGAAATAACTGATCGATTTGACACGACTTTGACACAGACAGATGGTACTATTTATTGATCCATTTTTCCACGTAGGAATCTTCCTTTAAGTTAGTCTGGCTCCATTCTGCCGCACAGACACACAGGTCTTTCGTCCCACCATGCTTCTTTCTAGAACAGTTTTTAACAGGGAATGGCAGCTGTACTTTTTAAGCAGCTAAAGATGGCAGATGCCAAGTTACATGTGAAAGTGCAGAATAGTGCGACTCTTCCCTTGGTGACTTGGAAGCTCACGTGTGACTTATGTGTGTTTCCTGACTACAACTCACCTTCTTCTGCGCCCCAGATGCCACTCTCCTGTATGCAACTTTCCTCACCCCTGCGTAGTCTGATGCTAGGTGCCGCTTAAGGTTTCTTGTCTTCAAGTGTCTGACATGTCATCTTCCAGGTAAGCACAGGTGTCCCAATGTTCCTGAGAGGAAAATGCATGTCAAAACAGCAATGCAGTTATGAAACAAAGGCAAACCAAGTTAGATGAAAGAGGAACATGAAATGATTAAAATGACACATAAATAAAGGAAATCAAACAAAGGGACGACAAGTTCCTGAAAGAAACTACACCTCCTCCTTTATAAATAAGTTAAATGTGAAAAAACATGTTAGTCTATAGGGTGCAGTAGACAGGGCCAGTGAACCAAGGCTATGTAAAGGCTTATTACTTGTTAAAGGCAAAGGGTTGCCTTCAAACTTGGAAACATTTGCAGAGATTGAATATCTTCAACAAGTAAAGGCTGGAATCTGATGCCAGAAAAGGTCATGAGATGAAGTACATCTGTGTGAGATGCCACTATAACCTCAAACATTGTATCAAAACGCTCAGCAGAATCAGCAAGAGGCTAAATCTTTTTTGCGAAGGTTTGGCATTTCCTCCTGTTCCAGAAGAGATGACATTTTGGAAAAGTTCTGTAACTTCAGTTTCTCGACTCCTGAAATCTCCCCACTTACAGGACTGGTTCCCCAAGCATTGGTCAATGGGTTGAAGTTGTTGGATCGTTCTTCACACCTGTGGTTTTTCTTCAGATGGAATGGCCAATTCAAACTGCAACAGTACCAGCCTTCATTGTCCATAGGACCTCATGTACTGCCCAAGCAGAGGAGACTGATTTCTCATGCACACGAGGCGAAGAGTCCAGCTATGACAGGTCCACTTCTTTCTTTCCAGGAAGATGCACCTTGATTGGGAGCACCTTTACGTCCAATGCAGGCATCACTCACAATAAATGTAATGTCCAAGATACTCTTTTAGAAAATGATATGACTGTTAATTATATTTTAAATGATGGAGTTTAATTTGAATAGGTTGCTATGGCATTTATCACTTTTTCAGAAAGTTTCTTAACAAGAGTACACTTAGCGGGTCAAACCCCCTCCAAAGGCTGAGCACCAAATCTGACTGTACAGCATTTTTGATCACACAGTACAACTTTTGGATCATTGCTGTACAGCTTCATGAGACTTATGTGGTAAACGTGAAGGATTAGTGACCTCATCACGCTACTGATGCCACATGAGGAACAGACATGTGACAATCTTCCAATCTAGAATGCAGGCTTATGGGCCTTATGAGATTGTCCCCTTATGGGCTTCAGTCTCTGCAGCAGCAGCAGCAACAACTGCATTCACATAAGCATCCCGATCTTAGGAGCACATCTTAGAAGAGATGCATTTGTTAGGCCGAGCCGCAGGTGCAGGCTCCTAGTCGTGACAGGTTTCACTCTTCCAAGCTTCTCATTGAAAGTTGCTGAAAGCTGGATTTGGCTGTCACTGGTAGAGCAAGTCTTCTACTCACAAGGCAGCCCATTTACTAGTTCCTTCAGCAGAGCTTTTTCTGCAGTGTCCAATCATACTTTAATCTCATCCAAGCATTTGCTAGTAACGAATCATAATGTGCAAGTCTTGGTCTATGTGCATTCCTTCTTGATGATAGCTAACTTCATCATAAAACACACAACGTGTGGTGGGGAGGACGTATTTTTTGCTGTGAAAAATGTACCTCTGCCTAGGCCACCAGACAAGAATCTTTGTCCAAGTGTTGTTTTTTCTCTGGTTACACACTATTTCATAGTTTCGCTCAGAGAAAAAAAATCACTTTCTTAGTAGGACTGTGGATTTCGATTTAAAATAAATTTCAGAGGGATTATGAGATCTAAAGAATCAACAGAGGTGAACATGCTGGAAATGTGAGATATCTAATTCAGATGATCTCAAACAACAAGGCCTACTCTACAACCTTCAGAAACTTTAAATAGAAAAGGGAAAACTCCAATACAAGAACCCACCTACCATGTATCCAGGTATTCACAGTCCAAAATACAATGGAGGGGGGTGGGAGGTTAATGGGTTCCAGTTATGTTCTACTTGACTATTGTAAAACAAGGTGCGTTTCCACCACTGAAGTTCAGGCAAAAACTAAAAAGGCCTGTATCCAACTACTGGAATCACCTGCCACCAACTGTTGGTTGTCATAGTCCAGCCATTGAGTTGTTAGTCACCCCCACCCACTAAAAGAACACCAGTTTGGGTAATTCCCAGATGCCCAACTACTCTATTCCATCATTTTGTACCCAACACCGCAATATTCTGTTCATGAGCAATATAGTACAATTGTTTGGCATGAATGTCAGGAAACTAACCATGTGGGTCTCCGGTAACTGTAATCATACCTGATCTGAAGGAAATTGATATGAGCAGCAGTTTGCCAAATTAGCACTGCATCCATGATCTTGTGTGTAAAATCCCATGTGCATGTCTTTAAACAACTTCCTTTATGCCTGTCAGGCATCAAAAGTAGTTTATTAAATAGTTGTTAAACCACCCAAAGGATGTGGAAGGGCAGACCAAGGTGTGCTTTGTTTGAGAGTTTGTTAATGCATACTAACGTGCAAGTTTATGGACATTCAAAACTGCTCTGTGATCCTTTATCACATGCAAAGGGCTGGAATTACTCCACTTTCTTGGTGGGAAGGGAATGATACACACCAAAGCTTTGTAGACGTAAAAAGTAGGGGCTTCTCTATTGAGAAAATATTGTTAACCCTTAAAAAAATATATAATGCCCATTTGCTTTAGCTCAATGAAGAGTTGGTGTGGCTTTCAACTTTGCATTGGTAAACAGCAAAGGTCAGATGAAATTGCCAGTAATATTTTCCCGGCATACTATTGGGAATGTGTGTGGATTCCCCAAACTCGTATATATCTACCAGCTGAGTATGTGTAATGGTGTCGATTTATGAGCATTTTTTGTGAATTTGACCCTGTGTGTCTATAATAAGTGTTGGGAGTATGTATCAACTAAGGTACACTCAACTCCACTCATTACGAGTTTGAGGGTCAGACCACCAGAACAACCTGTTGGCAGTCCCAAAAAGACTACTGCGCCTGCAGTCCCCTGACCACCATATTACGAGTAATACGGGTAGGACTGACATCTGCCAAGTAAAAAAGGCAGACTGCCAGCGGCACGGTGGCTTTGATCTAGGCAGTCTGACCTCCAGTGCTGTCAACGACCCGGTGAACCACTGAGCCTAGTACAAACACACAGTCGCCATGGCAGTCTCCTCGCAATGGCCAGCTAATGGCGGTTGACCACCACAGTCGACGTCCAGGAAAGTAGCAGACAAGTGCACATTGGATGAATTCAAAAACAACACAGCTGGCACACATTGGCCAAGTGGACACATCTGCAAAGTATAATATAAAACACACCCCTTCACAAACCACAATCCTTTGCATTCCCACTGCAGCCCTTTTTTCCTCATCCCATTTTACACCTTTCACACACATTGTCTCATTTTTTTACCCATATTTACTTGTCTTGTTTAGTTAGTCATTGTCACCCCCTTTAATTTTCAGTCATGTCATGGGCCAAAAACCGACGATTTTCAGAGGATGAGTTGAGAGTCATGGTGGATGAAATTATTAGAGTAGAGCCACAATGTTTGGAGCCCAAGTCCAGCACACTCCTCAGTAGGGAAATGGAAATGTGGGACAGGATAGTCAATAGAGTGAATGTTGTAGGCACCACCCTGCGCACCAAGGAGGACATTAGGAAGAGAAGGAACAACCTCAGGGGCAAGGTCCATTCCCTGGTCTCCAGGCAGCAGCTGGAGGCCAAGAAGACTGGTGGGAGGGCCCAGTACCCAATTGAGAGTTTTTCCCTGGGAGGAGGAGGTGTTGGCCACCTGGGGGAGTGGAGTTTGGTAAGTTAAAACACAAAAACGGTCACAAAAATTCAATGTCATGTATGCTCGCAGCTCAGCTTTTGCCACTGTCTTGTTCATGTACCTCACCAACATTCACTTCCCAGAGTATCTAAGATTTAACACTGTCAATGTGTATAATTGGATTCAACATCACAGCTACCAAGGCCCATCACATGCCACATGTCTAATGGTGCCTGTAAATCTCACAATACCAAAAACATTCCAGGATTCAAGGTATATCCCCAAATCTAAACTTATCCTCAAACCTAAATGGAGCCTACATATATGTTATACCAAACATTTGTCAAGTGTTGGGGAGTAGAGAGTGACCTGACTGCAATTCCCAGGAGGCCCTGTTTCAGTAACTACAAACACCAGCCCAGTGTTCTCTTGTCCAAATACCCCTGTGTCTTAACTCTCAATTGAAGTAGAGAGTGACCTGACTGCAATTCCCAGGAGGCACTGTTTCAGTAACTCCAAACACCAGCCCAGTGTTCTCTTGTCCAAATACCCCTGTGTCTTAACTCTCAATTGAAGTGTACTCACCTGGGAGGATATCATTTGTATAGTGTGTATAGTGGAGAGAATGATCTGACTGCAACTCCCAAGAGGCTCTGTTTCAGTAACTCCTAACACCAGCCCAGTGTTCACTTGTCCAAATACACCTGTTGGTGAACTCTCAATTGAAGTGTACTTACCAAGGAGGATACCATTTCTACAGTGTGTATAGTAGAGGGAGTGACTGCACTGCAACTCCTAGGAAGCCATGTTTCAGTAAACTCCAAACAACAGCCCAGTGTTCACTTGTGCAAAAACCCTTATTTGGTAACTCTCAATTGAAGTTTACTCACCTGGGAGTGACCAAGGTACAGACCATGATCAACTCAGAGACGTCTCTGTCTACCTAGCTCCATCTTGACTTGCTAACCCAACATGAAACTATTGAGGGCAGGAATGACGCCTTACCCCGCCTTACCCAGTGTGTACAGCAAGTATTCCTAAGGCCTCTAGATGCATCACCAGATTGGGATTGGCAGCAGACACATTGACACAGGACTGTGCACATCATGACTTCAGCCGCATACACAACAAAGCCCTGGGTTTGCCTGCATCCCACTCACCGTGGCCTCAAAGTCAAGGCCATATGTTGCCTCTCTACTGTGTTGGCTGCATTGGTGGTAAGATATCATTTTCAGGTCATCTTCCAAAGTGCAACTGATCTGCACATCTCATCAGCTGCTTGAGTCAAATTAGTTTGGAATGTTCCACACATGTCATGTCAAATCACCCAAATACAGTTTTTACTTGGCACAATTGGATTACTTACAACTTAACTTTGTCCAAGGTCTCCGCTTACTGTAACCCAAAACCTGTGGAAGTAGATGCCACAATTCAGCCTGTCACAATGTACGTTTTTCATCAACAGGTGGATCTGCCGCTGGGCACAGAGAGGCCACAGAACCGACTTCCACTACCCACCTGGATGAAGCCCTCAGAGATGACAGCACTCCTGGACTAGTGAACGTGGAGAATGGTTCTGGTCCATTTGGCAACCTGGTCAGATGGCAACAGTGAGTCTCACTGTGCCCACAAGAGTCACCTCCCAGCCCTGTTGCTTTGACATCACAGGAAACCATTCTTCCCCCAACCTGTGTACCTAGCACAGTTTCCACCATCTTGTGCCCCCCATTCCTGGATCCTGAGGTGCAGCTCAACACTTCAGACACTGAGTTCCAGGAAAAAGTTGGAGAGGGCACACTGTGCCCAGGGCACATCCTCGTGGGGGTAGGGTGCATGGGAGGGATGCCGTGGGCCAGCGGGGTGAGTCCACTGGGGTTGCTTTTGGCCGGGACACCATCAGCCACATCTTGGAAGTCTATCAGGAGTCCCTAGGTGTGATGGGTCAGTTGTTGACCGAACACTGGGAAATCAAGCAGGTACAGATAAACATGCATATGGACATGAGTGAATAGGTGGATGCCCACAATTCCAACATGGCCTTCCTAACATGGGTGCTGAGGGACATAAACACAATCCTGAGCAGGGGTCTTCGAAACCAGTCTTCCTTTCGCTCATCAACAGCAGGCCGATCAACATCGGTGCCAGCCAGAGTAAGGCCAGGAAGTGCAATACTGACATGACTTCAACAATGGGTGATATGCAGTATGGATGTCAGGAATAAGGCCATGCGCGGTCCAGGCCCCGCCCGAAGCTCCGCTGCGCGGCTCTGCGTCACTTTATGCGCACCACTTGTCATCCCCTCTTGTTCCAAAGGTGGCCATCAGCGTCGCCTGCCCTGTGGCAAAGCTCATAGAGCTGCAGGTTGAGGACAGTGGTGGACAAGATGCACTTATCAGTGCCATTCCATTAAGGGACTACAATTCCCATGTTTTTAGAGGCAACAGCCATCTTAGGGTGTGGCAGGCCTATAAAGCCCAGCCACACCCAAGCACGTTGCTCACTATTTTGAACACTTCGATGCAGTCAGACCTCGTTGGGGGTTCTCTGAAGAAGAGCAGAGTTCCTGCATGGCAGAGTGACATCCAATTGAAGTATCCTTGTTTCCATGGTGAATTAAAAAACGAGTAGGTCGTACTCGTAGCGGTAAGGCCTTGATGAATCCAATTTTGGAAGAAGTCATTACTTCCAGAAGTAAAGTGCCCCTTAGCACAACGAGCAAAGCGTTTTCAGTTTCCAGAGTACAGCGGCCTTGGCGCGACGATCAAAGGCATTTCAGTCCACAGATGTAAAGCGCTCTTTGCACGACAATTCAAGTGTTTCAGTTCACAGGTGTAAAGCGTTCTAGGCACGGCAATTCAAGTGCTTCAGTCTACAGGTGTAAAGCTATCTTGCACGGCAATTCAATTGTTTCAGTCCACAGATGTAAAGCGCTCTTGGCACGGCAATTCAAGAGCTTCAGTCCACAGATGTAAAGCGCTTTGGCACAGCAAATCAAGCGCTTCAGTCCACAGGTGTAAAGCGCTCTTGGCACGGCAATTCAAGCACTTCAGTCCACAGATGTAAAGCGCTCTTGGCACAGCAATTCAATCGCTTCAGTCCACAGGTGTAAAGCACTCTTGGCACGGCAATTCAAGCGCTTCAGTCCACAGGTGTAAAGCGCTCTTGGCACGGCAATTCAATCGCTTCAGTCCACAGATGAAAAGTGCTCTTGGCACGGCAATCAAAGTGCTTCAATCCAGAGGAGTAAAAGCCTCTTGGCACAACAATCAAAGTGATTCAGGCCACATGAGTAAAGCGCCCCCTTACCATAACGAGCGTAGCGCTTCAGGCAAGACAAGTAAAAACGCTTCCTGGTATTATAAGTAAAGCGCTTCAAGTTCAATGAGTAAAAACATTTTGGCCTTTATAGTTGTGAAGGTGAAAGTATTTTTGGAGATAAGCAAATCATAGTTTTTATTGTTTTTTGGACAGCATAATATGTGAAAAGCATATTTAGTTCTTTGAGATTTTCTAGGTCATGATCAAAGGTTTATGTTATGAATGCATGTATGTTACAGGATTGATATTCTGAGTATGATCATAGTCCAAAGCTCTTGCCATCTCTTGGTTCTGAGGTCGTAGTTTATTCTTGTTCCATGATGATCATAGTCCAAAGCTCTTGCCATCTCTTGGTTCTGAGGTCGTAGTTTATTCTTGTTCCATGATTCAATAAAGGGGCTTTGCCCTCATTTCAAAAGGGGTATCCATCTGATATCGGAGACGCATTTAGTCAAGAGTCTATTGATGAGTTATATTTCTATGAATGAGTAAGTGCATATTTGCTCTAACCTTTTCTTTTCAGATCTCTCTCCCTGCTGTTCCCTACTCTAATTCCCTTCCCCCTAACTGGCTTCATCATAACTCTGTGCTATAATAGCTTTCTGAGTTGGTGACGCCGGAAGGTGGGCCTTTTGTTGAGCAATGTGCAGATCCCGAGGTAAGGACACTGTGACAATGGATTACTGTTAGCTGGCATCCGATCTGGCTCCAATTGATGGCGTTCCTCCAGGGTCTAGAGGTCTGGCAATGGACGGTAGACAGGTGGTTGTCACATCATCTCTTTCCCAGGGTACCTATGTGTGAAAATACATGATTTGTAACATTAGTCACTGTGTCCACAGCAACATACATGATGCATGCCAACAATATCATGTGACAGAGCATTTCGGACTGGAAATACATTGCACCCAGTACAAATCACAGCTGCAACTATACAAGGGTCAAATGTGATCCCCATGGTTGTGAACACGTGTCCACAACATGGATTTGGGTGAAACCAAACTATCTGCTACTCAATTTCCCCTCAAAATGTGACAGTCTTTCCCAACCACCAAAAATACTGTCAGCTGTGGTGGACCATGCACTGTCATCATATGCCATCTGTGGACCACAACAAACTACACAGGTGGTGGTGTAGTCGGACCTACACAACAAGACAGATTTTGAATGTTTGTGATGATCCTAATCATATATAGTTGTTGTGATGCATATAACAGGGCCATATACAGTATTTCAAACCACCAGTATGGCAAATACCTGACCTAGTCCATGGGATATCAGGGACCGCCGCGCATTTGCCGGCGGAAGTCTTCTGCTTAGTGGGCGGTACCAACTGTGGCAGAAAGCCATAGGCTAACATTGTTGTCTGAGGCAGTCACAGCCCAATGGCTGTGTCCTTCAGTGGTGATGACAGTGTACGTGTCATGCAAAATCAGTCACTTGACTCATGACACTGCTGCCAGCAACACCTCCACCACTTCAGCTGCTGTGTGCTGCTTCTGGGAGCAATCATGCCATGTCCAGCAGATGAAAAGGCCCCTGCCTTCTCTCCAGAGGAGCTGGAGAGGCTTGTGAACAAGGTCCTTCCCCTGTGCGGCTAGCTCTATGGCTCATAGGCACAACTGACTATGTTCAACACCAACCTTTCCCGCTGCACAGGCTACAATGTGTCCCATGTGCCAGTTAGACTTCTTGTATGCCTGTTGCAGTTTGTGTGGCATCAATGGGATGTACATGGGGCAGGTATTGGAGAGCAGTACTATATGTTATACTGGGGAAAGGATGTGGTATAACGCCCAGAGCTGCTGACTTTGGAGCTGGGGAACCAGGTTTGAATATCGGCATTGGCTCAACATCCTGTGATTTTGGGAAAATCACTTAGGCACTCATTATGACATTTGCGGTAAATCCCACTTACCGCCATGCAGACTGCCGCCAACATACCACCGCCACAGAGGATATCCGTTCACCATGGTATGACACACACACATATTATGACACACACACACACACCACTCCGCCACTATTCAGCCACAGACACAATTCCACCATCCCAAAGGTCAGTGATAAACTGGCAGTATCAAAACCCACAATGTTACGCCAGCAGAACAATGCCCATCACATTATGACCCACAAATCACCACAGTGGACATTCACCAGCGATAAACCATTGGCGGTACATACCGCCGCGCTCAAAATACACACACACACAAAACACCACCACATTGGACAATTCAAACAACACATACCTGACACCCATACACACACCACACCCACACACTCACACCACTATAAAACACACGCCCACATTACCCACAACCTTTTACATTACAAACAATTGACACAAGACAGACACTACGACTACAGACAAAACCAGAGCCACATACCACCTACACCTATACACCACCTACGCACCCCACATCACACACCCCAACACATCACCCTACACACCCTCACCAACACACCTCACACAACAACCATGTGTAGGAAAGTACCATCTTGCCTGGCATGGTACCCCCATTTTTTACTTGTGTGTCAGTTTGTTTTGCCTGTCTCACTGGGATCCTGCTAGCCAAGACACTCAGTGCTCATAGTTGTGGCCTGAATGTGTGTTCCCTGTGTGGTGTCTGACTGTATCACTGAGGCTCTGCTAACCAGAACCTCAGTGTTTATGCTCTCTCTGCCTTTAAAAATGTCATTGCAGGCTAGTGACCATTTTTACCAATTCTGATTGGCACACTGAAACACCCTTATAATTCCCTAGTGTATGGTACCTAGGTGCCCAGGCTATTTGAGTTCCAGGAGATCCCTATGGGCTGCAGCATTTCTTTTGCCACCCATAGGGAGCTCAGACAAATCTTACACATGACTGCCACTGCAGCCTGAGTGAAATAACATCCACGTTTTTTCACAGCCATTTTACACTGCACTTAAGTAACTTATAAGTCACTATGGCCCTCATTACAACCCTGGCGGTCGGTGTTAAAGTGGCGGTAATACCACCAACAGGCCGGCGGAAAAAAAATGGGATTACGACCGTGGCGGAAACTGCCAACATAGACAGCCACTTTAACACTCCGACCGCCACGGTGGTAGCAACAAACAGCGTGGCGGACACCGCCAACAGACAGGCGGGAAACAATGTACCGCCCACCCTTTAACAACACGCCTATCCGCCACCTTTTCTGGGGCGGAACCAACGCGAATAAAAACACGGCGGAAACAGTACACAGAAGGGAAAACACTGACCTCTCCACACCCCACGAGGAACCAGGACGCCATGGAGCCCGAATTGCAGATACTGCCGGCGATGGTCTTTCTGCTCCTCCATCAGGAGCTCCAACGAAGGCAGTGACGACCACGGTGAGTTCTGCACCTACAACACAGGGGAGGGGGGAGGGAGAAGAGAGTGACAAACACATGCAATACGCAACACCCCCACCACCATACACACAAATACATGCTGCAACATTTCATATACACCCCTCATCCCCCAGGATGAACGCAAGGACAAAAGGAAATGATTTGAACGAATGTAATCATGGGAAATATCATTATCAAAATGCAAAATCCAGTATATACAATTATGTACACCAACTACACAAGTCCGGATAGTGCACCAATCATTGTCCGTGGACCACTGGGCCCAAAATGCATGGGCGAAGCCCACACATGATACCTGACTCCAAACGGAGAGAACACTGGAGGGGCATCACATAGAAAATATACAGGCACCTCAGGGGGAGGGAGAGGGGGCACCTCAGCCTGATGAACACACAACGCCACTGCTCCATGAGGGGGCTCCATACCCACAGTTTGGTCCTGGGGAGTGCAAAGCCACAGTCTCTCAAGTCTTTCCAGTGGGTGGTTTGCCCACTGCTGCATCCTGGGGAGTGCAATCCCACAGTCTCTCAAGTCTCTCCAGTGGGTGGTTTGCCCACTGCTGCATCCTAGGGAGTGCAAAACCACAGTCTCTCAAGTCTTTCCAGTGGGTGGTTTGCCCACTGCTGCATCCTGGGGAATGCAAAGCCACAGTCTCTCAAGTCTCTCCAGTGGGTGGTTTGCCCACTGCTGCATCCTGGGGAGTGCAAAACCATAGTATCTCAAGTGGATAACAGTCTCCACTGGTTCTGGAGAGGGCATGGTGCCTTGAGTGCGTCATCCTGCCAAGGACTGAGGTAGTGGATGTCTTTCTCCACTGGTTCTGGAAGGGGCTTGGTGCCCAGAGTGCTTCATCCTGCCAAGGACTGAGGTAGTGGATGCCTATCTCCACTGGTTCTGGAGGGGGCTTGGTGTCCAGAGTGCTACACGTGCAGTGTGGCCTGAAAAATACACTTGCCTGGGTGTGTGTGCCACGAGATTGCCGAGGTACAGGTAGCATGATACACCATGGAGGCAGAGACATACCCCACACTGCTGCGGCTTTGCATTCCATATGCAGGTGACAACTGTGATGACAGTGATGGTTCATGGAAGCTGCCCAGGGTCCTGGAACTCACCACCATCCTCGGACGACTGACCACTGGGGATGGTAGCCATGTCTGCGGTAGTGCCACTGTCTGAGGACGTCTCGGGCCACTGGCGGTGCTTGCAGCGGTGTCAGTCGCGCCGGTGCTTGCGGCAGGGTCTGTGGCGGCAGTGCTGGCTGCGGGGTCTGTGGTGGCGGTGCTGGCTGCGGGGTCTGTGGCGGTGGTGCTGGCTGCGGGGTCTGTGGCGGCGGTGCTGGAGGTGGGGTCTGTGGTGGCGGTGCTGGCGGCGGGGTCCGTGGTGGCGGTGCTGGCGGTGGGGTCTGTGGCAGCAGTGCTGGCAGCATGGTCTGTGGCAGTGCAGGTGGCGGTGTTCTCTGCCGTACAGGCTGCCGTCGACATGGACAGAAGGTGTGACACTGGTCCCTCACTCGGTGCCACCATTCCCTCTCCTGACGTGCCCTTCAGTTTTTGGCCCTTCCCCACCTTTGATGGTGGTGCAGCTGTCTTGCCACTATCCCCTTTCGTTTTCCCTGACCCCTTGGTGGCAGGTGTTTTCGGCTTCTTCCTCCAGGATGTGGGCACCTTTTTCACCTTTGCAGGTGGCAGAATGTCCTTGCCCTTGCTCCGTGGCACACTGGCAGCCCTGATGGTTGGCGCACTCCATGACCCCACAGTTGCTGGCAACACTGTGCCTGGGGATGTGGTGGCTGAGGTGCTGGGCTGGGACCTGGAAAGCCTGGCCCTAGGGGAAGGACGGGGGGAGGTGTAGGGAAGAGGTCAATGTTAGCCAGGAAAAGTTTTTTAGACACACTGGGATGGGTAGATGGAGGGGGTTTGGGAGTGGAGGTCGAGGTAGTGGTTGTAGGAGGTGTACATCTGCTGAATTTGGGTGAAGGTGCATGGGCTGGAGGCTGTTGTGAGGTGGATGGCTGTTGGGTGGGTGTGTGCCTGCATTTGTGTACTTTGGGAGGAGGTCTCACAGACACACTGGGAGAGGACACTGGGGATGTGTGAATGGTAGTGGTGATTGCACATGAGCGGTGTGTGGTCATGGGCGTGCTGGTGATGGAGGTAGTGGCTGAGGATGTAGTGCATGCAGGTGTGAGTGGAGATGAGACTGGGAGGGAGGAGGGAGAAGTGGAGGTGGGGGACACAGTGGAAGAAGTGGATGTTGGTATGTGTGCATGGGTATGATGCTTGTGTGAGTGCCTGTAGGATGTGTGGTGCTTCTGTTTGCCTGAGCCGCTCTTATGTGTTGATGAGTGTGCATGCTGTTCTGATGGTGTGCTTGGGATAGGCTGAGGTACAGGGGATTGGGTCTGGGTGGAGGAGGTTGGAGGGGGGAGGCTGGACACAGGGACAATGGCTGCCATCAGTGCTGAGGCCAGAGCCTGAAATGCTCTCTGTTGGGCTGCCTGGCCAGAATGAATGCCCTCCAGGTATGCATTTGTTGCAAATGCCCCTCAACACCCTGGATGGCATTCAGAATGGTAGACTGCCCAACAGTGAGGGATCTCAGGAGGTCAATAGCCTCCTCACTGAGGTCAGCAGGGCTGACTAGGGCAGAGCCTGAGGTACCTGGGACGAAGGAGATGCCTACCCTCCTGGGTGAGCGGGCACGGGACACACGCTGAGGGGCTGCTGGGAGGGCGGTGCTGGTAGGGGGGGTGGCGGCTGTACCTGTTGATGCGGGGGGCACAGAGGAGTCCTCCACCGCAAGGGAGCTCCCATCAGAGGAGGAGTCGCTGTCGCTGGTCCCTGCTCCTGTCCCTGCCGTGGAGCTCCCCTCGCCCTCCATCCCACTGGTGGCTTCAGACTCAGTTATTTCCCCCTCCAGGGCCAAGTGGGATGCAGCTCCCTCCTGCTCCGGTGCCAGTGCTCCTCCGCCTGATGATGCTATTGCACACAAGAACAGGGAGACCACAAAAAGGTTGGGGGGAAGACAGGAGAAAGACATGTTCAGTGCATGCAACACCACTACCATTGGCGGATACAACAGACACAGCAGCCCTCTGCAATACGCCATGCACTTATAGTTCCTAGATTTTTCACATGCCCATGGGGTACAGGGCCTAAGCCCGATTGCTGCACACCTGGAAGTCACAGGAGCCTGACTAGGTGTAGATGGCACTAACCACTAGTGGGGTTGGGGTGCCATAGAGCCTGCCTCACAAGGGACCTTGCCTACCAAGCTCTCCCTGGCCTAGGGGAACCCACTGCCCACCTCCCCCACCCAGACACCCCGTAATGCGCGCAGAGTCAGCTGAATGAGAGTGTGCTCACCCCCTTGTTGCTGCGGTGATGCCCTCAAGGGCCCATCCAACTCCGGATACGCCACCGCCAGGATCCGGAACATTAGGTGGGTCATGGTGCGACGGGCACCCCTCCCACGTTGGGAGGCCATCCCCAGCTGGGCCTCCACCATCTTCTTGCTCCAGCGGTGCAGACCCTCCCATCTTTTACGGCAGTGGGTGCTCCATCTGTAGTGGACCCCCAGGGTCCGGACGTCCTTGGCGATGGCACGCCAAATAGACTTCTTCTGGTGGGCGCTGACCTAGAGGAATAGTACAGGGGTAAAGGAAAAGCTTTACCCGTCCGGACCGTCATACTCATTGGCCCACGTTCCCATCCTTGCCCTGACGCACGTACACTCACCGTCCGCACATGCAGGCCTCAGCCCCCCATTGATCTTCCATCCACACCACTCCAAACAAGCATTGCCCATGCAGCATGCTCACAGTGTACTCACCTGTTTGTCTGGAGGTCCGTACAGTTGTGTGTACTGGGCGAGGACCCCATCCACTAGTTTCTCCAACCCCTCCGAAGTGAAGGCATGGGCCCTTTCCCCAGATACATGAGCCATTGTCGCTTCCAGACACAAGTCACAGCAGCACTTGCAGTGTAGGTCCTCTCCTGTTGAAGGTCAGGTATCAAGTGAGTGAACAGACAGAAAATGGCGGTCATGTCCGCGGCGGTGCGTACCGTCACCGCCGGCGTACATCGTCATTGGCTCCTCGGACCCATAGGGTCCAATGTTAACCAATGCTGGATTGCGCCGCAGTCTTCGACCGCACACCGCAACGGTGTACAACACCAGCGCAGTTACCTCATATCCCCTTGTCCCACCTTACAGGTCAGGCAGCCGCCATTTCAGGGCGCCACATGGCATTAATATTAACTGTGTCACACCAATGTAGGCCTTGAATACACACAGTTACAGGCACATTGCGGATTAATAAATGTGTGCAAATGACATTTTGGGATACCTCAGTGTTGGCTCACTCTCTGCTCGCTGTTCTCGTCCATAGGGCACGTCTGCTGGGGCAGGTGATGAGATGGCGGCATCCTCCGGTGTACAGACCGCTAATGGACCTGTCTACAATGGAAGAGAGACACATAATAGTCACCTACAGACTTGATCGTGCAACAATCCATGAACTGTGTGCCCAGCTGGAGCCAGACCTGATGTCAGCTATCCGCCATCCCACAGGGATTCCCACTCTAGTGCATGTTCTGTCAGTACTCCATTTCCTGGCAAGTGGTTCCTTTCAAACAACAGTGGCCATTGCATCAGGGATGTCCCAGCCAATGTTCTCTAACGTGTTGTCCAGAGTGTTGTCTGCCCTGCTGAAACACATGCGCAGCTACATCGTGTTTCCTCAGGTGGAGGATTTGCCCACAGTGAAACGTGACTTCTATGCCCTGGGACATATCCCCAACATCATTGGTGCCATTGATGGGATACATGTGGCCTTGGTACCCCCCGCAGGAGTGAACAGGTGTACAGAAACCGGAAGAGCTACCATTCTATGAATGTGCAGATGGTGTGTTTGGCAGACCAGTACATCTCCCATGTGAATGCCAAATTTCCTGGCTCAGTGCATGACGCTTACATTTTGAGGAATAGCAGCATCCCTTTTGTGATGGGGCAACTCCAGAGGCACCGTGTGTGGCTAATAGGTGAGGACAAGGACCCAATACAGTGTGAATAGGTGTCTGGGTCAGGGGTTGTCCCTACGGGTTAGTGTGTGTCTAACAGTTGTCCCTCCATATTTGCAGGTGACTCTGGTTACCCCAACCTGTCATGGCTACTGACCCCAGTGAGAAATCCCAGGACAAGGGCAGGTGGTTCTCTCTACTACTCACCAAAGAAGGTGTGCCAGATCATCATGGCCTGCTGTATGCTGCACAACCTGGCTTTGCGACGCCAGGTGCCTTTTCTGCAGGAGGATGGGCCAGCTGGTGGTCTTGTGGCAGCTGTGGAGCCTGTGGACAGTGAAGAAGAGGAGGCAGAAGAAGAGGATATAGACAACAGAAACAACATAATCATGCAATACTTCCAGTGAGACACAGGTAAGAAGATGTCACTGCCTCCCATATCTCATACTATTTTTGGAGCTAGCATACGTCTGTCATTTTCACTCAGTGTATGGACTGTCAGAGTCACCAGATCCTCGGGGTCTGTGCACGTTCCCAGCACGTCCACCACAAGACAGCTCCAATACTCTGATTAGAATGTCACAGAGTCTAAGAGACTTAAATAACTAGGCCTCAAGATGTCTGGATACCTGTGAGGGAATCAAGAAAGATTAGTACCATTTTCTAATGAACCACTCAATGAAATGTTACACATGGATTAGAACCATCAGAACCTTCTAGCATTACACTTTCAAATTCAAGAATAGTCTTTGCATGAGGCCCAGGAAATAATCTGAAAAGGTTTCTATAACATTATATGCATTGTACTAGAGGGACTTATTATGCACATACAATATAACATCTAGAATTCTAACACTTTAGTTTTCTTAAATTGCAGGAGTATGAATTGCGCACATTGCAGATTTCCACAAAGGTTTATAAATGTCATGAAATGATTGTGCACAATGAATAACATGAGTTTAGCACGAGAAATGAATTGCGCGTCTTGCCGATTCGAAGGTCACCAAGTAAATGCCATGAAGTGGTAACACACAATGAATATCATGAATTAAACGCAAGAGATGAATTGCGCGTCTTGCCGATTCGAAGGCCACCAAGTGAATACCAAGAAATGGTAGCACACATTGAATATCATGAATTTAACACAAGGAATGAATCGCACGTTTTGCCGATTCGTAGGCCACCATGTGAATGCCAAGAAATGGTAGCGCACACTGAATATCATGAATTATGCAGAGGAAATGAATCGCGTGTCTTGCCGATTCGAATACCACCATGTGAATGCCATGAAATGGTAACGCACAATGAATATCATGAATTAGACACAAGAAATGAATCCCGCTTCTTGCCGATTTGAAGGCCACCATGTGAATGCCAAGAAATGGTAGCTCGCACTGAATATCATGAACTAAACACAAGAAATAAATTGCGCGTCTTGCCGATTCGAAAGCCACCATGTGAATGCCAAGAAATGGTAGCGTACAATGAATAAGATGAATTAAGCACAGGAAATGAATCGCCCGTCTTGCCGATTCAAATGCAACCTTGTAAATGCCATAAAATGGTTGCGCACAATGAATATCAAGATTTGTACTCAAGTAAAGAATCGCGCGCCTTGCCGATTCAAATGCAACCTTGTAAATGCCATTAAATGGTTGCACACAATGAATATCAAGATTTGTATACGAAGAAAGAATCACGTGTCTAACTGATTCAAATGCCAGCATGTAAATGTCATTAAACATCAAGCGCACTTTCACACGCACAAGAGTAAAATAGATTTATCATGCTAATTAGGCCCAAAAACTCGAAATCCTTCGAGAATGGGATTGGCGCCCAGCCCGACATCCGTCTTACCGCCCTGATCAAGAATCACCCAGGAAAGTGAAAGGGCGAGGCCTAGAAGATCAAAGAAGGGCTCCGGAACAGGAGCTCAGGAAGTTGCTGCTACTCTGCACTGGGACCTCTGAATAATGAGCATGTGGAGCTGGGCTGGCTCCCTTATATAGATTCTTGGCCCAGTCCACAAACCACACCCAGGCATGCTGCAGGGAAAGCTTCTAGAAGGCCCTGGAAAGGGGACCACACCCTGACACACTCTGAAAGCCTGCAGCAGTACATTGCAAATGAACAGTATTTATATGCATCTTGAACATAAGTCTTGAGGATTAAACTCTGCAATGCACAAGGTTAAACAACAGCATATCAGCACAATGCATAAATTACGCTGTCTTGAGAGTGCTGGATTTTTGCATTCTAGTCGCCCGTAGAGCGCGCACTGCCCTGATGTTGACATGGACTCTGACTTGTCACTTTGCCTTTCCATTTCACAGATGTGAGTCCCACTTTGTGCCCTCTGCTATATTTCCTCCAGTCCTACAGCTGTGTTACATCGGTATGTGCACAAGTAAATTGACATTGCTATATTCCATGGTTATTGCAATTACACGTTTGTGAAAGCACAGACTGACTCCAGATTGTTTTGTGTTTGAAGTGTGTTTATTTCTGTGCAAATAAGTGGAGGGGGTTGTAAAATGGGCAGGGGGGATGGTGGAAGAATGTCCATGGCAGACTCCAGTCTATTTGTTTCATAGGTGCATTGTCCAAAGGGGCATAGGAAGTGGAGCAATGGCAGTTGAAGGATGGACAGGGTGACAAAGTGGGACAGAAGGGTGACATTCAGGTGGGTCTCATTTCCTGGCGGGGGTCTTGGGAATGTTCTCTGTCTTGTACCTAGATCTCAGGGACCGTTTGTGGGGTGGTTCTCCATCTGCAGGGGGTGGGGTGCTGGTGTCATGTTCCTGTGTCGGTGCCTCCTGTCCACTAGCGCCAGCGGAGGTGGAGGGCTGTTCATCGTCCAGGCTAGTGTCAGGGGCCCCTTGTTGTGCCACTGTGTCCCTCCTGGTGTTGACAAGGTTTTGCAGCACCCCTGCAATGGTGACCGGGGTGTTGTTTATGGACTTCAGGTCCTCCCTGATCCCCAGATAGTTTTCCTCCTGCAGCCGCTAGGTCTCCTGAAACTTGGCCAGTACCGTTGCCATCGTCTCCTGGGAATGATGGTAAGCTCCCATGATGTTGGAGAGGGCCTTGTGGAGAGTGGATTCCCTGGGCCTGTCCTCCCCCTGTCGCACAGCAGTCCTCCCAGTTTCCCTGTTTTCCTGAGCCTCTGTCCCCTGAACCGTGTACGGCCCACTACCAACGCCCCCAGGTCCCTGATTTTCTTGGGTTGGTGGGTTTGCCTGGGTTCCCTGTAGTGGTGGACACACTGCTGATTGACGTGTCCTGGGGAAAGAGGGATGGGCCTGCTGGGTGGGTGCTGTGCTGGTGTTTCCTGAGAGGGGAGGGTTTGTGGTGGCTTGTGACAGTGTCAGTGGAACCAACTGTCCCGAGGTTCCTGATGGGCCGGGCTGGTCATCTTGATCCAGTTGTGCAGAGCTGCTGTCATCGCTGTGGGTCTCTTCTGTGGGGGGACTGGATATGTCTGGTACCTCCTGTCCGGTGACGTTGGGTTGGGGTCCTGCAGGGGTGTAAAGGCATAATTATTGTATCTGTGTGTGTCATTGTGTGCAATGGGTGAGTGACCCTGTACTCCAGAGCTTGCATTCTTGTCTTGGTCCTTGTGTAATATTTGGTTTGGGGTCGGTGTGGGTATCTGTAGTGGACATGCTTTGGTGATGGGTGCCCATGCTTTGGTGTTGCATGCAGGGCTTGGTATTGGGATGGGTGGGTTGTGATAGTGGGACATATGTGAGGTGTTGGAGTGATGGGGGTGAGGGTGAGGGTGGGAGTATGTGATGGCATGCAGGTAGGGTGGGGGATATAGTAGTAAAGCTTTGACTTACCAGAGTCCAGTCCTCCTGCTACTCCTGTGAGGCCCTCAGGATGCAGTATTGCCAGGACCTGCTCCTCCCATGTTGTTAGTTGTGGGGGAGGAGGTGGGGTCCACCGCCAGTCCTCTGTACAGCAATCTGGTGTCTGGAGACCACGGAACACACCTTCCCCCGTAGGTCATTCCACCTCTTCCTGATGTCATCCCTTGTTCTTGGATGCTGTCCCACTGCGTTCACCCTGTCGACAATTCTGCGCCATAGCTCCATCTTCCTTGCAATGGAGGTGTGCTGCACCTGTGATCCGAATAGCTGTGGCTCTACCCAGACGATTTCCTCGCCCATGACCCTGAGCTCCTCCTCAGAGAACCTGGGATGTTGTTGAGGTGCCATGATGTGGTGTGGGTGATGTGTGAGGTGGTGTGTGTTGTGATGTGTGAGGGGATGTGTGGTTGTGTGTTGTTTGAGGTGCGTGGATGTTGTATAAGTGATGGTGTTGTGTGTCTGTGGATGCTTGTGTTGTTTATGGTGGTGTCTCTCTCTGGCGTGGTTTCAGAATTCTGGTAGTAAGTGTGTATTTTGAATTGTCCAACGTGGTTGTGTTTTGTAAATGTGTGTGTATTTTTAGCACTGCAGTGTGTACCGCCAATGGAATACCGTGGTTGAAAGACCACCGTGTGGATTTGTGGGTTGTGATAGTGTGGGCGTATTCCTGTTGGCGTGACGGTGGAGGTTTTGGTATTGCCAGTTTATCACTGACCTTTGGTGTGGCGGACTTGTGTGGGTGTCTGGTTTATGGCGGTTTCCGAGCTGTGGGTCGTAATATCAGTAGCGGAATTCCGCCGCCGCAGCGGTATGTTGGCAGTCTTCTGCATGGCGGTAAGCAGGATTTACCGCCAGGGTTGTAATGAGGGCCTATATGTCTAACCCTCACTTGGTGAAGGTTATGTGCAAAGTTACTAAGTGTGAGGACACCCTGGCACTAGCCAAGGTGCCCCCACATAGTTCAGGGCAACTTCCCCAGACTTTGTGAGTGCGGGGACACCATTACACACGTGCACTACATATAGGTCAATACCTATATGTAGCTTCACAATGGTAACTCTGAATATGGCCATGTAACATGTCTGAGATCATGGAATTGTCCCCTCATGCCAAATCTGGTATTGGGGTGCCAATCCCATGCATCCCCGGGGCTCCAGCATGGACTCCGGGTTCTGCCAAACCAGCTCTCTGGGGTTTTCACTGCAGCTATTGCTCATGCCAACCCACAGACAGGCTTCTGCCCTCCTGGGGTCTGGGCAGCCCAGTCCCAGGAAGGCAGAACAAAGGATTTCCTCTGAGAGAGGGTGTTACACTCTCTCCCTTTGGAAATAGGTGTTAAGGGCCTGAGAGGAGAATACTCTCCTGGCCTCTGGGAATGCTTTGAAGGGCACAGATGGTGCCCTCCTTGCATAAACCAGTCTACACTGGTTCAGGGATCCCCCAGCCCCTGCTCTGGTGTGAAACTGGAAAAGGGAGTGCCACCCCCCTGTCCATCACCACCCCAGTGGTGGTCCCCAGAGCTCCTCCAGTGTGTCCCAGACCTCTGTCATCTTGAATGCAGAGGTGTGAGGGCACAATGGAGGCCTCTGAGTGGCCAGTGCCAGCAGGTGACGTCAGAGACCCCTCCTGATAGGTGCTTACCTAACTGGGTGCCCAATCCTCCTCAGAGGGCTATTTAGGGTCACTCCTGTGGGCTTCTTGTCAGATAACGCATGCAAGAGCTCACCAGAGTACCTCTGCATCTCCATCTTCGACTTCTGCCAAGGATCGACCGCTGACTGCTCCAGGACTCCTGAAAAACTGCAACAAAGTAGCAAGAAGACTACAAGTGACATTGTAGCGCCTAATCCTGCTGGCTTTCTCGACTGTTTCCTGCTGGTGCATGCTATGGGGGCTGTCTGCCTTCACCCTGCACTGGAAGCCAAGAAGAAATCTCCTGTGTGTCGACGGAATCTTCCCCCTGCTAACGCAGGCACCAAACTTCTGCTTCACCGGTCCTCTGGGTCCCCTCTCATCGTGATGAGCGTGGTCGCTGGAACACAGGAGCTGGATCCAAGTGACCCCGACAGTCCAGTTGTCCATCTGTCCAAATTTGGTGGAGGTAAGTCCTTGCCTCCCCACGCCAGACAGTAATCCTGTGTACTGCGTGAACTGCAGCTGCTAGGGCTTCTGTGCACTTTTGCAAGGAATCCTTCAGGCACAGCACAGCCCAGGTCCCCAGCACTCCGCCCTGCATTGCTAAGCTCGCTGAGTTAACCACCGGCTACGTGGGACCCTCCTTTGTAGTGTTGAGACGACAACTGTGCTCAGTTTTCTTGAACCCATGTTCAAGTGCTTCTGCATGCGCTGCCTGCTTCTGCATGGGCTTTCTGTGTTGCTGAGCGACCCCTCTGTCTCCTCTTCCAAGTGGCAACCTCCTGGTCCTTCCTGGGCCCGGGCAGCACCCTTTTTCTTCAACCACGACCTTTGCATCTAGCAAGGTTTGTTTGCAGTCCTTCTGCGTGGAAACAATTCTGCATCCTCCAGCACGCCGTGCGACATCTACTGTGCAAAGGAGAAGTTCCTGGCATCTTCCATTGTTGCAGAATCTTCAGCTTCTTCCACCCGGAGGCAGCCATTTTGTACCTTCATTTGGGATTTAGTGGGCTCCTGGCCCCCTGGACACTTTTGTGACTCTTGGACTTGGTCCCCTCCCTTTACAGGTGCTAAGGTCCAGGAATCCGTCTTCTGTGCTTTGCAGTCAGTTGTGGTCTTTGCAGAATCTCCTATCACGACTTTAGTGTATTTCTGGGGAAGTAGGGTAACTTTACTCCTACTTTTCAGGGTCTTGGGGTGGGGTATCTTGGACACCCTTAGTGTTTTCTTACACTCCCAGCGACCCTCTACACACTACAATAGGCCTGGGGTCCCTAAGTGGTTCGCATTCCACTTTATTAGTATATGGTTTGTGTTGCCCCTAGGCTTATTGCATCCTATTGTATTATGCAGTGTTTGCACTACTTTTCTAACTGTTTACTTACCTTATTTTGATTTGTGTGTATATTTTGTGTATTTTACCTACCTGCTAAGGGAGTATATCCTCTGAGATATTTTTGGCACATTGTCACTAAAATAAAGTACCTGAGTATTGTGTTTCTTATGATATAGTGCTACATGATATAAGTGGTATAGTAGGAGCTTTGCATGTCTCCTAGTTCAGCCTAAGCTGCACTGCTATAGCTACCTCTATCTGCCTAAGCTGCTAGAACACTACTAATCTACTAATCAGGGATAACTGGACCTGGCAGAAGGTGTAAGTACCATCAGGTACCCACTATAAGCCAGGCCAGCCTCCTACACCATGGCACTACAAACACACCCCAGATTCTCAGAGGGGGAGCTAAGGGTCATGGTGGAGGAAATCATCAGGGTAGAGCCACAGCTATTTGGAGCACAGGTGCACCAGATATCCATTGCTAGGAAGATGGAGCTATGGCGGAGAATCGTGAACAGGGTCAATGCCGTGGGACAACACCCCAGAACAACGGAAGACATCAGGAAGAGGTAGAACGACCTACGGGGGAAGGTGCGTTCCATTGCAGCAAGACACCAGCTCGCTGTACAGAGGACTGACGGTGGTCCCCCACAACTAACAACATGGGAGGAGAAAGTCTAGGCAATCATGCATCCTGAGGGCCTGGCCAGAGAAGCAGGAGGACTGGATTCTGGTAAGTTTACTCAATACTACCACTACCTCCCTACCTGCATGCTATCACATACGCCCATCCTCACCCTCACTCCCATCACTCCACCACTTCCCACACACCCCACCATCACATCCCACTCATCCCAATGGCAAGCCCTGCATGCACCACCAATGCATGGACATCACTCACAACCCTGCAAGGACACCTATCACCAAAGCATGCACACTAGAGAGAATCAGCTAGCCCACCATATGCCAACTTACACAAGCGAAAGCTGCCAGGACAAATACAACCAAATAGGGCAACCCACCAATGCACAATATGTCACGCACAGAAACAATAACACAGCATTTACATCCCCACAGGTATCCCAGCCAATGTCAGTGGAGAAGAGGTGCCAGCACTATCCAGTCCCCCAACTGAAGAGGCCCACAGTTATGACAGCAACTCTGGTTGCCTGGATCTGGATGACCAACCTGGCCCATCAGGGACCTCTGGACAGTCAATTTCCCAGGCCCAGTCACACACCACCACAGAGCCTCCCCCATCTGGAAACACCACCACAGCACCCACTCAGCGTACCCATACCTCTGTCCCCAGGACATGTTAATCAGCAGTGTATCCACCACTACAGGGACCCCAGTGCACACCTCATACCCAAGACAATCAGGGACCTCGGGTCAGTGGCAGTGGGCACACAGTTCAGGGGACAGAGGATCAGGACAACAGGGAAACTGGGTGGACTGCTGTGTGCCAGGGGAAGGACAGGACTAGGGAACCGACTCTCCAGGAGGCACTGACCAAGATCCTGGGAAACAACCAACATTCCCAGGATACACTGGGCCAGATCCTGGACAATGTGCAGGAGAACAGGCAGCTGCAGGAGGGACAGTACCAGAGGATCAGGGAGGACTTGCAGGCCATCAACACCACCCTGGTCTCCATAACAGGGGTGCTGGCAGACATGGCCAACATCATGAGGGAGGCAGTCTCACAACAGCGGGCCCATACCACTAGCCAGACATCTGAACTGCCTTCCACCTCTACTGCCGCTAGTGGACAGGAGGCTCCGCCACAGGACTCACAGGCCACCAGCACCCCTCCCCTGCAGAAGGAGAACCACCCCGCAAACGTTCCCTGCGATCCAGGTAGAAGCCAGAGACCATTGTTAAGACCTCAGCCAGGAAATGGGACTCTCCTGATTGTCACCCGTGTGTCCCACTCTGTCAGCCTGTCCACCTTGAACTGCCATTGCTCCCCTTCCTATGTCCCCTTGGACTATGCACCTGTGCTACAAACAGACTTGAACTATACCCTGGACTTTCCTCCATCATCACCCCATCCCCTTGCACTTGCCCCTCAATATCTTAGCACCTCAATAAACACCTCTGGAAAAAATACAAGTATGGAGTATGTAAGATTTTTTAAGTATGTATTCGCTTAACCAGGTTCAAACATTGCAATTCAACTGCACAGTAATGTTCACATAGGAAAGACCTGTAGTGTCCTGCAGTAATTACACCAGGAGCGATAGTGGGGAATCAACATTTGCAAAATGAATTGCAAAAGGGTACAGTGAGTGGGCATAGAAGTGGGAAATAACAGCAGGCCAGTGCCAAAGATAATCTAAAAATGACAATGAAATGTGAAGTAACACTGTCTTACCTGTGTGTCATTAGAAATATTGTTGAATCACTGCTGTTCTGTTGTTCTCATCCTCTGCCTCCTCATCCTCACTGTCCACAGGGTCCACTGCTGCCACACGGCCATTTCCAGCCTCCTCCTCCTGCAGAAAAGGCACATGGCGTCTCAAGGCAAGGTTGTGCAACATGCAACATGCCACGATTATCTGGCGGACCTTCTTGGGTGAGTAGCACAGGGTTCCACCAATTAGAAGGAGGCACCGAAACCTGGCCTTCAGGGGACCAAAGGTACATTTGATTATATTTCTTGTTTGCCCATGTGCCTCTCTGTAACGTTCTTCTGCCCTTGTCCTGGCATTCCTCATAGGGGTCAGTAGCCATGATAGGTTGGGGTAACCTGAGTCACCTGCAAATATCGAGGGACAACATTTAGCCACACACTATCCTATATGGCCCACACCATACCCATACACCAACAGATGCTGGGTGGGGACACAGGGCTCACCTATTAGCTACACCCGGTGCCTCTGTAGTTTTGCCATCACATTTGGGATGCTGCTATTCCTCAGGATAAAGGCATCATGCACAGGCCCAGGATACTTAGCACTGACATGGGAGATGTACTGGTCCATCAAGCACACCATCTGTACATTCATTGAGTGGAAGCTCTTATGATTTCTGAACACCTGTTCATTCTGACGGGGGGGTGCAATATGACTTCCATCAATCTCCCCAATAATGTTGGGGATCTGTCCCATTGCATAGAAGTCAGCTTTCATTGAGGCCAAATCCTCCACTTGGGGGAAAACAATGTAACTGCACATGTGTTTAATCAGGGCAGACAACACTCTTGTCAGCACTATTGAGAACATTGGTTGTGACATTCCTGCTGCCAAGCCCACTGTCACTTGGAAAGAACCTGTTGCCAAGAAATGGAGCACAGAAAGGATTTCCACAAGAGGGGGGATCCCAGTGGGTTGACGGATATCAGAAATAAGGTCAGGCTCCAGTTGGGCACACAGCTCTGTGATTGTGGCCCTGTCCAGTCTATAGGTGAGGATAATGTGCCTGTCCTCCATTGTTGCCAAGTCCACCAGGGGACTGTACATGGGAATATGTCTCCATCTCCTATTCATCCGCAGCGGTTGCAATCTAAGGGACAAAAGAGTGAGGAGCCGGTCACAAAATGAACATTGGAGACACAACAGTACAATGCATGATGTTAACTGTTAATGGGTAAGTGGGATTTGTCCTGTATGTCTAATTTTTAACTGTGACGCAGTTATTATCCAGGGCCTGCCCCCCCCCACATGGCATCTGCCTGTCCTGTGTGGAGGGACAGGTGGAGATGAGGTAAGTCCGCTGAGGTTGTGCGCCGTTGCGGTAGGCGGTCGGGAACTGCTGTGCAACTCCTCATTGGCTAACATTGGGCCCTGTAGGGTACAGTGGCCAATGGTGATCTACGCCGGCAGTGACGGTATGCACCGCCACGGATGTGACCACCATTTTCTTTCTGATTCCTCAGTTGCTACCTGACCTTCAACAGGAGAGGACCTACATTGCATGTGCTTCTGTGACCTTTGTCTGGAACCTACCATGGCCTGTGTGACTGGGGAAAGAGCCCCTGCCTTCACCTCGGTGGAGTTGGAGAGACTGGTGGATCCTACCCCAGTACGGACTGCTGTATGGGCCTCTAGACCAACAAGTGAGTACACTGTGGGTACGATGCATGTGGCATGAATGCATGGAGTGGTGCATGTGAAGGCCTCGTGTAGGGGGTTGGGTGGATGTCCACTGGGCAGCGTACAGCTTGTGTGCTGGGCCATGTGTGTGTTAATGGTAAGGAAAACGGGTATGGTGGGCCATAAGTGCAACAGGCCGGACTGTCTGACTGATACCATTTCATGTGTGTATTTCCTCTGCAGCTCAGCGCCCATCAAAAGAAGCGTATATGGCGTTCCATCGACAAGGTGGTGCAGACCCTGGGGGTCTATGGCAGGCGGAGCACCCACTGTCGGAAACGGTGGGAGGACTTGAGACGCTGGGCACGGAAGATGGCAGAGGCCCATCTGGGGATGGCCTCCCAATGAGGAAGGGGTGCCCGTCGAACCCTCACCCCCCTGATGGCCCGCATACTGGCGGTGGCCTATCCGGAGCTGGATGGATGCTTGGGGGCATCACAGGAGCCACAAGGGGGTGATTACAGTGCCCATCATCACAACTTATGCATGGTAGGGTGGGGGATGTGTGTCAGTGGGTGCCCCTAGGCCAGGCCTGACATTGCAGAGTAGACCCCATGTTGGCAAGGGTTCTGAAGAGATAGTTCTGCTACCTAACTCATAGGCATCCACAACTGGTCAGGGCTGTCTGGGTCCCAGGTGTGCTGCAATTGGCGCTGTGTGCCCCTCCCCATGCCTTGGTGGCTAGCATTATAACTGGTAGTGCAATGCATAGTGCGTAGGGCTGTTCCCTGCATGTGAGTGTGCTGTGTACGCCAACAGTGGTGTTGATGCAGCCACTGACCCAGTGAATCCTTTGTCTCTTCCCCCCCCTTTTTGTTTTGTCACCCTGTCCTTATGTGCATTAGCATCATCTGGTGGAGGAGCAGAGGCACCGGCGACGGAGGGAGCTCATCCCACAGGACCTAGGAGACAGAGTCCACTGACGGTGAGGGCACCATTGGGACAGAGGGCGAGGGGAGCACCACGGCGGAGACTGGAGGGGACAGTTCAGATATCACCTCCGACGGAAGCTCCCTGGTGGTGGTGGACACCTCTGTGCCCACCCCAGCTACAGGAACAGCTGCCACCCCCGTACCAGCACCACCCGCCCAACAGCCCCTCATCAAGTTGCCCATGCCCACTCACCCAGGAGGGTGGGCATCTCCTCGCCCCAGGCACCTCAGGCCCTGACCCATTTAGCCCTGCTGCCCTTAGTGAGGAGGCTATTGACCATCTCTGTAGGGCAGTCAACCATCCAGGGGCTGGCAGCCCAGATGCAATAAACTAATGCATTCCTGGTGGGCATTCACACTGGAATGGCGGCCCAACAGAGATCAATCCAGGCTCTGGCCTCCTCTCTGATGGCAGCCATTGTCCCTGTGTCCACCCCCCCTCCAACATCCTCTACCCAATCCCATTCCCCTCAACCCAACCTATCCCAAGCACACAGGCAGATGGACACGCACAAGACAACACACAAGAGTGGCACAGGCAAACACAAGCACCACACATCATCCCACAGGCACTCACACAAACACCATCCAGATACAGACATACCAACATCCAACATTTCCACTGTCTCCCCCTCCTCCTCCACCTCCCTCCCAGTTGTGTCTACACTCACACCTGCATGCACTACATTCTCATCCGCTACAAGCATCACCATCACACCTAGCAGAACACACACCTCACTGGCAGATACCTCCACAACAGTCATGCACACGTCCCTTGTATCCTCTCCCACTGTGTTTGTTCCCTCCCCTCCCAAGGTACACAACGCAAGCACTCGGACACCCAACAGCCATCCACCTCACAACAGCATCCAGCCCATGCACCCAAACACAGCAGACAGACACCACCTACAACCACTCCCTCTTCCTCCACTCCCAAACCTTCTCCCTCTTCCTGCCCAAATGTCCCTAAGAAGCTTTTTCTCTCCACCATTGACCTCTCCCCTACCCTTCCCCCATCCTTCACGTCTGGCCAGGGTGGCAATAACCCAGGCAAGCACCTCAGCCACCCAGTCCACGGGCCCAGTAGTCTCCACACCCACTTGTGGTAGGAAAGGATCCAGGGCAAGGAGCAAGACCCAGCTGCTACAGGAAAGGCCAGGAGCCAACCCCAGCTGCTGCCAGGAAAGGCAAGGAGCCAGCACCAGCTGCTGCCAGGAAGGGCAAGGAGCCAGCACCAACTGGCATGAAGGACAAGGGGCCTGGTGCAGGGACTCAGACGGAGCCCCCACCACGAACCATGGTTGTGCAGCCGTATGAGGCTGCAGGGGATGGGCTGGAGCCCCCACAACCACCAGCAGCAGCAGCACCACCACCACCAGTGGGCAGCCGTCTGAGGCTGAAGGGGATGGGCTGGAGCCTCCCCCCCACCACCAGCAGCAGGAGCAGCAGCACCACCACCATCACCACCAGTGGGCAGCCGTCCAAGGCTGCAGGGGATGAGCTGGAGCCTCCCCCCCCCACAAGCAGCAGCAGCACCACCACCACCAGTGGGCAGCCATCCGAGGCTGCAGGGGATGGGCTGGAGCCTCCCCCCCACCAGCAGCAGCACCACCACCACCACCATTGGGCAGCCATCCGAGGCTGCAGGGGATGGGCTGGAGCCTCCCCCCCACCAGCAGCAGCACCACCACCACCACCATTGGGCAGCCGTCCGAGGCTGCAGGGGATGGGTTGGAGCCTCCCCTACCACCACCAGCAGCAGCAGCACCACCCCCACCACCAGTGGACAGTCATCCGAGGCTACAGGGGATGGGCTGGAGCCTCCCCCTCACCAGCAGCAGCAAGAGCCACCACCACCAGTGGGCAGCCGTCCGAGGCTGCAGGGGATGGGCAGGAGCTTCCCCCACCAGCAGCAGCACCACTACCACCACTGAGCAGCCGTCACCGCCAGCGGACAGTATGTAGTCATGCCTCCATGGTCTGCTGTGTGGCCTGCCCCCTGCAAATCCAGTGAGTATGACACCCACCAATGAGACTGTGGCCTTGCACTCCACAGAATGAAGAGCCAGGGGCATGATGCCCCCTCCAGAACCAGTGTGTCAGACACCCACGAACCAAAGCCTCTGCAGGATGAACAGCACAGGGCATGATGCCCCTCCAGAACTTGTGGGTCAGACACCCACCAACCCCATCCTCTCAAGGATCAAGAGCACAGGGCACGATGCCCCCTCCAGAGCCAGTGGGAAGTTCACCCACTTGAGAGACTGTGGCCGTGCACTCCCCAGGACCAAGCAGTGGGCAAATTACCCACTTGAGAGTCTGTGGTCTTGGACTCCCAAGGACGAAGCAGTGGGCAAATCACCCACTTGTGAGACTGTGGCCTTGCACTCCCAGGACCAAGCAGTGGGCAAATCACCCACTTGAGAGACTGTGGCCTTACCCCCTCCAGAACCAGTGGTCTTCTGTCATCTGCAGGCTGCGGTGCACCCCCGTTCCCCATCCCCCTGAGATGCTTGCCTCAGGGGGATGCCCCTGCAGTTCTCTCCGTGTTGATGCAGGTGACAAGTGGGGCCTTGGACTTTGGCAGAATGAGGACTAGGCAGTGGCCCTTGAACTGTACATATGTAAATATCAGTTGCATAGCATTTTCGTTTTTCTACTGTGTTGATCTTATTACACTCACTTTATCACATTCCTGTTGCCCTTGCATTATTCCTCAGGGGTATGGGGTAAATATGTTTTATTACTGCAGCTGATTGTGTGTATGGTGTTGGTGGTGAGGGGGTGTGTGTTGCATGTGTGTGTCACTCTCTCCCCCCCCCGTTTGCTCGGCAGCTGTACTCACCATGGTCGTCTTTGCCGTCGTTGGTGTCCATGGTGGAGCAAGATGTAGAAGATCATTGAAATAACTGCAGCTGGGGCTCCATGGCGGCGTGGTTCTTCCCTGTATCTCTAATGGTGAGTCCTTTCCCTGCTGAGGTCTGTTTCTGCCAGGCTTTTGATGTCATGGGTACCGCCCCGGAAAAGGTGGCGGTTTCCACGGTCATAATATGGTGGGCGGAACATTGACTTCTTCCTGGCTGAAGGCGGCTACCGCTGTGGTGGCTGTTGTTTCCGCCCTGGCGGTCAGTGTGGTAAAGTGGCTGTCTATCGGAGTTCTCACCGCCATGGACATAACCGCCAGCCTGTTGGCATTATTACCGCCACTTTATCACCGACCGCCAGGGTTGTAATGAGGGCCTTAATCTTTGTGCCTACAAAAAAATGAATGTGCCCTTATGTAACGTAACTGGTGCTCAAGTAAAGTGTTCCAATACCTTTGGATCAAGTTCACTCTATATACAACAGCAAAAAAAAAAAATACACACATATATATATATATTTATATGTATGTTGCAGTACTTCACATGTATATGCATGACAGCATGAGCTGTGTATGCATCTTGTCTGAGTCATTTGAAGACCTTGTAAGAAATGTGTACTGTGCCATGGATCTTTGACCTCACATCTGGCCTTGCCAAACTGTTGCCTGGAAGGCATATCATGACTTATTGTGTCCTTCAGATTGCCAAACAAGCCACAAACCACATTTATGATGGCCACATGACATACTGTCATGCATGGAAGTGATGGAAATGTGAATGTCATGTAGGTTCTGTATGCTCAGCCTGCAGAGACCAGGGATTGCTAAATGTATCTCTCAGTATGGGACATAGTCCAGGCTATGGGTGAACCACTGTGGCTATGCAATTGTGGCCCTGTTCCCACTCCCTGTAGACCTGCAGATCCTGTGGTGTGGCCAATATGATGCTCCAGTGGCAAAACTTGCCCTAAATGCATCAGTCCATTAACTAGATTAGGAATGGGTTCTGAGGTAAGTCCCAGAACTAGTTCATATGTGCATTTTGCATCATTGTCAATGTGTGTCTTTGACTCATGACCGGTCCCTTACTCCCACAGCTCTGTTGTCACCTTCACATAAGTCAAATTTGTCCTGTATAGGCCTTTTGCACAAATGACAAACCCACAGTGCAGACAGTGTGTAGATTTCTGGGAGGCCAAGACATGTGACTCAGCAGCTTGGCTACATAGCAGAAATTGTACAATACATGCCTTTGTATGTTGGATGCCATTTCTCTAGGTTAGAAATATATGTTCAAATGTGTGTTCTTTGGTACAGGTACATACCACATAATCCCACCTGAAGTGTTTCCATACCCACCATGCCAGTCCTTTCGTCGTCACTCAAGTGTAGGAGTGAAGTCTGTACTATGGTAGTTGCGTATAGGAACTGTATCGATTGAATCAATGTTGCAGAGTGTAAATGTATTTGTCCATCAGGCCTAAGGAGTTTGCCCTTCAGAAGCCACACTGGTGTGTGGCGTTTCATTGTGGCTCATATCACAGCACATGTTGCAGGAGCATAGGCTACCTGATGTCAGTAGACTTGCTTAGTCATTGTAGGCCATGAGCAGGGTGGTTGGTTAGTCTTCAGATGACTCCAAAAGTATGTAGTCATGTCACTATACTTATTGGCATGTGTGCTTTACACTTGTGGTGTATTGACAAATTGCCCATTTTGTACTTGGTGTTTCTGACATGTGTGACACAACCATTTGAGCAAAAACTTGTGTTTGTAATTGTTTGATTCGTCTATTGCATCCGTACAGGTCACCCATCATAAGAAGGAGATTTGGAGAGCCATCGCCCGGACGGTGTGGTCCGGGGGGTCCATAGCCGGCAGAGCACCCACTGTTGCAAGATGTGGGAGGGCCTGAGATATTGTGCCCAGAAGTTAGCAGAGGTCCAGCTGGGGCTGTCCTCCCAATTTGGGCAGGGCACACATCAAAGCATGACCCTCCTAATATCCCATATTCTGGTGGTGGCATACCTTGACCCTGATGGACGGTTGAGAGGAGCACAGCAGCCACAAGGGGATGAGGATGGCATATTTCTGCCTGTCACATAGCCAAGTTAATGTGTTAGGTTCTGACATCTCTCCCAGGTAATTGGGAATGGGCCATGTGTGACACACAAGATGAGTAACTGTTTGCGTGGGTATGGAATTTGGTGCATACTGATGTGCCTTGCCTATTAGCCCAGGGATGTAGGACAAACCGAGTACAGTCCACAAATAAAATTGCTCTCTAGGGACAACACATGGCTCTGTACATTAATCAATCAAATAATGTTTGTTGTCAAACCACTACTCCTCAGTGTTACAGCCCCCCCAAAAAAGTGATGGATCACTGTCCTCAGCCATGTGTCTGGTCAAGTGAGTAATTTGGCATCTCCCCCCAGAGGCCACTTGTCTTAAGCCTCACTACTGTCTGTCATGTGCAGGCGGCCATCATACATGTGACAGAGCATACGTTGGGGCATATTTACAAGCCTTTTACACCACCTTAGCGCCATCATATCATCATTTTCTTGGTGCTAAAGTGGTGCTTAGGTGACTTTTCTGCCACACCATATTCACAAAGTGGTGCAATGCTTGCATTGCACCACTTTGTGACACCTTGATCCACATTAGGCCTGCATCAGGCATAATGTATGCAAGGGGGGGAGTTCCAGTGCAGGGAGGCCCGAAAAAATGCTCTGCTGCACTAGCGTCAACATTTTTTACGCTAGTGTAGCAAAGCGACACAATAGCATCAAAACGTTTGACGCTATTGTGCTAATGATCTCCGTGGTGCACCATATTGTAAATACGGCACAACCACGGTGTTATTAGGTGCTGGTAGGGGGGCACAAGAAAAGTGGAGCATCATCTATGAGGCGTCACTTTCTCGTGAATATGCCCCATTGTTCTTTGGGTGCAGCTACAGATCAATACTTTTCCTTGGTAAGTGGGGCATGTCCATTGACAAGACTTATGTGCCATTACTGCTGCCAACATTCCTTGCACCTACATGTTAGCGTGTGTCCCTTTCTCTTTTGACAAAATGTCTACACTGATGTTTCATGCATGGTCTACCTGTGTTAATTAGAACATTTTTGTATTCCCTCACACATATGTGCATGCCAACCTGTGTTTGGAATAGGACATATGTAATGAGGCTACATTTCATGTGGTGCCACAGACAGAAGTGTGTTATAATTGATTCTTGGCTCACACATATCCTCACCCAGCTTTGAATGCCATTTGGAATGTACAACTGTAGTAGCAATGAGGGACATGACAGGTAAGACTACAGTTTTTACACACAATGTGCATTTTCATGCCAACGGTGTGGAATCATGTGACAAAGTGAGCTGCACATGTGAAATGGGGAAGGTTCATTACCTGACTGTTGGCATTCATTATGGAGTGACTTGCAGTTATGTTGGAATCACATGTGGTTAGGTACAACCATTCATCCATCCATGGAAATCTGGGTTTGCAGGACCAAAATGGGGACAGTGATGTAGCATCCCATTAGGCCACATGTTGAGGGCCCTCTACAAGTACTTGCAAATACCTCGGCCTCTCCAACATACAACGGATATAATGGCTCCTACTGATGCAATCAGAGTATGTCATTGTAAGGGGTGCCTTACAGTAGAGGTGATTTCCCTGGGGCTAGCGGATTCCTTGTGTTCTGGATTTTAGAGACATAACTCCCTAACAATTTGCACATTTTGTCTACAGTGTACATTTCCATGATAAATGTGTAGTATGTCTGAGCAACATTAGTACTACCTCCATGATTCCATTAGAAAAATGTACACATGGTGAAATGTGCATTGTTGAAATGTTTCCAGTGTGACATGAGTGTTTCCATGTCAACTTCTTCAGGCTACTATACTGCTGAGGTATTGGCCGTGAAGCAAAGCACTGAAGGTGATGAGGTCTCCTAGTTGTTGGTTACTATGTTGCACTACTTCAGCCAAGCAATTGGAGTTGACTGAGATTCTGATTTACCTGTGGGCAACTGATGACAGTTCATGTGGCATGCATGTATATGGTGTGGTACATGTAGGAGCCACTTTGATGTAGTTTGTTGCTGGGGCCTACTTGACATCATGGCAATGTTTGCTAATATCAGCTGTTGTCCAAGCATGATCAGGAACAAGTGGTGACCCTTTTTCTCTTTGTGTTTGCAGTATCATCCCAGGGAAGCGAAGGAGACAGGGCGGAACCAAGTAGGGAAGCATCTGGCCATGGTACCTCCAGTCATGACACCACCAACATGGAGAGATTCAGTGGTCTGGAGGGTGATGGGAGTGCCATGGTGGACACAAGATCAATCTTGTCATCTTCAGATTCTTCCTCCAGTGGCCACTCCCTAGTGGTGGCAGACCCATCAGGACCTGCTTCTGTACCATCCTTATCCGTCACCCCCAGTTCTATTACTTCCCTCCCTCTTGCTCCCCACCCAGTTGGCTGTGACCGCTCACATAAGAGAGTAGGTGTCTCCTTTGCCCCAAGCACCTCAGCCCCAACCCCTGTTAACCCTGCTGCCCTAAGTGACAAGGCTATTGACCTCCTGAGGAGTATCTCCGTGGGCCAGACTGCCATTGTGAATGCCATCCGAGGGTTGGCAAGCCAACTTCAGCAGACAAATGTGTACCTGGGAGGCATTCATAGTGACATGTCTGGCCTACAGAGATCTTTTCAGGCTTTGGCTGCCTCAACGGTAGTGCACCCATGCATAGATGTAGGTTCTCCACCAGGTTGGACAGGTCTTTATTTGAAAATATGTATTAGTAAATATAAGGTTTCCTTTTGAAATCACCATACAAAACTAATATTTTGGATCTCAAAGACAAAACAATGTTTTCCCATGAAATAACCATTGCCAATCTCTTTAGAGAACGAACCTTCATTATTCTACCAGAGAACCACACCATCTTCGATCATTGATCAGTAGTGGATTTGGAAAACAAGAAAAATCTCTTCCAGTTAAGATAGGAAGTGTCTTTAGTTCCATGGATCTCTGAGATAGTTTTATTGTAAGAAAGTGTGATCCTAGAATTGTAAATGTAGCACAGAAGTCGAGAATTGGCATGGGAACCCTGAGAATTGTATTAGGATTTCCTTGGCATTAATACAAATAGTTGAATGAGAAATTGAGAAAATTGCATTCAGCTTTGTGTTTGTCCTCTTTTGAATGACCCTGGGGAACTTTTCTTGTGTGCATTAGAATATGTTGGCAGTTAATTCTATCATCTGCTAGAGAAGATTTACAGGACATTGTGGTTTTTGGAAGCCCATTGCAATTGGAAACTGTGATGTGGGATCGGAGGAACAGATCCTGATGCGTTTGGACCTTCTTGGTGATGTAGCGGTGTTTCAAGAATATTCCCAGCAAATGTTGGGCACATCACAAGTTCAGATAGGATGAATAGGGCCAAGATGCCATCTATTCAAAAGAGACCAAATCTAGGCAACACCAGAACCACGCCACAAAGGTACTTGAACTTTAGAAGCCCTTCATGGCTAATACTTTTAGCTTCGATGCTTGTAGTACTGAGCACTTTTGACTTTGAGTTTCTAAATCCGAATGTAAAAACATTTAGCGAAACCAACCACTGCCTTTTACATAGTCATGATCACTCAATAAGCAGGCCACCAACATGAAACATTTCTCATGTTTTTTGTATTTGTCCTAGAATAAAACTTAACAACTTTACAATACTTTCACATGGGAAGAAGTTGTTTGCATTTCAACCATCAATTCTTTAATTTGTCATTTTCAATGTTGTGCCACTTTTCTTTTTACATGTTTGATTTTATAAATAACTTTATTTGAACAATCTTTGTTCTTTTTTAACTGTTTTGCTGTTTTGATAAATTGTTACAGATGTGCTATACCCATATCCTCTAATTTTGGGACGCTACCAAATATAAGCAATGGATTCATCACAGAAATAATTTTACGTTGTTAGGTCAGATTGTTATGCCTTGTGGAAACTCTCAGTGATATCTCACATCAAGAACATGGCCTCTTTTCCTCATAGCTTAATACTGTGATTCCCACAGGCATCCACACTTTGAATGTTTTGGTTCACACATTCAACAACACAAAATTGAAATCAAATTCCTGGATCCATAGAAGAATAGAACTTAAGATATAGATTAATGCACAGAATATGGAGACAAGAAGGGGCAGTCCACTCTAATGATACTGTACAGGTTATGACACCAAATTCAATAAATAATTCAGCCTACAGTTGCGAGTTTGCTTTGAATGTCTTCAAAATACTCAATCCTTCATCAGAGAAATGCCAAATATTTTTATGAATCAAATGCATGCTGATTAATAGTACAGAAAAACATTTAATCAATGGTAGATAATATTAGCTTTAAAAATGTAAAAAATGACTTTTTAGAGAAATGTCCTAGCGTTCAAAATCACACACAAACTGCACCACACTGTTTGCATGGGCTCGGCCATCTTGTTTTTTTACTCTGTTATTTGTGCTGTGCCTGTTTTTTACATTTTTTTAATCACTTTCCTATCTTTTCAATCCTCCGCCCTCCTAATTAATCTTCTCCTCATTTTTATTTTTTTGTATTAGCATGTGTTTTTGTGTCTGTGTATTTTCATGTTTTTTCCATTTTTTCAATTTTTTCGTAACTTATTTTTCCCTTTACTTTCCTAATTCTTCCTTCCTTCCTTCTTTCCTGCTTCTGTTTATTTTCTTCACCTCACCCAGTGCCATGGCATAGCAGAGCAGGGAACAGGGAACAGGGGAGCGGTGGCGCCAGGCCCCACCCTCCAAACAGCCAAGGAAGCCCCCTACCCTGCAGACGGTGGTGCCGTCAGGGTGCACAGCCTCTGGATATTTTTTGTGAGGTAAGATGGCAGCACTGCCTCCAGTACTGGCAGCAGGCGGCAGGCCTGGCAGTGGGTACCCCACACAAGAGCATTGGCTGTGTTGGGGGAGGGTGCACAGGTGTTTGCAGTGCACATGTCAGGTCCAGTGCACCACCCAGAAGCTGACATACCACTGGGCGGATAACCTTGACTGGGAGCAGGACCTGCTGGACCTGCTAAGCATTGAGATTCTGGGACTCAATAAGAATTAACTATCTTATTTGTTGTGGTTGTGTTCTTCAATACTACCCTTTTTTAATAGCATGCTGCTCACATTCAGAGGTAAGTTATGTTTATTTTATGTTAAGAATATTATTATGTGATTCCGTTTGAGCTAGACAGGTGCTGGGCGCTACCTCACCATACTCGTCAGTACTCTCTTTGGCTGTTTATTTAAGAAGCCACTGCAATGCAGACTCCACTGTCCTACTGTCACCATAGTGATATCAGTGAGTTAGCATTCTTTGTGACTTTCTTTATGTAGCTCGTACAGTCCTAAGCAATTTCACACTGTGTAGTACTAGTATGCATCTATGCATTGCAAAAAAGTGAGACTGAGTTGGTCCATCAAGGGAGGAATAGAATCAAAGATCATTCATTGCAATACATTAGTTATTTAGGGCCAGATGTAGGAAGGCATTAGCGCCTCGCAAACAGCGAAAAACGCCATTTGCGAGGCGCTAATGCCCTCACGCAATGCTGAAACACATATTGCGAGTCGGTACCGACTCGCAAAATGTGTTTCAGACTCGCAAATAGGAAGGGGCGTTCCATACCTATTTGCGAGTCGCACCGCGATGTAGGGTTGATTTGTGACCGCGAAAGCGGTCGCAAATCAACCCGCAGTTACCATCCACTTCAAGTGGATGGTAACTCATTCGCAAACGGGAAGGGGTCCCTATGGGACCCCTTTCCCTTTGTGAATGCTCACAATAATGTTTTTTCAGAGCAGGCAGTGGTCCTATGGACCACTGCCTACTCTGAAAAAAACAGAAACAAAAAGGTTTCGGTATTTTTTTCTATTTGAAGCTCGTTTTCCTTTAAGGAAAACGGGCTGCAAAGAGAAAAAAAAACTGCTTTATTTAAAAGCAGTCACGGACATGGTGGTCTGCTGTCTCCAGCAGGCCACCATCCCCGTGAGTGCCTGGACTCGCTATGGGGTCGCAAACTGCGACCCACCTCATAAATATTTATGAGGTGGGTCTTTGCGACCCCATAGCGAGTCGCAGAAGGTGTCTGAGACACCTTTCTACATACCAATTTGTGAGTTGCAAATTGCGAGTCGGAAGGACTCGCAATTTGCAACTCGCAAATTGGTTTCTACCTACATCTGGCCCTTAGTTCCAAATGTGGTTTTGGTTAAGGAACTTTGAAATAAGGATTTTAGGAGTATAGCCAACCCAACAATAGTAGATACTAGTACCATAGGCGATCTGATTTAGATGAGTACAGTGTTACTGTAATTGCCTGTTATAATAATTTTGCGGAGGTTAACTGTACCACTAATCAATTTTTTTATTTTCTTTATTTCTTACAGCAGCACCCAAGGGCAAAAAGAGAGGTAGCACAAAGGTGGGTCCGGGAAGAGCTGGGGAGGAGGTGCCGAACACCAGCGCCAGTGCTGAGGGCTCTGCTCATCGCAATAAGTTCTATTATTTATCACTATTATTTCCCTAACTTTTACCTCTGCCCACTATTATACTACTTTTAATTTTGCCTTGTTTATTCTTTTATACAGCCTCCTTCTTTTTCCAACTCCCCTATTCAAATATTGTTTAATACCTGTTATCCCTGCATTATCTTATTTCTTCTTATTTCATGTTTTGTTGTTGTTTTGGTAGCTGACTTTTTCCGCATTGTACTAGGCTGTAGATTTCTTCCGCTTTGTTGGTAATCTTTCCCTCTCTCCTATACGTCTTGTGGTACTGTAAGACTAAGAACACATTTTTGGTACTCTCCTGTCTACTGTGAAGATTGCAGGCCCAAGTAAGCTAATATCATAAATAATATTCACCATGTTTGTTTGTTGAGAAGGCCTTCTTTTTCTTACTCATGCTCTAATAGCTAACGAGAGAGTGGCCATGGTCATGGACCATCCTCAACTATGGGCTGTGTAATTCATCTTATAAAGTATACCAGCAGCTCCCTTGGCGGTGCAGCATGGCTGGAAAGTATGAGGTCCCATTGCATTTGTCAACCAACACCATATGTCTTTCATTGACCACTAATATTCCACCCCTTCATTGCGTTTCAATGGTTCAGAGTCATCATCATCATAAACTACACCTCTGCACCTCCATTACGAATAGTTTTTGGTTGGCTTGACTACCTGGCATTTCTAACAAACAAAATGCCCAGAGTGATATTTTTAATAGAAGATACTGCAGTGCTGCTAACTAAACTGTAGAGATGTGTTGCAATTGTATTTTTTTATAAAAGAAATTAAGGGGAGGTGTATCTGGCATCTAAAAATGTATGTTTTTTTCTAGCCACACCAACCACCAGTGCTGCTGGAGCAAATGCCACTGCAGGAGGAGTGTCAGTTGGAGGGGGAGAAGCGGCGGCAGGGACGGTTGTTGGTAAGTCACGTTGCTTGCTTATTGACAATTACTATTATACTCACTAGCTATAATGGCGTCGTTGTGACTCATGATCATGAACCCCCCACTTTAACAGCTACAACGGTGGTTGAGTTATGGCTTCTTCTATCTGCAGCTCAGCAAAAGCTCACATTACGCTAAAAATGATGGCTTGATGGAAATGGGAAAGAACAGAAGGTTAAAAGAAAGGATGGGTGAAATGAGTGGAAGGAAAGGACGCATGGGTGGGTGAAAGGATGCTTGGGTGTGTATTGGGTACATGGATGGATGGGTGGAAGGATGATTGAAAGAAAGGGTGGATACTGATTGGATGTATAATGGATTGGAAATTTTGGTGAAAGACTGGATGAGAGAAAGTAAAGGTTAAATCATGTTGGATGTGGGTCAATATAGTAGGAAGAATTTAATGTTTGCTTGGATGAATAAACAAAGGATCTTTTCTGAAGAGAGGCATGCTGCTCATCTACTTCACTTACTTTGTTTTATGGTTATCAAAGCTATGGTTAAAAGTGTGGGGGGGTATTTCAATGTTTGTTCTAATCGCTTGACTCACTGTATTTGTTAAGCAAGGCAGATATGTATCCCACCCATCATCATTCATCAACCTCCTCCCTACCCGTTGCTGTCGCCACCCATGACCAAAATGCAGTATGGTTCAATTCGTGACTGCAGTGTTGGCTTTGCAATGTGTGTCTGCTTCAGTTAATGTGGCATTTACAACATTTTCAATGCACAGCAAACTGAACACACAAGGTGGCAATGTGAAGTGATTCCAAAATATATTTCATGGTTTCCCATAACAGATTTAATGTATGCCTGTTCAGATTTTTCCCTTTAGACTTTCTTCTATTACAGTGACTGAATAAGCTAAAGCTTAGGCACGTGATGAATCGATGATTTGTGACACCCCACTTTTCCATAGAAAAGCTCTTACTACCCGCCTAATCCCTCTACCTTACCCTGCAGTAGAGTAAGTAAAAGCTTTCTTTCCTTACTGCCCAGCGAATGAATTTGTTGGAAATAACTTGTGGTGATGGGCGAGGACAGTGAGTGAAGTTTGATTTGATTTAAATTTACAGAGCGCAGGATTTACCAGAGGGCATCAAGGTGCTATAATTTGGGCCAACCATGGTCATAGAACCATCACACAAACTAAGTCAAAACCAACTATAAGGTGCAAAGCCAGGTATTAAGTACTTTATTAAAAGAAAAATGTTCAGCAGTCAGTCAAGCACTAGGGGAGCACATTCCAAAGTTTGGCTGCTGCAATTGAAAAGGCCCTGTCTCCATATCTCTTCTTACAAACTCTAGGCAAGGAGACCAAAATGCAATCATCTGAATGGAGTTTTTTGCCTGGAGTATAACAACAGAACATACTCTTGATTCCAACAGGACTAAAATGGTAAAGCGCCTTATGCACAATGCAGATGGCCTTGAATATGATGCTTTTCCTGACAGGGAGCCAATGCAACTCACCCAACCCAGCAGCAGCTGACTGGCACTTTGGAATATCCAGCATGGCTCTGGGCAGTGCATTCTGTACTCTCTGCAACTTTGCTACGGTGCTAGAGGTAGACTCCAGGTAAAGGGTATTACAGCAGTCTAGTCTAGACATGACTAAGGGTAGTGCAACCTTTTTCTATGCCAGTATGGAAAGAATTGAAATATTTTCTTTAGCTTCCTGATAAGCCAGAAGCAAGTTGCCACCGTACGATTCACATGACCGCTCAAGGAGAGTTCAGTATCTAGGATAACCCCAAAGTTTTTGACCTTCTCAGTGGGAGTCGGAGTGGCACCTAGGGAGTCTGGCCACCAGCTGCCATTCCAGATTGAGATTTGCGTGCCGAAAGGCAGCACCTCTGTTTCGCCCTCATTGAGCTTAAGGAAATTACATTCCAGCAAGGCAGCCACAGCTGACATACATTGGGAGAAATTATATGCCGTGTCACCCAGATTTCTAGGGATTGATACACTTATTTGGGTATCAACCTCATATGATATTATATTCAGCCCAAATGCCTGAATGATGGCTGCAAGAGGAGACACATACAGATTAAAAAGTGTTGGGCTAAAAGAGGAGCCTTGTGGCACCCCACAAGGTAAAGAAAATATGTTTGACCGGAATTGGTATAGCAGTACTCTCTGGGTACGGACAGTAAGGAAGTGAGACTAAGGGCCAGATGTAGGAAGCTGTTTGCATGGTGCAAACTGCGAAAATCGCAGTTTGCGCCATGCAAACAGCCTTATGCGATGCTCATTCACAATTTGCGAGTCGGTATCGACTCGCAAATTGTGAATGCGACTCGCAAATAGGAAGGGGTGTTCCCTTCCTATTTGCGACTCGCATCGCAATGCAGAATTGCTTTGTGACCGCGAATGCGGTCGCAAAGCTATTCGCAGTTACCACCAGTGTCACATTGGTGGTAATTCATGTGCAAAAGGGAAGGGGTCCCCATGGGACCCTTTCCCCTTTGTGAATGTTGCCAAAAAGGTTTTTTCAGAGCAGGCAGTGGTCCAATGGACCACTGCCTACTCTGAAAAAACGAAACCAAATGGTTTTGTTATTTTTTTTATTTTGCAACTCGTTTTCCTTTAAGGAAAACGGGCTGCAAAATAAATTTAAAAAACTGCTTTATTTAAAAAGCAGTCACAGACATGGAGGTCTGCTGACTTCAGCAGGCCACCATCCCTGTGAGGGCAGGGACTCGCTATGGGGTCGCAAAATGCGACCCACCTCATTAATATTTATGAGGTGGGTCTTTGCAACCCCATAGCGAGTCGCAGACGGTGTCTGAGACACCGTTCTGCATCCAATATTGCGACTCGGAAATTCGGACATCTGGCCCTAAGTGCCTGATTTGATTTCAAGTTTGGTGTAAGGGATAATCTGTGATGAACATGCCAGATACACTAATATAGCCCATTCCTTTCCTTGTAGTGCAGTGTGTCGTTTCCCCCACCATCTACTTACGGCAGACAGGATTATAATATCCACATTTTACACGTGAAGTGTGTGATGTAGTATCTTATTTATTCTATAACTGCCTCTTTGGAGTCATGGTAAAAAGTTAAAGGTGCTTGGCGAAGAGCAGGGCCATTTGCATTAAAGATAGATAATTGTCAACTACAACTGAACCAGCTGCAGACAGTAACAAAGTACCCGAAGTGCTGAATAGTATGCCTCCAGTAATTTAGCTGCACAATTTGTACTCCATAGTGCATAACGCCTTACTCGTAAATGAGACATAAGTTATTTTTATTTTTCTACTCAGAGTGTCTGTTTAGTTACTAGAAAAGCCTTTAAAAGAAAAAAAATCAAATCACAGTTTTTTTAAACCCTTTGCTGCCAGGCCTTTTCCCCCTCAGGTGCTAGGCCTTTTTTTGGCTATTAGGGGCAGTTTGCGCCTAGGCCCGCATAACTTTTTGTCCACATAAGCTACCCATGCCAAATTTGCATCCTTTTTTCCAACATCCTAGGGATTCTAGAGGTACCCAGAGTTTGTGGGTTCCCCTGGAGGAGACCAAGAAATTAGCCAAAATACAGCAAACATTTCATTTATTTTAAACAAAAGGGAAATAAGGGCTGCAGAAGAAGGCTTGTGTTTTTTTCCCTGAAAATGGCATCAACAAAGGGTTTGTGGTGCTAAAATCACCATCTTCCCAGCTTGTAAGAACAAGCAGACTTGAATCAGAAAATCTAAATTTTCAATGCAATTTTGGCATTTTACTGGGACATACCCCATTTTCACTATTTTTTGTGCTTTCAGCCTCCTTCCAGTTAGTGACAGAAATGGGTGTGAAACCAATGATGGATCCCAAACGGCTAACCATTTCTGTAAAGTAGACAAAATTCTGAATTCAGCAAGGGGTCATTTGTGTAGATCCTACAAGGTTTTCCTACAGAAAATAACAGCTGAAATAAAAAAAAGTATTGAAATTGAGGTGAAAAGGCAATTTTTCTCCACGTTTAACTCTGTCACTTTTTCCTGCGATGTCAGATTTTCAAAACTAATGAAACATTAGGTCTGCTGGACTCTTCTTGTTGCACCTTGCAATAGGGTTTCATTGTATACCAGGTATACAGCAATTCATTTGTTGAAATATGAAGACTGAAAAATAGGTATCAAGGAAACCTTTGTATTTCCAAAATGGGAGCAAGATAAGGTGTTAAGAAGCAGTGGTTATTTGCACATGTCTGAATTCCAGGGTGCCCATACTAGCATATGAATTACAGGGCATTTCTCAAATAGACATCTTTTTGACACACTGTCTTACATTTGGAAGGAAAAAATGTAAAGAAAGACAAGGGGTAATAACACTTGTTCTGCTATTCTGTGTTCCCCGAACTCTCCCAATAAAAATGGTACCTCACTTGCGTGGTTAGGCCTAATGCCCGTGACAGGAAACGCAACATGGACACATCACATTTTTATATTGAAATCTGACGTGTTTTTTGGAAAGTGCTTAGCTTTGGATTTCGGCCTCTAACTCAGCCGGCACCTAGGGAAACCTACCAAACCTGTGCACTTTTGAAAACTAGATAATTAGGAGAATCCAGGATGGGGTGACTTGTTGGCTCACCAGGTTCTGCTACCCAGAATCCTTTGCAAACCTCAAATTTTCCTCACATTTCGGTGATAGAAATTTCTGGAATCTGAGAGGAGCCACAAATTTCCTTCCACCCAGTGTTCCCCCAAGTCTTATGATAAAAATGGTACCTCACTTGTGTGGGTAGGCCTAGTGCCCGCGACAGAAAATGCCTCAAAACACAACATGGACACATCACATTTTTCCAAAGAAAAAAGACCTGTTTTTTGCAAAGTGCCTACCTGTGGATTTTGGCCTCTAGCTCAGCCGGCACCTAGGGAAACCTACCAAACCTGTATTTTTTTTTTAAACTAGACACCTAGGGGAATCCAAGATGGGGTGACTTATGGGGCTCTCGCCAGGTTCTGTTACCCAGAATCCTTTGCAAACCTCAAAACTTGGCAAAAAAACACTTTTTCCACACATTTCAGTGACAGAAAGTTCTGGAATCTGAGAGGAGCCACAAATTTCCTTCCACCCAGCGTTCCCCCAAGTCTCCCAATAAAAATTGTACCTCACTTGTGTGGGTAGGTCTAGTCCCACGACAGGAAATGCCCCAAAACACAACGTGGAAACATCACATTTTCCCAAAGAAAACAGACTTGTTTTTTGCAAAGTGCGTAGCTGTGGATTTTGGCCTCTAGCTCAGCAGTCACCTAGGGAAACCTACTAGACCTCAGCTTTTTTTTCAAAACTAGACACCTAGGGGAAACCAAGATTGGGTGACTTATGGGGCTCTCACCAGGTTATGTTACCCAGAATCCTTTGCAAACCTCCAAATTTGGCAACAAAAATACATTTTCCACACATTTTGATGACAGAAAGTTCTAGAATCTGAGAGAAGCCACAAATTTCCTTCCACCCAGCCTTCCCCCAAGTCTTACGATAAAAATGGTACCTCACTTGTGTGGGTAGGCCTAGTGCCCGCGAAAGGAAATGCTCCAAAACACTATGTGGATACATCAAAATGATCAAGTACAAAACTACATGTTTTTTGCGGGAGGAGGAGGGCACCTGCGTTTTTGGTCCTGGGCTCAGTAGCCATATAGGGAAGCCTACCAAACCCAAACATTTCTGAAAACTAGACACCCGAGGGAGTCCAGCGAGGTTTGACTTGTGTGGATCCCCCTGTGTTTTCTTACCCAGAATCCTCAGCAAACCTCAAATTTAGCTAAAAAAAAACATATTTTTCTCAGATTTTTGTGTGGGATCACAGCATCAGTGCAAATTTCTTAAAACCCAACGTTCCCCTCATTCTCCAGGTAAAAATGATACCTCACTTGTGTAGGTTGGCCAAGTACCTGTGCCAAGGAAGAGCCAAAAACGTAAAAAATGAGGGGGGACCAAAGCAGGTGGAAAAGGGGAGTTTGAAAAAAAAGGTTTTCAGGCTGACAAGTGGGGCAGAATTTTTATTGGTATAGATGCGACAATGCTGGGTGGTAGGAATTTTGTGGATTCCTACAGATTCCGAAAGGTTCCATCACAAAAATGTGGGGAAAATGTGTGATTTCCAGCAAAGTTGGAGGTTTGCGGGCATTGTGGATAAGAAAATGGTGCAGGGTGCATGTGAAGCACACCACCCTGGACTCACCCAGATGTTTGGTTTTCAGATGTGTGTAGGTCTCGTATATTTTTTTACATGGCAGAATCACAAAGTCCAAAAAGTGCAGCCCTCACCATTCCAGTTGAGATGATTTTGAGAGTTAGACAAGCTCTCATGGCCCAAATTTGAAACCAAAACCCCAAATAATCAAATGTCCTCTTGCCTGCCATGGGATAAGATGCTTTAGTGTGTGGGGGAGAGCTGAAAGACTGTTACCCCTTCAGTTGGAGTGGAGGCATAACCATGCCCATACTGGTTGGTAGCCACCACCCCACTTATTATTATTTGTTTTTATTCCCTGGCACCTAGTAGGCTTTCTGTCCCCCTGTGAGTGGATCAGGGGTAATTGCCCCATCTGCCCACCGGTGGGCAGAACAACTTTGTCCCCATTTATTTGGGGTGGGGGTATGGCCAAACCCCCACCCTCTTTTTTTGAAAAAAATCATCCCTGGTGTCTGGTGGGCTTTCTCCCCACTGGGTGGCAGATGAGTCTTACAAAAATAGACCAATCTGCCCCCGGGGGGGCAGAAATGGCCTAAGATAAATTTGCCCCCCAGGCGAGCGAACCTTGCGTATGGGTCGCTCCCCATCTGTAAAAAAAAAGAAAAAAAAAAAATCCTGGTGCCTCGTGGCTTCTGCCCTCCTTGGGGGCAGATTGGCCTAATAAAAATAGGCCGATCTGCCACCAAGGGGGGGACAAATGGCCTAAAAACAATTTGCCCCCCCAGGGGAGCGACCCTTGCCTAAGGGGTCACTCCCCTTATCAATGTAAACACAAAAACAATCCCTGGTGTCTAGTGGCTTCTGCCCCCCCGGGGGCAAATCGGCCCAATTCATATAGTCCAATCTGCCACCAAGGGGGGCAGAAAAGACCTAATAAAATAATTGCCCCCCAGGGAGCGACCCTTGCCTCAAGGTTTGCTCCCCTTATGAGTATAAACAACAACAAAAAATCCCTGGTGCAGGGGTCAGATAGGTCTAATTAATATAGGCCCATCTGCCCCCGGGGGGGCAGAAAAGGCCTTATAAAATAATTGCCCCCTGGGGAGCGGCCTTTGCCTAAGGGGTCACTCCCCTTCTAAGTATAAAGAAAAAAAATCCCTGCTATCTAGTGGCTTTTACCCACCCTGGGGGCATATAGGCCTAACTAATTTAAGCCGATAGGCCCCCGGGGGTGCAGAAAAGGCCTAATTACAAAATTGCCCCCTGGGGTGCGATCCTTGCCTAAGGGGGTGCACCCCTGATCACTTTGCAATCCTGCTCCAGGAATGCTCAGAGAGACATGAAAAGGGAAGGAAAAGCTTTTCCTTCCTTTTTGATGCCTCTCTGACCTCCCCTCCCCCTTACCGAGGAGAAACTAATCTGTTCTCCTCAGATTCCAGCCGATGGGAGGCAACCTCTGATGAGGTCAGTGCGCGATTGCTCGCTGAAGTCATCAGACGTCATTGGGACGGTCAGGGGGGCTTGGGTGGAAGGGGAAGCAATTCCCCTTCCATCCCTGCCCATGGGAGGGGAGTGCGAGGCCCATTGCTGGAGAAGGTGGTTACGTCCCTGACGCCTGAGCACCACGGCAGCGGACGTAACCACCTCATCTACAGCGCCCAAGGGGTTAATCTGGTGTTATTCACCTTAATTCTTTTGTGCCAGTCAGTGCTTTTTATGTACGGCATGTGTGGGCAAAAAATAAAATTAGCCCTGTGACTCTCTTAACCATGATCACAAATTCCAGTCACCCTAGGGGACCAGCAATGTACTGCTACTGTACATTACTACTTAATTGTAAACCAGTGTTTGCACAGAGCATTGCTTACTATTTGTCATTTATCTTTTTGTTTTTCTAGCTATAGCTACTGATGCTGGTCCAGCAGCACCACCCACCAGGCAAGAGATAGCGGCCCATCTCTGGCTGCAGTGGCTGGAGACTATCCGATGCAAATACCGGCAGCTGGTGGCCCTGGAGGATGAAGGGGCGGAATGCAAGCTGCCTCTGACCCCGGCCCTAGTTCAGCAAACCGGCCCCAGCCTCCCGGCTATTCCATCGCCGGCGCTGCTGCCAGCTGTCAGGAACTGTCGCCGCCCCATCCCAAGCTGACATGCAGAGGACATTGCTGCGGCCCATCCTGCGGCATTTGGACTGCCGGGAGAGGTGGGTGGAGAGCCGGCTGGAGAGGAACGAGCAGAGCCTGGACCTGCTCCAGACCCAAATCAACAGTGCCCTCTTCTAAGCCCTTTTTTATTTTTTTATTTTGATGGGAAGGGCTAGTTGTAGATGGAGAGGGTGGGAAGGGAGTTGGGTTTTGGACTTTAGACTTTCATTGTGGACTTTTGTTGTGGATTTTTGGGGACAAGGCCATATGTTTGGGGAAAGCAGTGGGCCTGTTGTGGGTGGAATGGGTGGGTGTTCTAGTTGTAAAAATAAAAGGGGATCATTTTCCTTGATTTATGCTTCAAGGGTTTATTTTGGTGTTTTAGTTTGCACTGCTGTCCTTTAGTGTAGCCTATTTTTTAAATCTGCTAGAACAAGTGTATGTCATTTACTTATACCTTTGCTCTACTGCCTCTGTAATTATATTGATCACTAGGGATGATTGCCATTCCCTATTTTGGCTACAGAAACCTAGATGCACACAAACAAAATCTTCTTCAGTAGAAGTTAATTACTAACTAATCAAGCCCCATTTGTCCACATCCATCGTCATACTTTTTCCAACTGTGTCCCTTCCTCTTAAAATTACATAGTCATCGAAATGTCTGTACTGCTCAAACAGACATTGCAACATATAGCAGGTTGAGTGCCAAAGTCTTGGCACCTCCTGTGTCAGGGCTTTAACTGGCACTCTGTTACCATGCTGGATAATCTGCAGCTGTTTCCAGGCTTTAAAGAATGGCTGAAATGAGTACAGATTCATCTGCATGGGGTCAGTATGTTGTTGAGTATGTCTTTTTTGAGAAAGTCTTGCACAACCAGGTTGACGCAGTGTGCCAAACACAGGACCCTGAAATTGCCATCATGTTCTATGGCCTTGACTATGTGACTGCCATTGTCCATGGCAACAAATCCAGTTCAGAGACCTCAGGATCGCAGCCATACAGACACCTTGCTATTAAATTTGTCCAAGGTGTTTGCGGTTGTATGTGATTTCTCCATGGCGCACATAGCTACTGTTGCATGCCGCCAAACGCCCTTACAAATTTCTTCAGGGCCAAGACCTGTAGATAGTTTTTCCTTAACCCCTCAAAAGAGATCCAGTGTGATGTGATGCACATGTAATTAGTAGCTTTACAACTGGTCCACATGTCTGGTGCAAGGTGGATAGTATGAAGAACTCTTTGCTGCAAAGCTTGTCCAACCAACAGCAGCACATCATGATGCAGCCATGGAACAGCATAATAGGTCCAACTTCAAACCTTCCATTTTGGGGAAATGGTTGTCACAAACTCTAAGAATCCCACTCCTTCCACAAAAGAAAAAGGAAGGAGGTCCAGAGCAAACATTTTTGCCAGCTTCCCATTTTAGAAATGTGCCATTGGGTGGTTGCGGTCGCAGGGGCCCTCCTGCCCAAACATGCCTGTAATAATAGCCTGGATTTTCTTCTTTTCCGGGGCAACTGACGCAGGTGACTTTTAAGATGTAGGTGGTGGTATACTCAATATCTGTTGTGGTGCAGTCACTGTGTGCTGCGGTGTCTCCATCTGACTCTGAGTCTTCCTGTGCCATTGTGAGGTTACTGAGGCAGGTGATTCTGACACACTGCTGGGGATACGACTGCTTTGCGTGAGGATGTCACCCTCCTCTTCCTCACCTTCCACCATGATTTCCCGAGTTGTTGCTGATGTTTCCCGGCTCTCCTCACCTTCACTACTGTGACCACATTCAGACATTTTTTAAGGTGCTCCTCCCACCAGATTGTATGATGTTTTTTCATATGGGTGGCCTGGTCTCCAGTACCATAATCTGAACGAGGCTTACCTCGACAAACACTAGTGTGGCAAATAAAGCATGTCACAATATTCTTCTCCTGTTTGCTAATCGTAAAAAAATCCAAAACTAGGGAGGAGTGCTTTCCTACTTGGCCACTGCCAATGCCTGAAGGCCTGGAGATAAGTGCGTGTTTCGATTGCCTCTCTGCCGTGCATACTTCTACTGAGGTACAGGTTGGTGCAGGTCTCTGATGGGGCCTTACAAATATGGGAGCTGGCGGAGCTGCCTGTGGCACATCCCCATCCAGGTTGGATAGTAATGTCGGACTCCTCCGTGCCAGCTTCCACAATGACTGGCTCGTCATCATCATCCTCATCACCATCATCCCCTGCCATGATTTCTGGAATGTTTCTTTTCCCTTGTATCTACTAGCGTCTCCTGGTCTCTGCGGGGGATCCACTCTATGTCCCTATCATCGTCATCAGAAGTGGTGCTTGAAAAAGATGGTGAAGTACTACCCTTCCTTTTTTTGCTGGAGATCTGGGAGCCTTAGATTCTAAAAGAGGAGGTTATTGCTCAGAAGGAAGCTCGACCTTGTGTTCAGCTCCAGCTTTGGGAATATCTACTATTGCTGGCTGCAGCTGCTGTCCACCTTGCTCTGTTTACTGAAACTATTGGGTACTTCTTTGCGAAAGGGACAAATCCAATTCAACACCACTGCTTGGCGTCGCCATGATTGCAGTGGCTGAGTCATTGACAGACATGGTCTTGGGCTTAAGTTGGGGTGGTGTGGTAGATGTGGAAGTGCTGCTCCCAGATTCCCCCCCGGATGCTGGTGTGGCACGCACACATCTCCCAAAAAAGTTTGCAGTCGGCACACCACTGGTGGAAAGATGCATCTTCTCACTGCCACTTTCTTGGGAGCAACTTTCTTAGGGGTAATCCTTAAACTCTTAGTTGTCAGTGGCACTAAGCTGCACAATCAGAAGAGATTGGAGGACTAACTGTACAGGCCTTCTCTTTGGCAGTACTGCGGATAATGTGACATCTCCTCTTTTGTGTAGCTAAAAGCAACCAAGCAAGAAAAACATGTAGTTAGTAAAATGTGGCATTGTTGCAGGTTAAAATAGTAAAGACAAATGCAACATTAGTGTGGTTGGTTACTTATGTAATAAATACCCATTTAATCAAACATTGTAAAGTCAAACCACACCACCACACCATAAAATTTAATTTCAAATCAGGCAGCACAACATGCAGCTGTAACTCTTTTCTTTATCTCCATCTGTTTTGAAGAAGACACCTGTGGAGAGAGGTGCATGGGTAAATAGAATTCTTAAAAAACATAGGTGGCAAGGTAGTACAGGGGAAATGGAATAGTAATTAGAAAAATAGTTATGCTGTTGATTTGTTTGCAGTGCAGAGCAGCCAGGGTGTCCAGGAGGAAATCAAATTATTATTTACCTGAAGAAACTGAATGCTGCAGTGCGGCTGTGTGCCTTTGGATAGATGGAGGAATAGATGCGGATGGATGGATGGATCACGGCAAAATGCAGAATTAAATAAAATGAAATGTCAAATTAAAGAAAATAAAAAAGAAATACAAATTTAAAGAACTGAAATTGAAATTAAAATAAAAAACAATAAATTAAAAAAATGAAATAAAAAAATAAAAAAATGAAGATAAAAAATTAAAATAAAACACAACTTAAAACTAGAATTAAAAATTAAAATTAAAAATGAAATAATAATTAAATTAAAATAACATAAAATAGAATAAAAATTACAATTAAAAATTAAATTAGAACATTAAAATAAAAAAGTAAAATATTAACTTAAAATAAACAATTGATCAACAATTAACAATGTTTGTATATAAGCCTCTAGCAAAGACACACTTGATGGATGCTCAAAATGGCTGCCAGTCACATGGTGAAACAACAACAAGGAGCAAGGAGGTATGGCAAACAAAAAACACATGCAATCCTATGGCAAAAGGACACTGGCTGAAGGGACAAAAGGGCCACCAGCCTCATGGTCAAACAACTAAAACAAGGAGCAAGGAAGCATGGGGAACAAAAAAGAACCCATACAACCCTATTGCAAAGACACACTGGTTGGATGGACAAAATGGCTGCCAGTCACATGGTAAAACAACAAGGAGCAAGGAGGCACAAGGAACAAATAAGAACACATACAAGCCTATGGCAAAGACACACTGGCTGGAAGTACAAAATGGCTGTCAGCCACATGGTAAAACAAAACAACAACAAGGAAGGAGGCATGGCAAACAAAGAACACATGCAAGCCTATGGCAAAAGGACACTGGCTGGAGGGACAAATGGGCCACCAGCATCATGGGCAAACAAAAACAACAAGGAGCAAGGAACCATGGGGAACACAAAAGAACCCATGCAAGCCTGTGGCAAAGACACATTGGCTGGATGCACAAAATGCCTGCCTGCCACATGGTAAAGCAAAACAACAACAAGGAGCAAGGAGGCAAGGCAAACAATGATCACATGCAAGCCTCTGGCAAAGGGACACTGTCTGGATGCAGAAAAGGGCCACCAGCTACATGGTCAAACAGCAACTGTGAACACGGAGGCATGGGGAACAAAGAACACATGCAAGCCTCTGGACATAGACTGCACAAAATGGCCCCTGGCCACACAGCATGGATAACAATGACCAATGGTGGACAATGACAAACACACATACACACCTAAACACGCACACTAGCCCTAAGGAGGCATGGTGGTAGCACTGAAAACACTAACATTAATTCAGCAATCAAAACAAGAACATTAACTGAGCTGTACAAATTTCACAACAACAGTACACATCCTCCTGTGCCATCAAATATTACCCCACAACATATACACTTTTTGCAACAAAAATGGAATGCAAACAATAGCCAGAATTTTTATTTTCATTCGATGTGATCCCTGCCCTAAATTAAGTTTTTAAAAACATATACCACTGAAACATTTATTTAATGCATGGATTACTACTAGTACTGGGCCCACTGGCTAGATGGTCTTTGGAGATCTAGACCACATAATGAAATAATATTACAAATGTTACAAAAATGTGGAAAAGTCGCTGAGCTGTGCAACAATTTTCCTTGACAAAATATGAAAAATCAACAAATTGCAAAATAAACGATAACGAGGCCCATACTTAAACTCCAGGCCATCCACCACTCTGCTTTTTTAAAATCAAATCAAAGTACGAAGAAATACTGGTGCATGTCAAAACAAACAAACAACGTCCTTATTCAAAAGTCTTGGAACTTACTTGTGTGATTTCCCAAAACCAAAGTCTTTAAATCCAAAGGTATATCCATGGGACTAACAGAGTGATCCTTCAACCTCGAAATCCAAGTGAAAAGTGACCAGGAGATGGACAAAGCACTGGAAGGAGCCTGCTGGACAGGAAAAGGAAGTTGGAGTCTCTGGGGCACTTTCTTCCTGTTTGAAAAAAAAAAAGAAAAAAGCTTCTCAATTTAAAAAAACTAATTCAAGGGTCCACTGGAGAAGAACATCCACTCAAAAACACTTTTTAACTATATTTAGATGTATCTCAAATTGAAAATCTACTCCAGGTGCATTCATGCTTGTGAGTGGGACTGTTTTGGCCGCTGTTGTGGCTGGAAGCAGCACGGGTAAATGTGAAGTCTCACACATGTGGCCAGAAACAGCTTGAGTGAATGCAACGTCTTGCACATGCTTGCTAGTGGCAATAGAGTATTGTGGCACTCGCGAGACAGCACCAAAACCAAACCTCATGTGCACGAACAGACTCAACTCCCTGCTGGATGGTGGAATATAGGAACTCTGCGAATTTTGCAAACTCTGCCAGCCAAGCAGTGTTCTACGCCCAGGCCTCATTTCTGGATTATCAAGACCCTAAAGAATTACTCCACTGTTAACCTCTGGAGCTTACGGTTGCAGTGGCCATAGTGTTTATTACATCTCACCTTGACTACTGCAACACCTTCTTCCTTAATGCAAACCAACACTCATTGAATGAACATCAAGTGATTTAAAATGCACCTCTAGGCTGGTTTTCGGTCTTCCAAAATCCTGCTTGGTAAGGGAGGGCTTGAGGTTCCCCCCATTGGCTACCAGTTAAAAAGTGTGTGACTTTCAAAGCCGTATGCCTGGTGAACAAGTCTCGCCATCAGAAGGGTGCAGCTTATTTTAAGACTCCCTTTGACAACCAACAGACTGTTAAGATTGGAGGGACAAAGAAAGGTTGTTAACCCTAGGTTCCGTAAAGCCAGATGGGGGGAACGTGCCTTCTCTGTAGCTGCCCCACGTTTTGGAATACTCTTCCTGAGTCTATCAGGGGTTTGGATTCATATTCAACTTTTCACAAGCAGGTAAAAACGTGACTATTTTCGTCTTCATAAGTCTGGCGGTGGATTCTTACTTGGTAGGGATTAGCGTTGTTTCTCCCCTTGTGCGGACTTTCCATACACTAGTGCTTCGATGCCTGTTGGTTTTATGCGCTTCATAAATCCATAGATTAAAATTTATTCTTTCTAAGGGTGCCCACACTCTGTGCAAACCCCTAGCCTCTCCTGCTCATGTGGGCATATATGTTCAAGAGGTTTGCAGTAACAAGTTTTCATTCATGCGGGACCAGCTCAAAAAGGCAAACAGGTTCGATGAATCATGACAAATTACTGTCTTTTTGCAATAAACTGATGGTTTAGCAAAAAGGAAAATGTGTAGATTTTTATCAATATTAATTAGTTTCCAATAGGGTAATATTACTGTTGGATCCATGTGCAACTATCAAATATGTAATACATGTTATATGCTTTGATTCATTCTTCATAAACATTTGTAACAACTGTTTCCATGTTTTTTGTGTACATGTTTAATTTCATCACTACACCCTGTATGTCTAATTTGCGATAGTAGTTGTTTCTGTTCATCAAATACTCGACTTTCCAAAAATGTATAGGGTCGACAAATTCACTTTCTGTATTTCAGGTGAGTGAAGGCTTTAGCAGATAGCTCACCAGGAATTGACTGCAGTTGTACATTCAGATAGTTTCCTGTAGGTTTTGCAATATTGTGATAGATTTTCTAGATTAATTTTAGATAGCTCCTTGTGGAACTGCATCAAAGATTCCTCACCACCATTCCATATAGCAAACATATTGTGAAAAGTACTGCCTCTACCATATCAAATATTTAGGCTTCTTACCATAAAAACGTAGAGCAGCTAAACACGTATGGTTTTGCTTGCTCCCAATCCATACTCCTTTAGGATAAATCATTCTCCAGCTTTAGTTCCTTCACAGGTGCACATAATAATGTGTAACTAAGCACCGCTGAGGCACAGGGGTTGGGCAACTTTTTAATCTGTTTGCACTGAGCTAATTACCCATAAAACGCCACCAGTGTTTTCAAGGTATATTGTGATATCTTTCTTAATGGGGATTTGTATTCATTGATGAAGGATCAAAGTCAACCTAAAACATTCTAGTACATTCTATTACAGATAAGTCTTCCCAGGGATAAAGAATGTAAGTTTAAATTTGTGATTTAAAGAAATCTGAAAAAGTTAAAATGAAGTAGTGATGGAAAGAAGTACAATTAAATATTTTAAATGTGTGTTTTAAACACTTATGAATGGAATAGAATACCTTTTTTTCAAACATAAACACATATTAACAAATAAAACAACACACTAGCCTGCACATAACTTATGACAGTAGCACATCATTGTACAAAATAACACATGAACTGATATGGAAATAATCAACTTTAAACGCATGGGGATACTTTAAGGATGCAGTCCACATTTACAGAACTGGTATTGAAGTTTTAAACCACCATCTTTTTCTTGAATAACCTTGGCAAACTGCAGATGTTCACAGCTGAATCATTTTTTTAGCAGGTCTGGAAAATGTGATTTATGATTAGGTGTACAGTCCACACAATGTAATGTGGTTCTAGCTGTGGTGGGTGGACATGGTTTGCAAATGTGGGCTAGTCTCTTGCAAGCAGACCTTGGGGGTTATTACAACTTTGGAGGAGGTGTTAATCCATCCCAAAAGTGACGGTAAAGTGACGGACATACCACCAGCCCGATTACGAGTCCATTATATCCTATGGAACTCGTAATACGGCTGTTGGTATATCCGTCACTTTACCGTCACTTTTGGGACGGATTAATACCTCCTCCAAAGTTGTAATAACCCCCCTTGTCTGTTCTGATTAATCTGCTTTGGCCAGTCTGCTAAACATGGAATTTGAGTGCTTGCATCATCAGTCACTTTTTCTGTCTTCTGAAAAGAATCCAGAACTCCTTGTAACACTCCTTGTAACCACAATATGAATATTTTAAAAAGGTTGGACTGGGGTACAGTATAAGCACTTGCCACTTCTGTCACCATGTGTTTTATTCGTCTAGCAAAGGTATATGGTGACCTTTTGCAACTAATCCATGTGTTTATGGGGTTTCCTTGAAAAGACAGACTGTCACTCCTTGTATTCATCATCCATGATAGATGCATTGGTGTTTTAAGGACAACCACATATTTCATATCAGGTGTGCAAATTAACACTATGCCAGTGGGGTAGAAGGTATGTTGTTGAAGAAAATGGCCAGCAGTCATAGAGCAAGGCTATTTGCACCTTTCATACAAGTTTGGCAAAGATGACTGTAGTGTTTGGATCACATACGGACTAGACTAACTTTCGTTGCTTTGTAGAGCAACTTACAATGAAAAACTAAATGGAAGAAGACAAGACAGTTTTTTTCTTAATGTATTACAAAATTACACCCTGTTTTTGAAACGCTTTGCCTCCGAAATGTTGACTTAAAGGAAAATTAACATTTTGCTCCTAGTGAACATTTTATCCTATATTATTACATATTTCACAAAATCCCTTATAAAAAATTCTAAGGAATGTTATGTTCACACATATTCTGCTGTGCTACGTTATGCTACCTTGCACTGTGGTATTTTGTTGCATTACATTTATTCTTTGCTGAATGCACAGTAGAATGCATTCCCCTGACTACTTATCTAGAGTGCTCGATGTTAAATTAGATATGTCACAAAATTCCTTAGCTCAGCTTGCTAAACTACATGACTAAAGTAAGGTCTGTTCAATGCGGTCACCCCTGATTTTTTACCTTCTTCTGAACACTTTTTGCTGGTATAAGAACTTGCCCTATGATCCTCCCTTAAAAAGGACTCTAAAATTATTTTCACAAAATTAGTGTAGATAATATGGCTTGGTTGTCTGGTGACAGGAAGAAGGAATGGTCACCTGAGGTGTGAGGAAACATGTTGAGAAGGCACAAAGCATTTTCACAAGAATTATGATTGAAAACACAGAGGGGGTTATTCTAACTTTGGAGGAGTGTTAATCCATCCCAAAAGTGACGGTAAAGTGACGGATATACCACCAGCCGTATTACGAGTTCCATAGGATATAATGGACTCGTAATACGGCTGGTGGTAAATCCGTCACTTTTCCGTCACTTTTGGGACGGATTAACACCTCCTCCAAAGTTAGAATAACCCCCAGAGTGACAAAAGGTGGATTGGAATTGGGAGACTGGGTCTGGGTCAAGAAACCCGTGAGGACTATGAAAAGAGGAGTAAGTGTGGGCAACCCTTAAAAGTGATCAAGTTGTTTCTGAATGCTGGGAAGTTTAGTGACAATAAAGTATGGCACTTCAGCAAGCTTGCTAAATGTAGTAAAGTCCTTGTATGGAAGGAGGAGAATAAGAAAAAGTCTTGACTGATACATCTTGGTTGTTAGATGAGTATAACTGTGTGGGGGAGCAGTTTTGGAAATTAGGAGTGACAGTGGATTTGCTCCGCATGTTCCCTTTGTGTTGTCACTAATGATATAGTTGTGGAGAGTGAGGGTGGAATGGAACAGCCTGTTTCAACAGGTGTGGAGCCTAGTTTTCCTGGCATTGCACAGCCTGGGAACGTCACCAGAAGTAGGATAGTTGTGGATATTCCTAAGAGATTGAGGGATTTTGTTGTTTTTTAAATGATACCTTGATTTACTATTTTGTTTTTTTCTGTGTTTTGTGATGTTCGGGTATAACCTTTCCTTTGTAACCTGCCATTTTTAAATTATAAATACCTGGTGTTATACAATGGGGGAGAAGTGTGGTATTATGCCACAGACTGGTCCTGCACAGGGGAGGGATGAGGATTAGAATGCTGGGTGGAATGTGAGGGTTTGAAGCAAGATAGACGTTAGGATTCGAGGGAGAATGCTCCTGTGGCAGGTCGCATGTTGTGAACTGAAACTAAGGTTATCTTTAAACTCCCCTCGAGTTCACCTAATGCACACCTGGCTCATCAAATCTGCTTTGTTTGTAGAACATTCTTGAAGACAAACCTGAAAGTCGCCAATGTTACATTTGTTACATTTGCTTCGTCTGTTGGCCCACAGCCATTTTTAATAATTTAGGGCACCATTCACAAAGATTCGGGAAGATTTAATTATCTTTCTCCATGTGCAAGCTACTCCCGCTTTTCCATTTAACATACACATTTGGAGGAATTCACAAACATCCTCTTGACTCACATAAATATATGCTGTGTAAAATGTTTATGAAAATGTATGTGATTCATAAAAACAAAGACAAGTAAATTATTAGGGAATCTTTTCTTAGTTCATCCTAAAAATGAAACACTGATTATCTAAAAATAAAATTAAAAAAAATTCATCTGTGTGGAAGTTGCTTAAGGAATTTCGTTTTCTTGCAGGTGTTTGTCAGTTGGTTGGCTGCCCTTTTAAGTGGTTTGACTAGCACGCTCTTCTCTAAGGTGTAGGTTTTGAAGCCAAGCTGTGATGCTTTGTGTTTTCAAGTTTGTGTGTATTTTGATTCAGTGGACACGCCTTGTCAAAACGTTGGAAAGAATGTTAGGGAAGCCTTCCGGGAGCAAAAGCACCATCTTTCAGAACCTCTTCTTGGGTGGGGGGCCAGGAGGAGCGATTTTGGTTACACTTTTATCTAGGACCAAGAGTTCAGCTCCCTGAACTGTCTGGGCTCCCACCTTTGTCTTTACCACCTTGCCTATTTCCGCCCAGTAATCAAACATTTCACTGTGGCTGGGTGCATTAAAACTGATATTTTATAAAAAATAAAGCAGCTCATGACACACAAGTAAACCAGTATGTGGCGTTATGAGCTCCCAGAAGTTCCTAATAGTGTCACAAAGCTCCAACACATTCCTTGTATCTTTGTTACACTTACAACACAATTCAGAATCTACTAATTTTAGCTATTTCATGTGTACAGGGATGTAAAACAATCTGAAGCAGATTTTCTCATGGTTAATTACCCCACAGCATATCCAATAATTGCTTTTAACTACTTAACAAAGCTTCCATCTATAAATTCTCTGTTTAATTAGCACTTAGGTCCTGATTTAGAGTTTGGCGGATGAGTTACTCTGTCACCAATGTGAATGATATTCCTTCCTCTTTATTATAAGTGCCATAGAATATAAAGCATTTGTAGTACAGTAGACATAATATATGTCACGTTTGTGATAGAGTAACCTGTCCACCAGCCTGTAAATCAGGCCCTTAGTTATTGTCTCAGCTACTCAAATATTCCAGAACACATGCTTGACTAAAAAACTGCAACTTTGGAAGGCACAACATACTGATTTTCGGAGGTGGCTTGTAAAATAATAAATGTCCCCAGATTATGAGTCTATGAAAACACGACACGGCTTCTGCAATTTTACGCATACCTGATGTGCACAATTGCAATACAGAAATGAGTATTGTACAGCTAATACTTATCTTTTTTCACCCCAATATTTTCATTTAGTCCCACATGGTCATTTTATGATGGTCACCTTCAAACTCATCGATATCTTGATCACAAATTTACTCTCCCGTTTGGCAGCCTGCTGGGACTCAGTTCTTATCCCACTGTGATTTTGTGAGTTTTTAAATGATAAAACATGACTGTGTCCTTGGATTCAGTAAGTAACATCTGATGTATTTCTCTACGTCAAAAATATGGTTACTGTCACAGATCTACATCTCAACAATTACACTTATATAAACAAAGCAGAGCTGGGAGACTATTTATAAGCTACTCCACCTGGTCTCTCTCTTTCATGGGACCCGGGTTGTTTTTAACAACACCTTGTGATGAGTATTACCATGCATGTTGGAAATTAAAATGTATCCAATGAATGTTACACCTTTTGAACTATTGAAATTTGTATGCTTTGCACATCTTTGCACTTGTATGAACCTTCCTGCAAACATGTTTTTTGGGAGTGAATCTTCCAGCAAAACATCTTCTGTTTAAGAATGTTCCCACCAAAGAAGTGTCTTGATGCACTTTTTCCCTCAAAAACCCTATGTTTTACAGATTATGTCACTCACCTTTCTTTTTATCTTTTATAAAAATCAACATGAATTGAGACAATATAAGGTATGACATTTTACTCAGTCCAAGCCAAATGTACAGACCTCACTCTTGACTCAGTCCTGCTTACCTTGTTCAAAACCTATGGTGACTCAGTCCTGCTTACCTTGTTCAAAACCTATGGAAGATTCAAAACCTACTTATGTGTAAAACTTATTCAAAGCATTAACAAAAGTATTAATAGATCACATTATGTCATTCACATAGTGTTTATTCCAATAAAATATTTCAATTTTCTTTTAAGCAATTTTAGGTGACAAACATTTCGACAAGGACAAACTTTTATTAATGACTATGGCCCTCATCACGACCCTGGTGGTCCGAAGACCACCAGGGCGGTTGTGGTGGTGTCGCCGCTGATGGGCCGGCTGTGAATACAGCCAAACTAGGAGCTTGGCAGTTTGGCCAAAGCCAAACCATTGAGCCTCCACCCGTCCTGCCAAATTACTGTGTTCCGCCGGACTGGATGTGAGCACCTCCAGGACAGTGGATGGCGTCTTTCCACTAGTGGTATCACGAGGCGGGAGATCGCCAGCATTTTTTTGCCGGTCGCACCGCCAGAAAAAGCTGGCGGTCTTGCACCCTGGCGATATGAATAAGCATTCCTGTCACCAGGATACACTTGCACGCATGTCTACATACTTGCACACATGCACTCACATACTCCCACACACAAACACACCCCCAATCACCCACACACTCGCGTCATACACTCTCATTAACACTGACAAACATACAAACAACACACTCACACACGCATTCCCTTCCCCTCGTCCCTCCCCAGTGCATACATACATTCACCCCCCTCCCCAGTGCATACATACATTCACCCCCCCTCCCCAGCGCATACATACATTCACACCCCTCTCCCCAGCACATACATGCATTCACATACCCTGTCACAGCGCATACATACATTCAGCCCCCCGTCCCCCTGCACCACATACACGCACTCTCCGCGTTCACTCACACAAACACGCACCACTCTCCCCCGCCCACTCATACAAACATGCACCCTCCTACCTGTCCACTAACATACACATGCACATGCATACACACACTCACCCCTTCCATCCGCTCAATCGCACTCACGCACTTAATCGCTCACACCTGCATACATGCACTCACCCCATCCACAAACACTCACTCACCCCTCCCCATTCACAAACACTCACTCATCCCCCTCCCCATCCACCCTCACTCACCCCTCAACCCCATTCACAAACACTCACTCACCCCCACCCCCATTCATCCACAGTCACTCAGACACGCAAACATGCACCCACAAACACCGCCCCTCCCCCCACATTTACAACATTCACACATGCACTCACACATGCAGACAAATACACACACACACACCGGGAGGGGATGGGTCCTGGGGCTTCCTCCGCCGGCAGCACCTCACCCTCTGGACACCCCCACACCTTATTACAGGTCGTAATACGGTGTGCAGTCTATTTTTGGTGTGGCGGTACTGGTGGTGTTACAGCCTCTGCACCGCCGACCACCAGCATGACTGGTCTCGGAATTCCACCTGATTTCGGGCGGAAGTCAGAGATCAGTCTTTTTAGGGCGGTCTTAAGACCACCAGCACTGGCTTCAGCAGTCTTTGGAAAAGACTGCCGAAGTCGAGATGAGTGCCTATGTCTCTATAAATTGTCATGTAGAACTGACTGTAATATCAGCTTCAAACTTCACTTAAAAATGAACTGAACAACAGCAGTTTCAAAATGCAACACACCACATGGCTTCAAACTCTTCTCTCAATAAACTCTGTCCCACAGTCTGCTTTCTTATACTGATAACTAACCAAACACACACCTTCAAGTACGACCTTATTATTGAGCCACTGTTGTGAAAGAGATGTCAAGAGTTAATTGAGACCCTTCGCTGGCCAAATACCAGCCTGTGAACCTATATCTTTCGTCAGCTAAGCAAATAAATCACTCAGTTTGGATTCAAATGACTGCCTACCTGTTATCTGATTAGTAACTGGCTCCAATTGTATCTCTGCTTTAAAGATAGTGCATTCCTTTCTCTCAGTAATTGCCTGATTGCTTCATTACACAGAGATATTTGTTGCTACCCTTTTCTTTTTTTGTTAATTTCACTAAAGCATCTATGTATCCACATGCGCAAAGTTTCCTAGAGTGCTTAATTTGTGAAAGAAAAAGTGCCCATGCCTGAAGCTCTGCCCAGAAGCCAGCAGACAATGCAATTAAACATTGGCACCCGAACACCAAGGCTGGTAGTCTTTAATCCATTACTGGATACTCCCCGCCCCATTTCTTGCACATGAACGTTCCTACTTGCTGTTTGTGGTGGTTTTGCTGCCTTTCTGATCTGTGTGTTTTCCCTCTCTTGAACTCAGTAAATATTTGACAAAGGAAAAATAACTGTTTGTTACCAGAAAATAAGTGCCAGTGCCCCCACACCACGGACTCAAGTTAAGCGCTGGTTTCATAACTGACAGTATTAAAAACAATCCACTTATAAAAATCTTATGAGTTGTTCTGTCCTCTGACTAACGTCTATAAGGAGTGGATGGAAACAGTGGCTGGACATTGACCAATAGTGACTTCCTGTACGGACATTAACGGTACTATGCCGTACTACATGAGTCAAAGAAAAAAATGGAACTGTACACTGTTGTTAAAACTGAAGCAAAATGATAACCTATAAGAAGTAAAAAATGAAAGTTCACATATCCTCGCCGAATGAAAAATAATTTATGCATCATTTTATTTGTTAGTATAGCCTAGAAAGCAATAATCCTTGAAGTTTGGAACTGCAATCTCCAAAAATGTGGGAGAGTGTTTCGTAGTTTAGTGAATCCAAACTCAAAGGATCTGTCAGAGATGTACACTCATATGACCGCGCTTGTTGGCATTGTGACTGAAATATCAACTCATTCAGAGTGAGGGAACGCGCATAGGCTTGGGGATTGGCGTGCCTCACAATTACCTGGGAGAGAAAGCTCTACTAATGTAAAGTGTGTATGTATATCATGCATAAAGTTAGGTGGATGTTTACATTAAGTATATGTCCTTCACCAGTGTATTTTATACAGTTCCAAACATGCAATTGTGATATATAATAGTGACAAAAACTGACATGATCTGATTTGATACAGATTCAAATGATGTAATGAGTTTGCATATGGAAATAAGCTGGCATCATTAACATTTGATTTAAACCCTAGTTTTCCTTCCACCAGCTCTTTCAAGTTTGTTTCTTGAAGAAAATTGATCAGGGGAAAGAATAGGCACGACTGGTGTCAAGCAACAGTGAAGTACTGTGCAACTTATCTGGCACTCAATATCCTTGAGTGAATGTCTACACAGTGTGGGGAGGATATATGTGCAGTATGTTTGAAGATGTGGGAACATGGTTCCTGTGATCCCACGGTGCTTAGAGTTCACTGGGCTTCAAGTGTAACAAAGGGAGTAGATTACCACCGGTGTCCTGGAGCCACAAGACTATTGGAAAATAGTGGCCTTTTTTAGTGAATTGTAAAATGAAATTTCTATTCAATCACATTGTGAGAACAGGTAATCACATATTGCTCAGATCCAATTACAGTCTGTAAATGTCACTTTGCTTACTAGCGATAACATCACAGTCAGGAAATAAATAGGAATATATATATATATATATATCTCCTTGAGCACACTACAAGAGAAGGAGGGTTGAGAAGGACACACCATGTTGGGAGAAGGTCTTTATTCATTTCAAATCTATTGCCATCATTTTGAGCCAGGACTCCCAAAAGCCAGAAGAAGCAAGAGAAAGAAGGTAAAACTCCATATGCCATTCTTATTAGTTATGCTGTTGCTACAGAATGGTTTCTAATATACATACTGCCGGTCTTATGAAAAACTCATTCACTACAAATCTGGCAAGCGATTTCAATGAGAATGTGTTTATTGGCTTAAAATGTTAAAATATTGTTGTTCAGCAATCTTTGCAAAACAACATAACAAATAAGAATGATACATGTGCTTATAAAGGAACATTGAAAGGTCATCCATAGCGTTGAGTGATGTATAGTGGAGACATCTGATTTTATGGATTGTACATGAATGGTGGTTGGTTATGTATATGATGAGATAGTTGTGAGATGAATAGAATAAGCCTATGCTGATTGATTTTGCAGTTGAAGTGGCTGGATGATTATACTGATGTACAACAGGAGAAACACTGTGAATCTGAATTTCTGTCCTGTTAAAATGTGGTTCTGTTGCTTTTATCCAGAAGCACATAGAGTATTTTCTGTAAAACAATCCAAAAGCAGACTACAGTATGAAGATTTAATCGAGGGAACATTTCTAGAAGGAACTGATAGACGCTCAGATTTTTTCCACAACAAACTTTCCAACATTTACACAAGCTTCAATCCTCCACCTCCTCCCATGATCATCGTGCCTGTACCTTAGGCCTTTTCCTCAGGAGCACCAAACCTCTTCAACTGGACCCCGCTGGCCACCGAAGAAACAAGAACATTCATGGCATGCATTCACTCAGGCACCCTCACGAATCCATGCTCGCACCACCTTTTCAACTTCGGCAGCATCACACTAAGCCCAGTACTGCAGCTCATCATCAACACATCCATCACATCAGCCACATTCCCAGATGCCTGGAAAACCACTGAGGTCACCCTTTTCCTCAAGAAACCATCCACAAACCCGGAAGTCATCAGCAACTACCAACCTATATCTCTGCTTCCCTTCCCGAGAACAATGCTGGAAAAAGCCATCAGCAGCGAGTTGTCTCACTTCATTGAACAGCACAAACTCCTTGATGTCACACAACCGAGATTTCACAGCAACCATGGCACCAAGACAGCCCTCATTGCTACAACTGACAACATTCGCACCATCATGGACTGAAAATACTAGGTAGCCCTAATTCTGCTCGACCTTTCCACAGCTTTCAACACAGTCTCCCACCACAAACTCATAACCAGACTCCATGGCGCAGGAATTCAAGGACCAGCCCTCAAATGGATGCGCTCCTTCCTGTCCAAAAGAAGGCAACGTATCAGGCTGACACCTTTCACCTCGGAACCTAAAGACATCATCTGCGGAATCCCACAAGGATAATCCCTCAGTCCCACCCACTTCAACATCTACTGCGGCCTCTGGCGAAGGTCAACTACTCCCATGGACTCAACATCATCTCATTCGCCGTTGACACTCAACTCATCCTGGCCCTCTCAGATGACCCCATCAACACCCAAAACAATTTCAAGTGCTGTATCACAGAAGTCGCTACCTGGATGTGCATCAACTGCCTGAAACTCAATGCTGAAAAAATGAAGTACTGATTTTTTGACCCAACAACTTCCCTTGGGACACCACATGGTGGCCCACCGAACTGGGACCCATCCCAAACCCCACTGACTGGACCCATAACCTAGACATCATCCTGGACACTGAACTCTCCATGAGACCACAAATCAATGCTGCCACATACTCCTGCTTCAACATCCTTCACATGTTTAGGAAAAATCATCAAATGGCTCCCCCTGTACACCAGAAAGACTGTCACCCAGGCCCTCATCACAAGCAGGTTAGACTACAGCAATGCCCACTACTATGGAATAATGACCCACCTCACACAAGCTCCAAACCATCCAAAATGCAGCCACAAGACTTTTTTTCAACCTTCCCAGCAGCACCCACATCACGCCTCACCTAAGGGTACCACTTCAAAGCTGACACTTCAAGATACTCCCCTTGCCTACAAAGCGCTACATCAGAATGGACCCACCTGCCTTAACTGCCATCTGCATTTACACCAGCCAACACGCAACCTTCGATCAGCATCGCAGCCACTTGCACATATTCCCCACATTCGCAGACGCAGGGTAGCAGGCCGATCATTCTCCTACCTGGCAGCAAAGAACTGGAACCCCCTCCCTCAGGACATCCGAACAGCAACCTCACTCACAACATTCCACTAGAAACTGAAGACATGACTCTTCATCTGACGCACTTGACCTTCTGCACCTACTCAGGCCCAGATTTATACTTTTTGACTCAAAACTGCATTTGTGCAGTTTTGCGTCAAAAATTATAGCACCGGCTTTCGCCATTCCAGGACACCAGCCGGGTGCCAAATTTATGGAATGGGGCAATCCGGCGCAAAGGGTGGGCAAACATCATGGAAAATGACGTTAGCCAGGTGGGGGTGGCGGTATGGGAGGATGGTGTTTTTCACCATAAAATGACATTAGGCTGGTTAGAGTAAAAAAAAGATGACTCTAACCAGCCTAGTGTCATTTCTTGAAGCAAAACCATACATACCACATGCCTCCTGCCTTATAAAAGACAGGAGTCATGCCCACCACCCCAATGGGCAGCACAGGGGACAAGAGTCCCCTGGGCATGGCCATTGCTCCCAGTGCCATGTAGGGGGTCCCATTTCTGGGCCCCCAATGGCACTTTAAAAAGTAATTGTAAATACTTACCACTACTAACCTCTACTTATCTGGGATGGGGTCCCCCACCCTGTGGTGTCCATCTGGTGTGGGTGGGGGGTGTTCCTGGGGCTTGGGGAGGGCACCTGTGGGCTCTTTCAATGGTGTTTGACTATGGAAATGGGCCCACAGCTCCCCTAACGCCTGCCCAGACCCAGGTGTTAAATAACGGCGCTAAGCAGGCTTAGTGCCATTATTTAGGCCCGCCTCCCTCCCGTGCACCCTTTTTTGTCAGGAGTTTCTAGGGCCTTAGAGTCAATTTTCAGATGGGAACGCCCACACTGCATCTCATTGACGCAAGGTGGGTTCACGCATCCAAAAAATGACTTTAACTCCAATATTTTGCCGTTAGACGAGTCTAGCGTCAAAATATAAATATGGAGTTAAGTTTGCACTGAATTAGCGCCAGCAAAATGATGCTAATTCAGCATAAACAGGGTAAAATCTGGGCCTCAGTGTCTGAACTTCGTTTTTGCTGGCTTTAGGACTCTGGGCAGTTTACTACTGCTGACCAGTGCTAAGTCCAAGTCCTCTCTGTCTAAATTGTACTGGTAATTGTTTTATCCATGATTGGCATATCTGATTTACTAGTAAGTCCCTACTACAGTGCACAATGTGTTCCCATGGCCTGTAAATCAAATGCTACTAGTGGGCCTGCAGTGCTGATTGTGCCACTCACATGAGTAGCTCGGCAAACATGTCTGACACCCGCAACTGTAGGGTCTGTGTGGGTATTTTGGTACTGCCAGTTCAACCTGACAAGTGTACCCACTTGCCAGGCCAAAAACATTCCCTTTTACTACATGAGAGTCACCCGAAGGTACACTCAAGCAGCTCCATGGGCAGGGTGTAGCGTATTTAAAATATAGGACATGTATTGGTGTGTTTTACATGGTGTGATTGTGAAATACTGCTAAATTTGTTTTTCACTACTCCAAGGCCTATTTCTCCCATAGGTTAACATGGTGATTGCTTTAAAATATCTTTTAAGTGTAATTTCCTATTGGGAGCAGATAGAGATGTGGAGTTTGGAGTCTCTGAACTCACAATTTAAAAATACATCTTTTGATGAAGTTGGTGTTTAAATTGGAAGTTTGAAAATGCCACTTTTATGGAGTGGGCATTTTCTTGCTGAACCATTCTGTGCCTCTGCTGGCTATGGAATGCACGTCTGGGTCAGTATGACAGTTGGGCTTTTTGTGAATTCACTCTAGACACTCACACAAAGGGAGCTGAGGTGTGCCCAGCATATCATGATGGGCTTTCCTAGACTAGACTGGAGAGAGGAGCTGACACTTGCACGGAATAGGGCTGTGCCTGTCCTTACACAAAGCAGTCTCCAACCCACTGAAGTGTGTCTGGGGCCAGGGCAGGAAAGGCAGGATCTTGTGCACTACAAAGACTTTCCTTTGAAGTTTGCCAACTTCAAAGGCAGAAATGAATATAAGTATTGGGCATCTGAGACCACAGCTTTAGAACACTTCTGGACTGAGGACATTCTGCCAGGAAATAGAGATGGATGCTGTAGGCGGGACTGACACTCTGCCTGTTGCTTTGCTGTGCTGGCCTGCTGCTTGCTGCTTTTGTCCTGGGAGTTACAGGACCAGACTTTGCTTTCTACATCCTGCTTTCCAAGGTTCTCCAAGGGCTTGAACTGAGCTTGCCTCCTGTTAAGAAGTCTCAGGGACACCAAGGACTTCATATGCCAGCAACTGGGCTCTCTTGCTGAGAGTCCTGACTTGCCAGGTGGTGATAAATCCAGATTCTGGGGCCTTGGAAGTGAGTTATGGTGAAAACAAGAAGAAATTAAGTGCATCAACTCCAGAGCGACTCCGGTACCAGTGCCACTGTCTGCTTCTGCGCCGTTGCCTGCACTAGGAGCCATGGTCTCCTCTGAGTGCAATGACTGTGACCGCAATGGACACCGCAGGTCTGATGCTGCTGCGGTGCCCCAAAGTTCTGCCACAGTGTGAGTCCTGAGTGCTGTGCTGACATCTGGGACACCCGACTCTGACTCCGCCGCAGCACCTGTGTCCCTGTGGTGTGATCACAACAAATGAAGTCAATGCAGCATGTATTGATCTTCTAGATTCATCGATCCCACTGGATCGTAATGAACCAACGCCTTGCCACGATGCTGCATCACCTCCTCTGAAACCGTAAGGAACCAACGCCTCACCTCCCCTGTCTCACAGTAAGGAACTGATGCCTCACCTCCTTGGTAGCAGTAAGGAACTGATGCCGCACTGGCTCCAGCGACGCCTCACCTCCCCAACTCCATGCAACATATTTATTCCATCCTTTACCAAAGGTATTGTGCCGGGGGTCCGTGTGACTCCGTGATCGGCCTGCACTCCGTCGCGAGTGGCGCCAGACTGTTGGAAATGACTTTGTCAATGATGTTGTGATAGCCGCAGTTGGAGCTATTATGTTTCTAAGCACTTTACTGAGATTTAATCTTTAAAAAATGTTATCTTTACTTGTGTATATAGGATTTTTGTGATTTTGGTCTTTTATTCAGATAAATATTGGCTATTTTTCTAAACTGGTGTGGAGTACTTCTGTGGTGTTTTCACTGTGTTACTGTGTTTGTGGGTGTGTGTGTACGTGTGTGTGTGTACAAATACTTTACACATTGCCTCTAAGATAAGCCTGACCACTCGTGCCAAGCTTCCAAGGGGGTGAGCATGGGATATAGGTGTTTGACTGCCTTACCCTGACTAGAGTGAGGGTCCTTACTTGGACAGGGTGAAAACCACTGCCAACTAGAGACTTAATTTCTAACAAAAGTGGAACTACATATTCCAGAGTGCAACATGTTGCTGGTTATGAGTTTAGGATGACCTAAAAGAATCCCACATGCGATGGAGGGAACCTCTTCGCAGTTATGAGTCTGCTTGCTTTTTCATAGGATGACCTGGCAGAAAGGTAATCTACCTTTCAATGGGGCATGTTTTGTATGTAATAACGGATCTGAAATACAAGGAAATGCTTACGCGTCTCTGTGAATCTACAGCAATGGTCATTTCATAATTATTTCAAAAACTGCATAATGGTAATCCTAGGCTCAGTTTGAGGTTATTCTGTGTATTTTTGCTCCACAAAGAAAACAACTCCAGAACACTTAAGTTTCTTAATCAGTGCGTGATACTTGTAGGCCTGAATTTAAATGAGAGAAAGAGGTCTTTGAGTATGAGAATGTATAGAAAATTGGGAATTGGGCAATCTTGCGATCTCTGGGACACTGAACTTAGTAACGTAGGTCAACTCTTCCAACTAAGGAAGAAGGATACTGATCATTAATCAGATATGTTTGCAATCCTTTCCGTTTTTAATATAACATTCTGAACAATTTTTATTTTTATGGGATCACAAACTGCTAAGTTTCCAGTGGCTGTGTTTAAGAGGTGACTCTGTGTCATGGAACCCAACTTTCATAACTGTACTTACATGTTATGAATTGTTAGTTTCAGGGGTGTTAGACAAATTGCCTCAACTGAACCAAATCAAGACTACAGTGCCCAGAATGACATGATCTGTTATGTGAAAAGAAAGGACAGACATATCTATGTTCGCACGCTTTATTAGAGCCAGGTCTATTGGCTTTGCCAATGCCCTTTTACATGAAAGTGAACCTACGGCCACAACCGCCACTAAATAAAATGCCAGGTGTGTAGGCGTGATGACCTACTGTCAGGGGGAAGTTGGGAACTGCACGTGTATCTCATCACATCTACAATGTGGTGGCAGTTTAGTGTGAAGCCTTTCCCAGGTCTCGTTGTTTGGTGTCAGGTGTAACCTCTTCCCACAGGAAAGAATGCAAACCCTGCTTTTTTTTTAGACATTAACCAGACTAGAACAAACGATGATTTAAATACCGGTGAGATTAACTCTCCTGTTTTGTGGCTATAGACTCCAAAGGGACCGTTTACTTAAAGCAGTGTTCATGTTTTGACACATCTCCGTAGACACATAGGTCACAACATGGTGTTTTATTTTCTATGAATACTTGGGGGCATATTTATACTCCGTTTGCGCCGAATTAGCGTCGTTTTTTTCTACGCAAATTCGGCGCAAAACTAACGCCATATTTATACTTTGGCGTTAGACGCGTCTAGCGCCAAAGTATGGGCAAATAGCGTCATTTTTTTGCGTGAACGCCTTCCTTGCGTTAATGAGATGCAAGGAAGGCGTTCCCGTCTAAAAAAATGACGGCGACGCAAATGCGTCGTATTTATACTCCCGGGCAAAAATCACACCCGGGAGTGGTCGGGTCAAAAAACCCTGCATTTGCGCCACTTTTTAACGCCTGGGTCAGGGTAGGCGTTAAGGGGCCTGTGGGCTCAAAATGAGCCCACAGGTGCCCTCCCCTGCCCCCAGGGACCCCCCCTGCCACCCTTGCCCACCCCAGGAGGACACCCAAGGATGGAGGGACCCACCCCAGGGACATTCAGGTAAGTTCAGGTAAGTATACATTTTTTTTTAAAATATTTTTTTTTGGGCATAGGGGGGCCTGATTTGTGCCCCCCTACATGCCACAATGCCCAATGACCATGCCCAGGGGACACAAGTCCCCTGGGCATGGCCATTGGGCAAGGGGGCATGACTCCTGTCTTTACTAAGACAGGAGTCATGTAAATGGCGTATGGGCGTCGTTTAAAATGGCGCAAATCGGGTTAAGACGATTTTTTAGCGTCAACCTGACTTGCGCCATTTTTAAGACGCCCTAACGCCATTTTTCCCTACGCTGGCGCTGCCTGGTGTACGTGGTTTTTTTCCACGCACACCAGGCAGCGCCGGTCTGCTTGCGCCGGCTAACGCCATTCAATAAATACGGCGCCCGCATGGTGCTTCAGAATGGCGTTAGCCGGCGCAATTTTTTTTTACGCTAAACTGCGTTAGAGCAGTTTAGCGTCAAAAAGTATAAATACGGGCCTTGGTTTCTACTTTGCTGGCCCAACACGAAATGCGCATTTGGATTCGCCTATGTGGTTTGGAATTGACGACCAATGTTAAGCGTTTGCTAATTTAAAATACATCAAGGAAAAAATCGATTTAATTGTGTTACTGGCTCACCTTCTGCTAATCGCGTATGATAGACACAATGGGCTCTGGGCAAGGTGTTTCCTGCACTGACATGCCTCGGTGGTTCCTGAGCCCTGCGCTCACCTCTGCTATTCCACACGGGCATTAGCTGTCAGGAAATACCCAGAACATTAAAATTTACTGCTCCGGCGCTTTTTATGCACAAGGCAGGCGGGGCAGAGAAAAGGACACCCTGACGGGCTCCGAAGCCCTCCAACGTTTCTGAGCAGGTTTTATGGCGCGTTTTTGGTGCTGCGTCACACCTTGCGCTGGGCAGTTTTTGTATAAGCACCCCCCCACCCTGCCAAGGGCAGCTGCAAATCTTAACAATCCAAATTAAGACATAGTTAACATGCAAGCCATCATCTAGATTCCCTCTACCTTCCGTCATCCCTTTTTTATACTCTAGCAAGGGAGAAATAGAGAATTAACTTAGCCACCAAAATAAGTCAAGGGAAAAATGAAGTACTAATTAAGAAAGCTGGGGCTTTATGCAAATGACTTTCTGCACCGAAGACGGTCTAATGAATGTGCCCCGAGTCGATGCGTGTGCGTTTTCGCCAAGCTGACAGCTGGCTCGGAGGAAGGTCAGGCGGAATCAGGCGCGCGCAGAGCGTAATCCTTCAGATTGGCAGCTCTGCCCCCTGGTCACTGTTTGATTATCTCCCAAATTGCTGTATTTCACAGAGATAATGATTTTTTATGGTCACAGATTTGAAGACAACTGCTGTATCCCGAGGGTTGTCGTTGTGCAAGGAGGCACGGCTGCTTCCTTTGCAGACGAGAAAAAAAGAGTTGCTCGCATTCTCCTTTTTTATTTCCTACCCCCTCTCGGTAGTTTTTTTTTTTTTAATAAAGAAGAACATTCCAGTTCAGATCAATTAGGAAGAGACATCTTGTAATGTCTAAAAGATGTGATACAATGTTGTTAGGTCTTCCATGCTCTCGCTTAATGCAGGAATTTTTCAGTGCTGTCGGAGGTGTCCCCGGATGTTTTTTTAAAGAGAATGCCGCTTTTCCTTTAAAGGAATGTTTGAGCCTTCGTGGCTCCAATTAAGAATATGCCACGTCTGCCCAAGGAGGCCGAGTCGATTAGGGGAGGGCGATAACGTGAGAAAACATATTGTAAACAGCACGCGTAAACACACTCTCATTCGTAATAATCATAGTAAACTATTTCAAGCTACAAAGTAAAACGTCTCCATGAATAGAGAAATAGCTTTGTCATAAGCTAAATAAGGTTCAGATTTATAAAAATCCTGGCTACAAAAATTGGTTGCAAATTGTGCACCTCTTTAATTTTGTGAGGTGATTTAATATGTCGCATCACAAATTGGGCGAAAAATGGCGCAATAACAGCACATTGAAACAGGATTAAGCGGTAAAAGGCTGCTTTAATAGAACAGGTCTGGCAACCATAAAAACAACCTTGGTATTAAGCCTAACAAAACTAAATCATGTCCTCACTAATACATAAAACTCCACCTAACCCCTCCCCCACCCCTAATAAAATCCATTCCCCTTTCCCAGATCAATCTTGTCCAAAATCCAATACCCCTGTGTCCTAGTGTCCCCTTTCTGTTGTTCCCCTTGCCCCTCCATCCCTAGGGATATTCTCAAAATCCTTGCCCTCTCCTTATAGTGTTTACGTACCCCCTCCCAACCACTGAAATGTCTCTCATCTCCACCTATACCAGACCATTCTACCAACGGCAATGACAGCAAATAACACCGGCATGCCCTATTAAAATTAATGAAAAATAATGCCAGCTTCGGAACAAAATTTGGGAATGAGACTTATCCAAAACATTAACCCCATAAAGACCAACCAAATAACCAGAAATTCATTCTAATAAAGAACACCCCCCCAAAACACATCAATTAAGGGAGGGCGGGTGAGGATCAGAAAAATCCCGCACTGACTCCTTGGGGTATGACAAAGGCCAAAAGAGGCCGCCCACACCCCACCCTTACTATATATAGCCTCCCGAGGCCCCACACTACTCACACCTACAACCAATAAATGTACTCCGTGTGGTAGATTGCACCGCCAACGCTCGATAAGCCCAGAGGGAGACCAGGCAAGCCCTTGCTCCTGCCAAGCCTCCATCGGGAAAAAAACGGCGCAATAACAACACACTGAAACCTGAATAACGGGTAAAAGGCCACTTTAATACAACAGGTCTGACAACCATAAAAACAACCTTTGCATAAAGCCTAACAAAACAAAATCATGTCCTCACTAATACATACCAGTGGCGTTAATACCACCTAACCCCACCACTACCCCCTAATAAAATCCATTGACCTTTCCCAGATCAGCCATGTCCAAAATCCAGTACCACTATGCCCTATTTTCCCCTTCCTGTTGCCCTCCTTGCTCCTCCATCCCTTTGGACCTTCTCAATATCCTTGCCGTCTCCTTGTGGTGTTTCCATACCCACTCCCAACCACTGAAATGTCTCTCATCTCCTCCACCCAGTAAAACCCAAAGGCTCCACAACAAAATATAATCTCCTAATGATTTTAAAATCCCATAAACGTTGGCCCAACAATTCTGCGATCTTAAGCCTCAACTCTAAAATGCAGAACTCATTACCCAAAAAGGATAGATGTACCTGATCCTGCCTGTACAATGATGCATCACTATCCACAATCTCTGAATGTTGTAAAACAGAAATTCCCTGCTGCCTACAAAAACCTCTCATCTCCCTATTCATCTTACTCCTTTGCTTCTCAATCACTGCAAAACTACATGCATCTCTCCAAAATATGCTAGGTACCAATTCTGTCCATAAAATATGGGTGCTTGAACAACTGGATCTCAATCTAGTAAGATCTAACTTCATGGCTTTGAGTAAATCTATCCTCGATAACTGTACCAATTTGTTTTCACCTAGGTGTAAAACTAGCAAGTCTGGGCAGAACCTGCATGCCAATTTCATGGAAAGAATACCCAGCAGCCCCCCTCCCCCACCTCATTCCACTCTTTCCCACCCAAGACATCTTCACCCTCAACCCATACAGTCGTAGCTGCTGCCCAAAAGGTCTCGAATCAGTTTGCCTGGTCACCCAGCGTACGAAACAAGTGCTCAATGATTTACACAGGTGAACCTTCCACATGAGGACCAACCACACAACCTGAAAAGAGAAACAAAATTACCCAAAGAAAATTGCAAAGACCAAAACCTCAAACATCCTACTAAACATTAGAATGGCCCAACCTAATATATCTTTTAAAACATTGAGACCTCCAGCGACCAAAATCCATGATCCACTTATCACTCTTACCCTATCTCCTAGCATCCGTGGCTGCTCCAATACGAAAATAATGTGTACCATAAACATTTGGTGATAGCCACAACTTACCTAATGCAGCCCTCAAAACTGCTATCAACTGAAAAGAACTTAAAAACGAACCATCCTCATGCATAAATACATATTCACTTCCCCTAGGTAAAAAAGATGAAAATACTAAACAGCAGTGCTTTGGACAATCTGGCGGAGCAGTTGCTTTTAACAGCACTTCTTGACCTCTAAAGACTTTATTAGGTTTTTACGTTCCCAACCACAACTCCACCTCACCCTCAACCAAAGTTACGCTGCAAGCCACAAAAACCTCTCGTACTTAATAATTCAGAAACTCTAAGAGCCCCATGATAAAGCCATGACATACACAAAGAAAACAAAGCCACCTCCCACCCAGAAAAACAAACCCAGTTCAAAACTCCCAAAATGTCCCTCAACATTGCCCCGGAAATAGGATGCCTACAATCAAACTGTGCACCCCCCTCCCTTGCCCAACCAGCCACAATTCTTCTACAAATTTCCCCTTCCATAGGATCATAAACCCAATAGTACTTACCGAAAAATGAAATACCTGCCATCTTACCCGATATGGTCACCGCTGCTAATCCCATGTCAATCTGAACCATAATGACACAAATCACATCCTCCCTCCTATACCATGACATATAAGGTCCCTCATCTCTCCTTAAAGAACCCTATTCAATAAAATCATCCCAAGCCCTGCCGTATGACCTCAAAGTGGATGAAGCAATGGATTGTCGAATCAACTGTAACATCCTCACACTCCTAGCTCCAAAAAGCTCCACCGGCAAAGGCAGCTTTAGTAAATCCACTCCCGGCGCCAGTCCACGGAATCTCCGCCACTGTGAACGAGATAGCGCATCTGTGATATCATTATTTACACCCGGAACATAACAAGCCTTAAACAAAATATCGAACTTGGAACAATAAAGAAAAAATAGACGCAACAACTTCAAGACTTTCTCATTCTGCGCCTTCTGTGAATTGACCAGATTAACCACTGTCTGGTTATCCATAATAAAAACCACTCACCTGTTCATCAAAAACTTACCCCATAAAACCAAAGCAACCACCAAAGGAAAGAACTCCAAAAACGCAATGCTGTGGTGCGCTTTTTTCCTAGCATCCGGCCAGGACTCAGCTGCCCAATGTCTATCCCAAAAAACACCAAAACCATGGGCACCTGCAGCATCAGAAAAAATTAGAACTTGCCAGCACCATTCCTCATCAACCATCAACATGGTCACGCCATTGAAACTCCTCAAGAAAGAAATCCACATTCTCCGATCAGCCTTCATACCTACCTTAAGCTGAATTCTGTAGTGCAGCAAAACAGCACCTTTAACTGAAAAACCAAGCCGCCTACAAAAAGCTTTCCCAACTCTCACCACACTGCATGCAAAGTTCAAATGGCCCAATAAAGCTTCCACCAGCTGTAAGTCAAGCTTATCCTTGGAAACCACCTCCACCAACAAATAAATCAACTTCTGCACCTTCTCCCTCAGCAATCGAGCCTCCAAAAAGTCTGAATCCAACTCAATAGCCAGAAAAGTAATATAGGTAGCAGGGCTTCAGTCTTATCGGGAGCCATTGACACACCATCTCCTTCATACACTCCTGAAACTCCATTAAACCCTTTGTACATACATTAGATTCCGGCACACCTACGAAGAAAAAAACATCTAATTAGTGTGTGACATGCCTGAAACCAGTCTTCTGTTGAAAAAAACCACTTCAGGAAACAAATAAAGAACAAGAAACAGAAAAGCCCATTGGCAACATTCTGTCCACAAATATCCGATCATCAAATTGAAACTCCAACCTGAAAAATCCTCAGGTTGTACTGGCAAAAGTCTAAAAGCAGACTGAGGACCTCATTGCAATCCTGGAGGTCGGTGATAAAGTGTCAGTAATACTGCCAACAGGCTGGCGGTAGGAATCGCCAAATTATGACCATGGTGGTGAGAACTCAGATAGACAGCCACTTTACCACACTGACCGCCAGGGTGGAAACAACAGTCACCACGGCAGTAGCAACCTACCGCCAGGCAGAAGACAATGTTCCACCCACCGTATTAAGACAACCCAATCTGCCACCTTTTCTGGGGCGGTACCAACGACATCAAAAGCCTGGCGGAAACACTGCACAGAAGTGAAAGGACTCTACTTTGGAGACATAGGGAACAACCACGCCGCCATGGATCCTCAGCTGCAGATCTTTCTAATGATCTTCTACGTCCTGCTCCACCACGAACACCAACGGTGGCGAAGACGACCGCGGTGAGTACAGCCGCCTAGCACCCAAGGGAGAGAGGGAGGAAAAAGCGAGTGACACACGCACCACACACACCCCCACCCCCAACACCATACACACAATCAGCTGCAGTAAGTAAACATATTTACCCCTTACCCCTTAGGAATAATGCAAGGACTACAGGAACAGAAGAAAGTGAGTGTATTAATATAAATATAGTAGAAATAAGAAAATCCAATCTAATGGTATATACATATGTACAGTTCAAGGGACACAGCCGAGACCTCAATGCGCGTATGCCACAGGGCCACATGACAAAGTCCAACGCCCCACTTGTCTCCTGCAGCAACACGGAGAGAACACTGCAGGGGCATCAGCTGGAAAATAGGCAGGCACCTCAGGGGGACAGGAAACGGGGGCCCCTCAGCCGGCAGATGGAACAAAACCATTGGTTCTGGAGGGGACAACATGCCCTGTGCTTGGTCCTGGGGTGTGCAAGACCACAGTCTCTCAAGTGAGTGACTTGCCCACATGCCCTGGAGGGGGCAACATGCCCTGTGCTTGGTCCTGGGGAGTGCAAAGCCACAGTCTCTCAGGTGGGTGACTTCCCCACTGGTGCTGGAGGGGACATTGTGCCCTGTGCTGTAGATCCTTCCCCACTGGTTCTGGAGAGGACATTGTGCCCTGTGCTGTAGATCCTGCAGAGGATGGGGTGAGTGGGTGCCAAACCCACTGGTTCTGGAGGGGGCATTGTGCCCTGTGCTCTTGTTCCTGGGGAGGCTGGGGTAGGTGGGTGTCTTACCCACTGCTTCTGGAGGGGGCATCATGCCCTGTGCCCTTGATCGTGGGGAGTGCACGGTCACAGTCTCCCACCTGGGTGTCATTCCCACAGGAATTTCAAGGGGCAGGCCACATAGCAGCTCATGGAGGCAGGACTACAGGCTGTCTGCCGGCAGTGATGGCTGTTCAGTGGTGGTAGTGGTGCTGCTGCAGCCGCTGGGGGGGAGGAGGCTCCAGCCCATTCCCTGCAGCCTCGGACGGCTGCCTACTGCTGGTGGTGCTGCTGCTGGTAGTGGTGGGGGAAGGCTCCTGCCCATCCCCTGCAGCCTCAGACAGCTGCCCACTGGTGGTGGTGCTGCTGCTGCTGGTAGCGGTGGGGGGAGGCTCCAGCCCATCCCCTGTAGCCTCAGATGGCTGCACAACCATGGTTGGTGGTGTGGTCTCCGACTGAGTCCCTGCACCAGGCCCCTTGTTCTTTCTGCCTGCTGGTGCAGGCCCCTTGCCCTTCCTTGCAGCACCTGTGGCAGCCTCCTTGCCCTTCCTGGCAGCACTTGGGGCAGGCTCCTTGCCCTTCCGGGCAGCAGCAGGGGCAGGCTCCTTGTCCTTCTGGGCAGAACTTGGGGCAGGCTCCTTGCCCTTCCTGGCAGCAGCTGGGGCAGGCACACTTTCTTTCAGGCTGGCTGGTGCCCTGGATCCTTTCCCACCACAAGTGGGTGTGGAGACTACTGTGCCCATGGACTGGGTAGCTGAGGAGCTTCCCTGGGTTATTGCCACCCTGGCCAGATGTGAAGGACAGGGGGGAGGGGTAGGGAAGAGGTCAATGGTGGAGAGGAAAAGCTTCTTAGGGACACTGGGCGGTCAGATAGAGACTGTTTGGGAGTGTATGTAGAGGGAGTGGTTTGTGTACCTTGGGAGGAGGGAACAGACACAGTGGGAGAGGACACGGGACGTGTGCATGGCTGTGGTAGTGGTGTCTGCAAGTGAGGTGGGTGTTCTGCTCGGTGTGGTGGTAATGCTGGTAGTGGATGGTGGTGCAGTGCATGCAGGTGTGAGTGTAGACGGAACTGGGAGGGATGTGGAGGAGGAGGAGGAGGGGGACACTGTGGAGGCAGTGCATGTTGGCATGTCTGCATCTAGATGGTGTTTGTGTGAGTGCCTGTGGGATGATGTGTGGCACTTGTGTTTGCCTGTGCCACTCTTGTGTGTTGTCCTGTGTGCATGCACGTCTGCCTGTGTGCTTGGGATAGGTTGGGGTTGAGGAGAATGGGGCTGGGATGAGGAATTTGGAGGGGGGAGGGTGGAAACAGGGACAATGGCTGCCATCAGAGAGGAGGCCAGAGCCTGGATTGATCTCTGTTGTGCCATCAAGCCAGTGTGAATGCCCTCCAAAAATGCATTTGTCTGTTGCATTTGGGCTGCCAGACCCTGGATGGCATTCACAATGGTTGACTGCCCTACAGAGATGGATCTCAGGAGGTCAATAGCCTCCTCACTCAGGGCAGCAGGACTAACTGGGGCAGGGTCTGAGGTGCCGGCGGCAATGGAGATGCCCACCCTCCTGGGTGAGCGGGCCTGGGAAACTCGATGAGAGGCTGCTGGGAGGGTGGTGCTGGTACGGGGGTGGCGGCTGTACCTGTAGCTGGGGTAGTCACAGAAGTGTCCACCACCACCAGGGAGCTTCCATCGGAGGAGGTATCTGTGTCCAAACTGTCCCCTCCAGTCTCCGCCATGGACCTCCCCTCTCCCTCCGTCCCACTGGTGCCCTCAGCGTCAGTGGACTCTGCCTCCTGGGTCCTGTGGGATGCAACTCCCTCCATCGCCGGTGTCTCTGCTCCTCGAGTAGATGATGCTAATGTACATAAGGACAGGGTGACAAAACAAAAAGGGGGGGAAGGGACAAAGGATGCACTTGGTCAATGGCTGCACCAACACCACTGTTGGCACACACTGCACATTCACACACAGGGTACAGGCCTACGCACTATGCAAAGGACTACCAGTAATAATGCTAGCCACCAGGGCATGGGCATGGACACATACCACCAACTGCAGCACACCTGGGACCCACACAGCCCTGCCCAGTAGTGGATGCCTACAAGCTAGGTAGCAGGATTATCACTTCTGAACCATGCCCAACATGGGACCTAATCTGCAATGTCTGGCCTGGCCTAAGGGCACCCACTGACACACATCCCCCACCCGGGTATCCCCCTACCATGCGTAAGTTGTAATGATGGGAACTGTACTCACCCCCTTGTGGCTGCTGTGATGCCCTCAAGTGCCCATCCAGCTCCAGATAGACCACCGTCTGTATGAGGGCCATCAGGGGGGTCAGGGTTCAATGGGCACCTCTTCCTCGTTGGGAGGCCATCCCCAGCTGGGCCTCTGCCATCTTCCGTGCCCAGTGTCTCAGGTCCTCCCACCATTTCTGACAGTGGATTCTCCGCCTGCCGTAGACCCCCAGGGTCCGAATGTCTTTGGCGATGGCACGCCATATACCCTTCTTTTGATGGGCGCTGACCTGCAGAGAAATACACACAGGGAAAGGTATTAGTCAGACTGTCTTGCCTGTTAGACTCATGGCCCACCATACCCCTTCCCATCACCATTTGCACACACAGGGCTCGTACACAACCTGTCCGCCACCCAGGGGACATCCACCCCCCCACATGATGCCTTCACACACACCACTCCATGCATTCATGCCCCATGCAGCGTGCTCACAGTGTACTCACCTATTGGTTTGGAAGCCTATACAGCAGTCGGTACTGGGGTGGGACCCCATCCATCAGTCGCTACAACTCCGCTGATGTGAAGGCAGGGGCCCTTTCCCCTGTCACACGAGCCATGGTTGATTCCAGACACAGGTCACAGCAGCACATGCAGTGTAGGTCCTCTCCTGTTGAAGGTCAGGTAGCAAGTGAGTGATCAGATAGAAAATGGCGGTCATGTCCACGGTGGTGCATACCGTCACCGCCAGCGTACATCACCATTGGCTACTGTACCCCATAGGGGCCAATATTATCTAATGAGGAGTTGCACGGTGGTTCTCGACCGCCTCCCGCAATGGCGCACATCAGCGAAATTACCTCACTTCCACCTGTCCCTCCACACAGGACAGGCAGACACCATTTCAGGAGGAGGGGGTGGGGTGGACAGGCCCTGGATTATAACTGCGTCACAGTACACAATTGGGCATACAGGACAAATGCCACAAATACATTAAAAATTGACTTCTTCCATTGTACTGTTGAGGCTACGATGTACAGTTTGTGACCGGCTCCTCACTCTTTTGCCCCATAAATTGCTACTGCTGCAGATGAATAGGAGATGGAGACATACCCTCGTGTACAGACCCCTGGTGGACTTGACAACAATGGAGGACAGGCACATCATCCTCACCTATAGACTTGACAGGGCCACAATCATAGAGCTGTGTGCCCAATTGGAGCCTGACCTGATATCAATCACCGCACTGGAATCCCCCCCTCTTGTGCAAGTGCTATCAGTACTCCATTTCCTGTTGACAGGTTCTTTCAAAGTGACAGTGGGATTGAGGTCTTGAGCTCGCCCCCCACGTCCGCAGCACCAACCTGCTGTCTCCTGCCTCTGACCCCCGCCCACGCTGCTGCTAGCGTGTTCGAGGCTTCACTTGACCCGTGTGCCGTTTTTTCCACCATCCTGTAAGTGTTTCTCTATTTTTCAGCGCCTTGCCTCTTGCGCTTCTGCCCCCGCCGTGCCCCTTCTGATTGTGCCACTTTTCGCCACCCTTTAGTGCGTTTTACTATTTTCCAAGCGCCTCACCTCCTGCGCTTCTGCCCCCGTTGTGCCCCTCTGATTGCTGTGTCCCCGATTGTATTCTGTGCCATTAGTGTATTTCTGTGACCATTTTCATATTGTGACTGTTTTTGAAAATTGTGCCCGACTTTTTTTGTGCCTTGTTTTTGGTGTTTTCGCCCCTTGTGCGCTCCCCCTCGCTCTCCGCTCCCTGCCGCTGCCTCCCTGCGGCCCCGCCCCCCTCACGCCCCCATTCGCCGCTCCCTCCCGCCTCCCACCTCCCAGCTGCTCCTCCCTCCCCCCTCCCTTCTTAATGGCTGGCGCTGCGCGTCGCGAGTGAGCGACCTCTGACCTGTTTTAGGTCTTGAGCTCGCCCCCCACGTCCGCAGCACCAACCTGCTGTCTCCTGCCTCTGACCCCCGCCCACGCTGCTGCTAGCGTGTTTGAGGCTTCACTTGACCTGTGTGCCGTTTTTTCCGCCATCCTGTAAGTGTTTCTCTATTTTTCAGCGCCTTGCCTCTTGCGCTTCTGCCCCCGCCGTGCCCCTTCTGATTGTGCCACTTTTCGCCGCCCTTTAGTGCGTTTTACTATTTTCCAAGCGCCTCGCCTCCTGCACTTCTGCCCCCGTTGTGCCCCTCTGATTGCTGTGTCCCCGATTGTATTCTGTGCCATTAGTGTATTTCTGTGACCATTTTCATATTGTGACTGTTTTTGAAAACTGTGCCCGACTTTTTTTGTGCCTTGTTTTTGGTGTTTTCGCCCCTTGTGCGCTCCCCCTCGCTCTCCGCTCCCTGCCGCTGCCTCCCTGCGGCCCCGCCCCCCTCGCGCCCCCATTCGCCGCTCCCTCCCGCCTCCCGCCTCCAAGCTGCTCCTCCCTCCCCCCTCCCTTCTTAATGGCTGGCGCTGCGCGTCGCGAGTGAGCGACCTCTGACCTGTTTTAGGTCTTGAGCTCGCCCCCCACGTCCGCAGCACCAACCTGCTGTCTCCTGCCTCTGACCCCCGCCCACGCTGCTGCTAGCGTGTTTGAGGCTTCACTTGACCCGTGTGCCGTTTTTTCCACCATCCTGTAAGTGTTTCTCTATTTTTCAGCGCCTTGCCTCTTCGCTTCTGCTCCCGCCGTGCCCCTTCTGATTGTGCCACTTTTCGCCGCCCTTTAGTGCATTTTACTATTTTCCAAGCACCTCGCCTCCTGCGCTTCTGCCCCCGTTGTGCCCCTCTGATTGCTGTGTCCCCGATTGTATTCTGTGCCATTAGTGTATTTCTGTGACCATTTTCATATTGTGACTGTTTTTGAAAACTGTGCCCGACTTTTTTTGTGCCCTGTTTTTGGAGTTTTCGCCCCTTGTGCGCTCCCCCTCGCTCTCCGCTCCCTGCCGCTGCCTCCCTGCGGCTCGCCCCCCTCGCGCCCCCATTCGCCGCTCCCTCCCGCCTCACGCCCCCGCAACTCCTGCTTCCGATACTCAGCCAGCGATCTCCTAGCCCTCAACCCTGGCCCCTCCACAGATTGCTTCCTGGCCACCCCGAAGCACACCAAAGGACCTTTCTCCTGCCGCACCTGCAACTTCTCTTGCAACAGAACAACGAAGCCAGCAACAACCAACACAAACCACCTGCACTGCATCCTCCTCAACACACGCTCCGCACGGAAAACACGCCATCGAGCTCTGGGACTTGCTCGACACCACCGCCCCAGACGTGGCCTTCCTGACCGAAACCTGGTGGAACGACTCTTCGGCCCCTGACATCGCCATCGCCATACCGGACGGATACAAGATCACCAGAAGAGATCGAACCAACGGAATCGGAGGAGGGATAGCCATCGCCCACAAATCTTCCCTCAAGATCCACACCCACACAGACGACACTCTCAAGACAGCTGAACACCTCCACTTCCAGATTCACACGGACCCCAACACTACCCTCAGAGGAACCCTCATATACCGCCCTCCAGGACCAAGAGCCCCCTTCAGCGACACCGTCTCCGACCTCGCAAGCACCCACGCCCTCGCCTCTCCCGACTACATCCTCCTGGGAGACCTAAACTTCCACCTTGAAAACAACAACGACGCCAACTCCGCATCACTGACCACCAACCTCTCCAACCTCGGACTCCGACAACTGGTCAACACCCCCACCCACATCGCCGGACACACACTTGACCCCCTCTTCACCTCAAGCAACCACATCTCTTTCAGCCACACCTCCGAACTCCACTGGACCGACCATCACTGCGTCCATTTTACCTTCAAGAAAAACACCGAACACCACCGCATCCCTCTACCGCCTCACCGCCGCTGGGGAAAAGTCACCGAAGACCAACTAACCAGCACCCTCGTCAAAAACCCACCACCCGATCCCACCGACCCGAGCGCCGCCGCCATCAACCTCCATCAATGGATCCTCGACTGCGCCAACATCTTAGCTCCACTCAAGAAACCCACCGCCAACCAAGAAAAGAAAAAACCAGCCTGATTCACAGACGAACTGACCACCTCCAAACGCACCTGCCAGAAACTCAAGAAGAAATGGATCCTCGAGCGCACACCCGACAACCTTGCTACCCTCAAGGACGCCAACCGTGATCACCACCAACGGATCCAACTCGCCAAGCGCGCCCACTTCACAGAACGCCTCAGCAACAACGCCCACGACTGTAAAGAACTCTTCGGCATCGTGAAGGAACTCTCCAACCCTAACGCCAACAACAACGACATCCCTCCCTCCCAAAAACTCTGCGACGACCTCTCCACCTTCTTCCACCAGAAAATCACAGCCATCCACGACAGCTTCAACACCACACCTCCGCCAGACCCCACCCCCGACGACTCCTCCCACGCCTACCGCCTCACCGCCTGGACCCAAGTAGACGACGCCGGAACCCTCACAACAATGAATTCCATCCACTCAGGCTCTCCCACGGACCCGTGCCCACATCACGTATTCAACAAAGCCGACGCCATCATCGCCCCCAAACTCCGCAAGATCATCAACCTCTCCTTCAACACCGCCACCTTCCCGGACAGCTGGAAGCACGCAGAAATCCAACCCCTCCTCAAGAAACCCAAGGCTGACCCCAACGATCTCAAAAACTTCCGACCGATCTCTCTCCTCCCTTTTCCAGCGAAAGTCATCGAGAAGATCGTCAACGCACAGCTCGCCCACTTCCTAGAAGACAACTCCATCCTAGACCCCTCTCAATCTGGATTCAGACGAAACCACAGCACTGAGACCGCACTCCTTGCCGCCACAGATGACATCAGACAACAAATGGACAATGGCGAAACCTCAGCCCTCATCCTCCTCGACCTATCAGCCGCCTTCGACACAGTATGCCACCGCACCCTACTAACCCGTCTCCAAGAAGCAGGCATCCAAGACAAAGCCCTCAACTGGATCTCATCCTTCCTCTCCGACAGAACCCAGAGAGTCCGACTCTCCCCTTTCCGCTCCAAAGCCACCAACCTCATCTGCAGCGTCCCCCAAGGCTCCTCTCTTAGCCCAACGCTGTTCAACGTCTACATGGACCCCCCTCGCACAACTGGCCCGTCAACACAACCTCAGCATCATCTCCTACGCCGACGACACCCAGCTCGTCCTCTCCCTGACCAAAGACCCGCTCACCGCCAAAACCAACCTCCACGAGGGACTGAAATCCATCGCAGAGTGGATGAACAACAGCCGCCTGAAGCTCAACTCCGACAAGACGGAAGTCCTCATCCTCGGACGCACCCCCTCGGCCTGGAACGACTCCTGGTGGCCCACAGCCCTCGGCCCCCCACCCACCCCTGCCAGCCACGCAAGAAACCTCGGCTTCATCCTCAACTTCGCTCTCACCATGTCCAAACAGGTCAACGCCGTCTCCTCCTCCTGTTTCAACACCCTCCGCATGCTCCGCAGGATCTTCAAGTGGATTCCAACAGGAACCAGAAAGACGGTTACTCAAGCCCTCGTCAGTAGCAGACTTGACTACGGCAACGCACTCTACACAGGCATCCCAACTAAAGACATCAAATGACTCCACTGGCTCCCCGTGGAAAAAAGGATCACCTTCAAACTCCTCACCCACGCTCACAAGGCGCTACACAACACCGGACCCACCTACCTCAACACCAGACTCAACGTCTACGCCCCCACACGTCATCTCCGCTCTGCCAACCTCGCCCTCGCCATCGTCCCCCGAATCCGGCGGAAGACCTCTGGCGGCAGATCCTTCTCCTTCCTCGCCGCCAAGACCTGGAACTCCCTCCCCACCTCACTACGCCAGACCCAGGACCTCCTCACCTTCAGGAGACTCCTCAAGACTTGGCTCTTCGAACGCTAGCAGCACCCCCCCAACCCCCAGCGCCTCGAAACCCTGACGGGTACATAGTGCGCTTTATAAATTCTATGATTGATTGATTGATTGGCAGGAGGAATGTCACAGCCAATGTTCTCAATAGTGCTGACCAGAGTGTTGTCTGCCCTGATTAAACACATGTGCAGCTACATTGTTTTTCCCCAGGTGGAGGATTTGGCCACTGTGAAGGCTGACTGCTATGCAATGGGACACATCCCCAACATCATTGGGGCAATTGATGGAACACATATTTCATTCGTCCCCAACCCCCGGCAAAATGAACAGGTGTTCAGAAATCGAAAGAGTTTTTACTCCATGAATGTCCAGATGGTGTGCCTGGCAGACCAGTACATTTCCCATGTCAATGCTAAGTATCCTGGGTCAGTGCAAGATGCCTTTATCCTAAGGAATAGCAGCATCCCTATTGTGATGGCCCAACTACACAAGCACCAGGTGTGGCTAATAGGTGAGCCCTGGTTCCCACCCAGTGGATGTTGGTGTATGGGTATGTTCTGGGCCATATAGGATAGTGTGTGGCTAAATGTTGTCCCCGACTCCGGTTACCCCAACCTATCATGGCTACTGACCCCTGTGAGGAATCCCAGGACAAGGGCAGAGGAACCTTAGAATGAGGCACATGGGCGAACAAGAAGGATTATTGAACATACATTTGGTCTCCTGAAGGCCAGGTTTTGGTGCCTCCATCTAACAGGTGCTACTGTGCTACTCACCCAAGAAGGTCTGCCAGATAATCGTGGTATGCTGCATGTTGCACAAGCTTACTTTGAGACGTCATGTGCCTTTTCTGCAGGAGGAGGAGGCTAGAGATGGCCATGTGGCAGCAGTGGACCCTGTGGACAGTGAAGATGAGGAGGCAGAGGATAAGGATGAGGACAACAGAACTGCAGTGATTCGACAATGCTTCCAATGACACACAGGTAAGACAGTGTTACTTCACGTTTCATTGACTTTTTTTGTTTCACTTTGTCACTGGCAGGTTGTTATTTCACACATCTATGCCCACTCACTGTACCCTTTGGCAACTCTTTTTTCAGATGTCGGTGCCCCACTATCGCTCATGGTGTGATCACTGCAGCCAACTACATGTCTATCCTATGTGAACATTACTGTACAGTTGAATTACAATTTGTGAACCTGGTTAAACGACTACATACGAAATCATTTGACTCACTCCATACGTGTATTTGTTCAAAGGGTATTTATTGAAGTGATATGGAGGAATGGGGCAAGTGCATTGGGATGGGGTGATGATGGAGGAAAGTCCAGGGTAGAGGTACAGTCTATTTGTAGCACAGGTGCAGTGTCCATGGGGACATAGGAAGGGGAGCAATGGCAGTTCAAGGTGGACAGAGTGACTGAGTCTCATTTCCTGGCGGGGGTCTTGGCAAGTGTCTCTGGCTTCTGCCTGGATCACAGGGAACGTTTGTGGGGTGGTTCTTCTTCTGCAGGGGGAGGGGTGCTAGTGGCATGTTGGTCCAGTGGAGGGGCCTCCTCTCCACCAGCGGCAGCAGAGGTGGAAGGCAGTTCAGATATGTGGCTAGTGACAGGGGCCTGCTGTCGTCAGACTGCCTCCCTCATAATGTTGGCCATGTCTGCCAGCACCCCTGCTATGGAGACCCGGGTGGTGTTAATGTCCTGCAAGTCCTCCCTGATCCCCTGGTACTGTCCCTCCTGTAGCCGCCTGTTCTCTTGCACATTGGCCAGGATCTGGCCCAGCGTATCCTGGGATTGTTGGTATGCTTGTAAGAAACAACCTGTGGAGCACTCAAAAAATGTAAATGTTAAGTATTTCAATATAATGGATTCACATACAGTTCTTAATTGATTTAAACCGTCATAAAAATTGAAAGGACTGTGTTCAATGAGTTAAATGTGGCAATGATGTAATAAAGATGGTGAATCTGAAGATAGTTGAATCCAGAAGTTTCTTTATTAAAGTAAGGAATATCTCATCCACATAGATTTCCACAGCAGCTCTGATCTCTCCAACTCCCACCACAATAAACTCTGACAGTCCCCCTGAGGAATCTAGAATCCTCTTACATTCTAACCCTCAAATGATGCAGAGCAGACATTTCCTTCAAGATACCACACACCTCCACCACAAAAATATGATAAGTAACATAGGACTAAAAGAAAACTAAGAATATAATAATAACAATAAACAATGCTAGAGAATGGAACCGGAGAAACTAAACATCTTCTTTCCTGGAGATCACAACACGATTGAGGTTCCATATTCTTCCATCACTAACCTTGACTGCATTTTTTAACAGCTTTGTGACCGCAAAGGGACCCCAAAATTTGCTACCACTTTTGCTTAATATTGGTTTCCTAATCAAAACCTCATCTCCAACTTTTACTTTGACAACACATGCGCTTTTCTTTTTATCAAAATACTCTTTCCTTTTTTCCATGCAAACAATTTCTCTGCTTCTGTCATACTCCTCCTGAGACCAGGAAACTGCTTTATTTTTTGTCTCCAGGCACCCACCTTGGAGCTAACAAGGTATTACCTTTTCTACCCCTGAACATCTCAAAGGGAACTGCCCCCGTGGTCGAATGTGGAGTAAATCGATACACCTCAAGAACGTTTTTTAAACCTTCTTTCCAATTTCTCCCCGCAGCTACCTCTAGTTGCACACATTCCTACACACACTTGTTGAACCTTTCCACAATTCCATTTCCTTCAGGATGGTACAATTAACATAATTTATGCTTGATCCCCAATCTCTTAAAATATTCTTCCATTTCCTTTGAGACAAATTGTGGACCATTATCTGTCAAAATAGAATTGGGCAACCCCTCTCGAGCAAAAATTTCTTCAAGCAGACCAATTATCCTCTTAGTTTCCATACTGCAGACTACACCCATCTCCACCCACCTGGAGAATTGATCCACTAAGACTAAAGTGTAATTGCTTCCCGCTCTTCCATGAACTGGTCCTACAATATCCATAGCAACTACATCCCACGGTCTGCTTGCTAAATTCCTGACACACATTGAAGGTACTCTTGTTTTGTAAATCTTATCACTATTACAACAATCTGGACATTCTCTAATCACTCTCTCGATATTTAAGTCCATTCCTGGCCACCAGTAGTTGAGGCAAATTCTGGATTTAGTTTTACTCATACCTTGGTGTCCTGTATGTCCCAACCGAATAATTTTTTCAATTAAAACATTTGGAACCACCAATCTTGCTCCCCGAAACAACAACTCATCTGACACCGATAATTCATCCCTCACTTTCCAGAATCCTCTAAATGTTTCAGAATTCTTCAACTCAGAATCCCATGCGTTTTTGAGAAAATGGCATACCCGTTGTAGCACTGGATCATTTGCAACTGCCTTCACCCACTCATCTTGTTCAATTATGCCTTCTGTGACACTACACACACTAAATTCCTCTTCCTGACAATTATTCAAATTCTCTTCAGATTCTGAAGCAAGTCTAGATAAACAATCTGCTGTTTTGTTACTAGCTCCTGGAACATAAAACATTTTGAAATCAAAGTCTTGAAGATTTACAACCCACCTACTGATTCTGCTTGAGATTTGGTCAAGCCCCTTTTTCACGAAGACTTCCACTAATGGTTGATGGTCCATGTGGACATGGAACTCCCTTCCCCACACAAAATTCCTAAACTTATTGATAGCCCAAAATACTCCTAAGGCTTCTTTCTCAATAGTGGAGTAGTTTACTTCTGCTCCCTTCAATGTTCGTGAATTGTAGACAACTGGTTTCAAGTCGTGATCATTCCCTTTTTGCAATAATACAGCCCCTAAACCTTTGGTACTGGCATCTGTCATGATTACACATAATCTATTTGGTTCAAATGATTTCAAACTTCCTACCTTAGACAACTCATCCTTGATACTTTCAAATTATCTTTCACACACTTTATCCCACACAAACTCTGCCCCTTTCTTCAGCAATTTATGCATATTCTGTTTTGGAAGCCAAATTGGGCAGGAATTTGGCATGAAATTCTACCATCCCTAAAAATGACAACAATTCATCCTTTTTTTCTGGGGCATGCAAGTTCAAGATATTTTTTACCAACTCTTGTTTTGGATACAACCCTGTTGAGGTGATTTTGTGACCCAGATATTCAATTTCCTCTTTTTTATCTGGGTTGGATAAATGTATTTCTGTTGGTGAAAAAGACAGAGACATGGGCATTGACACAGTGACACTAGCCATGAATATTCATGCACTTGTAGCAGTGAAATTAAATTTTCACCACATCCCTGCAGTTTGCATCAGTGAGTTGCCAAACCCTTCAGCATAAAGTCGATATTCAATTCAAACCATGCCCACCAGACCAAATGAAGCCACATCCAGGCAGCTTTTAATACTTCTCTGTGTCGATGTTTTACCTGGCTTGTTTCTGTCCTGATGTTAGGCATAGAAAGGTTGAGGGCGTTTGTAATGACTTGGATCCCTAATTGTTGTTCCTCACACTAATCTGTGCATGTGTAATGATTAGTGTGAATGTCAAAGAAACAACATAGCTAACCTGTTGTCATTGTAAAAAAGGTTAATGCTGTAAGCTCCTTTAAATAATCAAATGTGGCATGAAAATATAAGGAAGGATATTATTAAACAAAGAGTGTCCACTCCTGCTAAGATCCACACAATACCACTGGTATTCACTCCTACAGTCCACAGAACTTCCAGGAAATTAGGAACTGAAAGCCTGGTTCAGTTTTAATTTTGAAATAGTGAGATAATAACAAATACATTTTGCCTACTACTAAGTAATTTAATCCCTGACCCCAGTAGATGGCAAAGTGCACTATGGGGTAATTGGTGACACCAAGAAACCTGAGATGCTTGAGACTCCAGTCCTGATAGATAGGGGACTCACACTTACTAATACTTTGAAAGGGCTTTTAGTGGGCCCCCTTCATGATGGTGAGAAGTAGACCTCAATCAAGTCAAGGTGTCCTTGAAATTCCTAATCAATTAGTGAAGCACAATCTGTTTGTGCCTTTGGAAAAGTCAAAGTCCTGGTGTACAGCAAAGGGCCACACTACCCATTGATGTCTAAAGGGTAGATTTAATGTTGGGTCTATGAATTCCTCTCACTCCTCCTGTAATTTAGCTTTGTGCGCACCATTGCCTGGAGCCCCATGAGTCCTTGGTTCTAAGGTTCACCTACAACTCAACCAGCCTTCACTGCATGGTTCAAGGTGTACTCAACACTACCCTACTGCAGCTTCTTTACTTTTTGAGCTGCGCCTTACACCTCTAACCCCACAATCCACCAAACAGCTGAGTGCTTGTATATAGGGCTCACTATCTCACTAGATCTCTTCAACTCAACTCTGCTTCAGTGAGTGAGTCTGTACAGTTGGCTCTGTTGATTTGATTTGAACAGTGCATTCTTTACTTTGCACTCTTTATTTACATCTTCATTTACAATGTTGTTTCCAAGAATGTGACTTGCATTGTTTCTTTTCTCCTTTAAGTGACTTGATTTAGATCTTTACGTTTTTAGAAAACATACCTTGTTTTAGGAAATCTTGCTTGCTGTACCGAGGTGGCAAGCTTGGGCAAGTATTTCTTACTCAAATTAGAGGAAGTGATTTAGAATGTTTGTGGACTGTGGGACAACAGTCATGGCCTACATCACCACTGATACCATTACCAAGTGGCCCATTGTAATTCCCTACAACATTATTTTTGATTTTTAAAAACATATTAAAAGCTGCCACGCGACTTCATGTATCAAATTTAAAAGTAAAGTAAAATGTGGCTATAATAGCAATTCATACAGTGGGGTGAATCAATCATGAGGCCTGATAGTACATCAATACACTAATTTACTTGTATAGCAAAGCTATAACATCAAACATGGCCAAAAATGTGCTTCGGGGTACTTATGACCCTGTTTCACTTCTTTAGGTTCCTGTTCTCACTTGTACATTTCGAACTCAGAGATTGCAGGCGTGGGCTTGGTGAAACCCACAAACTGTGATTTATCCTTTAATAATGCACTTAAAACAAATATTACTGGGATAATTATAAAGGGTGGATGCCTATAAATAACGATAAAACGAACAGTAACCACATTATTATTCAAAGAGAGAGGCTTCCCCTTCTTGCAGTAATCTGGAAACCCACTTACAGTCAATAATCTTCGGAATGCTAAAATAGACAATGAAAAGGTCAAATGACTGAACAGATGTCAATAATAATGCCCATTTATAAAATATACCTGCAGACCAGCTAAATCTTACCAAAAATGTGTCCAAGCAGTGAAGTTTCAGTCATTTCTAAAACAAAGTGTATACCTTTGGTATTGAAAGTCTAATTAACACTTTTAGGAAAATAGGAAGTACTTAATTTACATTAGCCTTTGGGTGGTTTATGCAATTCCAATAATTCACAATTTTTCGAGCTAAATGTGTAGCAGTTCCACATGATCAAATGTAGATCATAAGCAGGAACTTTTAAATACCCAATTGCAAGTAAAAACAAGCACTGGCAAAGCCACTAGGTCTGGTGTTAGCCGCCAGCCTTTTGGTAAATCATGTTTTGTTTGGCCATGGTTTTTGCAGAGCTTTATTGTTTGGGAAGCTGCCAGGCCTTCATCAATCTAAAAGAAAAAAAAACACTGGCTAAGGGCAAAAAATGTCTTTCGTCTCAATAAACCACACATTGACATAGTACTCCCTGGCAATGAAGGGAACAGCTTTGTGTATGGATGTGCCTCTTGTGAAAGGGAAGTATGACGTAACTCATAATGAAGTCAGTCAGTGGCTGAAGTGGAGTGACACATTGCCCCTTTAATTCATGCTGGAGTGGATGGAAGAAAAATGTGAATGACACAAACACAGACTAATGTATGAAATCTGGCTGTAAACCCCCATAAGTAACTAGGGACCAGATGTACGTAACTTTAGAGCAACAATTCACAAATAGTTTTTTTCTGAATCACTATTTGCTATTCGGTATTCTAATTTATGGAATGCTTATTTCTGAATTTGCAATTCCTAATGGGTTGCAAATCGGCCTGCCTCGTGAATATTAATGAGGTAGGTCGCAATTTGCGACACATAAGTAATCACAGTTGTCACAGGGATGGTGGCCTGCTTAAGTCAGCAGATCAAATCAAATCATGTCAGGGTTTATAAAGCTCAACTACTCACACATAAGGGTTTGAAGGTACTAAGGGGTGTTTTGCATCAGGCCTTTTCTAGCACAGGTGTTTTAATAAAAATTATTAATGAGTGTTTATGTATTTTGAATAATAAGTTTATGTAGAAAATAATAACGTAGAAAAATAATGCACGCATTTGAAAATGTGATAACGAAGAACGGCCACCAATGGTAACGAAATGTACTAATCAATGATTAATACTTATGAAATGTTGAATATGTGTTATACTAATGCAGTAATATGTCATATTAAGAGTTATGAAGTAAGCATTTAGCTTTATTAATTGTAGGCCTTAACTTAGCGAGTGTCTTGGCCTACTTGCTAGGCCTCATGTAAAAGCTGTATTTTTTAGTGTTTAATAAAATAGCTGACCAAGAAGGTTAAACTGTGAATTCTATTGTACTGTTTAAATGTGCTCATAACGGAAGCTTCTCGTGTGAACCGACTGCTAGGAGATGATGTTCTTGCTAATGCAACATTTTATGTGTAATTTTGTGAGACTGACTTTCCCAGGACAAGAACAATGAAGATACTGAATAGAGTAGAAGCTGCAACAATATTGTTATCTGCCAAGCTGAATGATGAGCACATCACAACACAAGCCAATCAACAATATATGAATGGAGTAATATTAGAATTCATAGATTTGGAATTTTAGTTTTGTTGGACAGAGTATGAACATACGATTAACAGACCAATAGGGATTTGGGGGAAGTTTAGGTAACTTTGATTTAACGACACCACAGAGAAAGAAGAGGGTCATTCTGAGAGAAGACAGCTTACTGCCCATTTTTCCTGACCAAGAACTTACTACTTTCCTATGCGTCTTGACAAGAGACGTGCATAACTTTAATGTTTAAAGACTTTGGCCTTTTAAATTCTGATGCTGAATCCTGATGCCTTGCTGATCGACTGATGTCCTGAGGACGAAGACTGATTCTGCTTTGCGAATGGCCTTGAAAACATTTCATTTTTCATTTTGTAATGCATCTATTTTTCCTTTAAGGAAAACGGGCTGCATTACAAAAAACAAGCAGGCCACCATCCCTGTGAGTGCTGTGACTCGCAAGGGGGTCGCAAATTAATATTAATGAGGTGGGCCTTTGCAACCCCCTTGCGACTCGCAGATGGTGTCAGGGACACCATCCTGCATCCGGCATTGCGACATTACATCAGTGACAGGGACACAGTCAGATATGACTCCAATGATGAATCAGAATATGGGAGTTACTCTCCACAGAGAGTAGGAGCCAGAGCAGCCCCAGATGCTATATCGCTACCTATTACTGTTGGTCCAGCTGTACCATTATTTGCACAGAAGAAACCTACTGAAGGAGAACAGGGAACAATCTCCCAGAACCTAATGAGGGAAGGACATAATGAACATGTCCAGGTAGTCTCTCCTGTGGGACAGATCAAGATCACTGCTAGACCTTAAGTCCATTTGTTGCATTTACAGATATGGTAACAGGGCCAAACGTTAGCCAGAGGGGCCCGTGCACTGCCCATGCATTTGGCATGGGCAGTGCAGGGGCCCCCATGCACAGGCCCCTCACGCAGGATTTGCGCGATGGGTGCTGCTGCACCCGCCGCACTGCGGCATTGCAGATGGCTCCATGTGGAGCCGTCGGCAATGTCCAGGCCCAGCATAACGCTGGGCTGGCTGGCAGCCGGCCCGCAGAATGTTGATTATACGGCTGGCAGGGTTTCAAGGGGGCTGGCAGTCTGTGTTCAGACCACCAGCATGAGCACGGCGGGGATTCCCGCCGTGCTCATAATGAGCCCCAATGTGTCTTCGCTTAAATTACAGTACTGTCAGAATATAGTGAAATATTTGGGTCACCAGATTGAGAAGGGTTCAAGAAAGATATCCAGAGAAAGGAGTACAACCATATTGCAGATAAATCCCCGGACTACACAGAGAGATGTCAGGATGTTTTTGGGAATGGTGGGTTAGTGTGGCCAATGGATTCCAATTTTCTCAGTCATTTCAAGACCATTGCAGAAGCTGACTCATAAGGAAGTCACTGATCCCATAGTGTTAGACCAAGATGAAATTAACGATTTCACTGAATTGAGAGAGAGTTTGTGCAGAGCTCCAGCGTTGGGTATGCCTGATTACACAAAACCTTTCAGATTGTTTTCTCATGAGCGTGATGCATGTTCTTTATCTGTCCTGACACAGGTCCATGGAGGTGTAAACCGCCCAGTAGCATATTTTTCAGCTACTTTGGACCCAGTCACAGCAGCTTTACCGGGTTGTTTGCACGCAGTTGCCGCTGTTGGTCAGAGCCTGACACAGTGAGAGGGCATTGTGATGGGACATGCCCGACAGTAATTGTCCCTCACTCTATTGAGATTCTACTGAGAAGGACGAAAGCCCAATATTTGACTGGTGCAAGGTTGACTAGATATGAAACGAGTATTCTAGGGTCACCTAATGTACCATTGAAAAGATGTACAGTGCTGAACCCGGCAACCTTACTTCTGAGTGAAAATGCTGAAATTGAAAAAGAGGAAGATGTTGAGCATGATTGTCTTGAAGTAACTGACTTGTGCACAAAACTGAGACCTGACATTAGAGATACCCGATTGGAAGAAAGTGACCAAATTATCTTTGTCGGTGGTTCTTGTCGGCAAGACAATACAGGGACACTGAGAGCAGGATATGCTGTGTGCGCAATTACAGGTACCTTGGAAGCTTCTTTGCTTCGAGGAGTGTATTCAGCTCAAGTAGCGGAACTGGTAGCCCTTACTAGAGCGTGCCATGTTTCTGCTCAGCTGAAAGTTACAAGGTGAAAGGTCTGGCTGATGTGGTTTGCTCTTTTTCTCAGCAGGTGGAAGCCACCACACTGCCACCGATCCATGACCCAGGGCACAACCTGAGAGCTGGGGACTCGGTTGTGGTCCGAAAACACGTGACAAAGACGTGTTTGGAGCCTCATTGAAAGGGACCTTTCCAGGTAGTTTTGACAACTACCACAGCTGTGAAGTGTGCTGGAATTCTGAACTGGATTCATGTAAGCCATACGAAGAAAGTGGCATGTCCACTGGATCATGAAGAAGTGGTGTTGAGAGTACCAACAACAGTGAAACAAGTCTCAGGGCTGGAAGGAGAACAAAGAGGAACTGAGACCGGATCTGAGCCCGTTGAGGACAGTTCTGTCACTCCTGTGAGAAACGAGGGAAGAGACCTTCAGGAGGGCGATGGAGAGCCTATCTCAATTGAGGCAGGAGGAGAGCCTAGTCAAAGGAGGGCTTTCCCAGAAGCAGACGATCTTGAGAGACAAACAGAGCAATTGCCAGACCCAGAAGGGGAAGGAGTTGAGGTGGATCAAAGTCAATGTGATCTGACTCCTCCTGAACCGGTTGCAGGTCCGTCAAGAGAAAACACCACTGAACAAGGAGAAGGTTCAAGTTCGACTCTGAAGAGAACACTGACAAAGGGTCCACTGAAAGGAGATAAGTGGCCGGAGTCTCAAGTGAAGAAAAGGAAAGAAGTAGTTGTTGAACCAACAATTGAAGAAGAAGTAGATACCACAAGGAGAGAAGATCTAAGTGCAGGAGAGCTGAATGGTGATCAACAATTCAAAAGAAAGAGAATAACAAGTCGAAGATACGCAGGTCTTGAATGGGCATATGCAACTATGAATGAATGGCAGCAAGAGTTTATGTCTTTTTGTTTTGATAGAGAAGTTCGGGGTAGGTATTTTGGCATGTGAAGGAAGCTAATGAACTGAACTGTTGAAACAATCTGAGAGAAATTTTGAAAAAGAGACTGTTGAAAATAACCAGACATTGATAACCTGATTTGACTTTTTGAAGCCCAGTTTTGACAAAGCTGCAAACCAATTTTGACCAGGGATCCTGGAGGTGAAACTGAGATGCTGAAAGAAGAGTTGTCTATTTTGATTTCTGCTGCAAGTTTTTCTAAATTTCTTCTGCTTTCTGATTCTTTACAGATCATGAGTAACATTAACCAACAAGGTAGAGATGCTAGGCGTTGTAAATGTACCAACATTGGTTTGGTGATTATGTGTGGCATATTATTTGTGGTATTGATTGTGGGCATGTCTGTTCTTGATAAGAGAGCAGCCAACCATACATCTGCTTTTGAGACGACTACTGCACTAACGGCATTAGAGAAGTTTAGGTTCAATGAGAAATATTTGCATGAGGATACTAATGTGCAGGGAGAACTTTCTCCTAATGTTTTCTATCGCTTATTGAGTGAGTATGTTGAGACAATGGATGCGAAGAATTGCTTTGTGTGTACGCAGATTCCTTCATCAGTCAAGGAAGGAGTCCCGTATCATAGTCTGCCTTTAACCTAGTAGTCTGTTACTAACAAGATTTTATAACCAGGAGTACATTCAATACTTTTAATCAAACTACTATGTTGTGTATTCATTTGTTCTTATAATTAGGTATTGGAGTAGAGTGGCTAAGGAAAATGACATAGTAATAGTTAGAGGTTTCTTTGAACCTACATTGACGTTTGGCACAGCTTATGCACACTGCAATAATTTGACATGCTTGCTTACACCTTTAAAGAAAAGCTTCTTAGATCACACAGTTGACAGGAAAAAGCATTAGAGGAGAAATGAGAAAAAGGCTTAGAGAAAAGGAGTTACAAGAATGATTATGCTTATAGTGAAATTAAAACGCAAGGGAGATTAGCTTTAGATGCACGACTCATAGGGAAACTTTGTATATATAGGCCTAAATTGCGCACTGACACTTTATTTGTGGGAACGAGTGAATGTAGGCATGTGTTTTTGTTTCAGAGTAAATGGGCGTTTATGTTGAATGGACGGGACCCTGCTATTCCAGGGATTTACTACATCTGTGGACTTAATGCTTATTACCGTCTTCCAAGAGGATGGTATGGGACATGTTATTTGGGGATAGTTTTCCTGAAGATTTATCAAATGGAAGATTTAAAAAAGTTTCCGAAAGTGACTGAATTACATCATAAGAGTTGGAGGAGGGAGTCCTCTTCTGCTATAGTGGGAGATATATTTGTAGCAGTGATTCCTTTAGTGGGAGTCATTCGGAATTCGAGAAAGATTCAAACGTTGTCTACTATTGTGGATAACATGCTGACAAAGTTTTCAGGGGCCACACTCCTGATGGATACTGAATTAGCTGCTGATAGAGCTATGACTCTTCAAAATCATCTTGCTTTAGACATTCTTTTAGCGAAGGGTGGTGGAGTCTGTAGAATCATTAATTCTAGGCATTGCTGTACGTATATATACCTGATAATAGTAAAGAGGTAAGAGACTTACTTACTAATCTGACTTATGCAAGTGCTGATTTGAAAGAATTGAAACAACCAGGTGTTTGGGAACAGGTTGGCAAGGGGTTTGGTTCGGTGGGAAATTGGCTCAGCAACATTTGGAATGGAATTCTATTGAAAATATTACAGGGGATATTAATTGTTGTGGGGAGATGGGGATTATGCAAATTATTCAAAATAATTAAATTGAAAAGGTTAAAGAATAATCAGAGGAGAGAAGAAAAGACAAGGGAACAATTGTACAGGGAAAATTCAAAGGGGAAACAAAAATATGTAGGGATTGAATTGTCAGAATTTTAGCTGGTGCAAAAATTTGTGGGTAATAGTGTGATGACATATTTAGTCATCAGAGGACGCATTGCTAGTACAGGCATTTTAAAAAACAATTATTAATGAGTGTTTATGTTTTTTGAATAATAGGTTTATGTAGAAATATATAATAACGTAAAAAAATAATGCACACATTTGAAAATGTGATTACGAAGAATGGCCACCAATATTAACAAAATGTACTAATCAATGATTAATACCTATGAAATGTTGAATATATGTTAGATTAATGCAGTAATATGTCATATTAAGAGTTAGGAAGTAAGCATTTAGTTTATTAATTGTAGGCCTTAACTTAGCAAGTGTCTTGGCCTACTTGCCAGGCCTCATGTAAAAGCTGTATTTCTTAGCGTTTAATAAAATAGCTGACCAAGAAGGTTAAACTGTGAATTTCTATTGTACTGTTTAAGTATGCTCATAACGGAAGCTTCTTGTGTGAACCGACTGCTAGGAGATGATATTCTTGCTAATGCAACATTTTATGTGTAATTTGTGTGAGACTGACTTTACCCAGGACAAGAACAATGAAGATACTGACTAGAGTAGAAGCTGCAACAATATTGTTACCTGACAAGCTGGATAACGAGGACATCGCAAGACAAACCAATCAACGATATGTGAACAGAGTAATCTTCGAATTCATAGATTTGGGATTTTAGTTTTATTGGACAGAGTGTGAACATACGATTAACTGACCAGTAGGGATTTGGAGGGAAGTTTAGGTAACTTTGACTTAACGACACCGCTGAGAGAGAAGAGGGTCATTTTGAGAGAAGACAGCTTACTGCCCATTTTTCCTGACCAAGAAGTTACTACTTTCTTATGCGTCTTGACAAGAGACGTGCTTAACTTTAATGCTTAAAGACTTTGCCCATTTAAATTCTGATGCTGAATCCTGATGCCTTGCTGATCGACTGATGTCCTGAGGATGAAGACTGATTCTGCTTTGCTGATCCACCCTGAGGATAGGTATATCCAAATTGTGATTATTATGCATATTTCTAGGTACCAACTGCACTGTTTTGTCTATGGCGCTACCATAGTTAGATATTTTCCAAATTTGTGTTACTAAATTGTTTTGCATGAAGCCCAACATGCTGATGCTAATCTGATGTTAGTTAAGGATTCTCACTAATGATTTGTGATAACAGCCACTAATGTTTGTCAAATTTCTCTGCTGAACTTCATGTACATCATAACATTGACGCAGCTGACTTTGCTATTGATTTGCACCATAACTTTAGAATGTGTTGTAGTTCAAGCTTTGATTAGATTACGTTTCTTCCGCCGCTTTGGACAACCAGTATTGTTTCTGTATGTGTTTCATCTGATATTGAGATTAATCTACATGACCTTAGCATTGCTAATATATGGAAATAAACATTCTAAACTTTTACTAAAGGTGTGGTTTTTCATGACTGAAAGGTCATGGTGCATGACAATTACTGACTCCATTGATTATGGATTTATTGATAGCTAATGATTATTGATTATTGTGTATTGATTATTGATTATGTAATGGATCTATGGTAAGAACATCTTAATTGCGAGTCAAAAGGTTCATCGACCTATTCGCGTCCCCTCCTAAGTTTACTTATTAAGGTCTGACACCCTAACAGCTTCAGTTAAAGAGGCAGGTTTTAAGGTCCTTCCTGAATTGAGGTAGTGATGGTGACTGCCTGAGGTGCAGGGTGTTCTGGCTCTCTGCCGCGAGGGAGGCGGAGGATCTCCCACCCACCGAGGTCTTCCGTGTGTGGGGTACGGTGGCTAGTGCTTGTTGAGCGGAGTAGACAGGTCTGCTGGGGGAGTAGAAGGTGATGGGTTCGTTGAGGTAGGCGGGTCCTCGGTCGTGGAGGGCCATGTAAGCATGGACAAGGAGACTGCCATGTCTGTGATTGATTTTTAATAAAGCAATCAGTTTTTTTTTTTAAATGCAGCCCTTTTTCCTTAAAGGAAAACTGGATGTTTTTAAAAATAAGTTTTTTAAAAACGTTAAAGTTTCATTTTTTAAGAGTAGGCAGAGGTCCATGGGACTATTGCCTGCTCCTAAAAATATTTTTTCAACATTCTCAAATGGAAGGGACCCCCAAGGGGCCCCTCCCAATATGTGAATGGGTTACCACCACTTTAAAAACGGTGGTAAAGTATTACTGTTTTGTGACAGGAATTTGGTCGCAAAACAGTAACACATACCATACCGATTATATTTGGAAGGGACTCACAAAACACGCCCCTTCCAAATACCAAATTTCAAATGCAAATTACATTTCGGTAACAAGTTACAGAATTGCATATTGTACATTTGAAAAAACATTTTTATGGTTTCAAATGGCCCATTTCTGTGAATCGGGCAGTTTGCGACTGGAAGAAAGAAAGAAAGAATGACAAAGAAAAACAAAATAAAAGAAAGAAGGAAGGCAAGAAAGAAAATAGAATGCTCAAAGGACAGAAAGAAAACAAGACAGAAAGAAGGCAAGAAAGAAGGAAGGAAAAAAGAAAGAAGGTAAAAAGAAAGAAGAAATAGAAAAGATAGACGGGAAGAGAAAAAGGAAAGAAGGAAAGAGGAGGAAAAAGACTAACAAGGATAGAGAGGGAAGAAAAAAGAAAAAAGGAAGAAGAAAAGAAGGCAAGAAGGTAACAGAGAAGGCAAGAGTGAAGGAAGGAAATGGGAAGAATGCAATAATTAAGAAAGAAAGAAGCTAAAATAGAAAAAAGAAACAGGAAAAGAATCAAGAAAGAAGGAAGGAAGGAAGGAAAAAGGCATGAAAAAGGAAGATGGTAAAAAAGAAAGAAAGAAGGAAAGAATGAGGAAAGAAAAGAAAAAACAAGGAAAGAAAGAAGCACAGAAAAAGAAAGAAGAAAGAAAGCAAGAGAGAGTCAAGAGAAATGGAAAGAAGGCAAGAGAAGAAAGCAAGAAGGTATGAAAATAGAAATAAAGGGAGAGAAAAAAGAAAGAAGGCAAGCAATAAGGAAAGAAAGAAAGCAATGAGGAAATAAAAAAGAAAGAGAAGAAAGGAAAGACAGACAGGGTTACAGAGGCAGAGCACACATCTTATATTCAGATTTTGTATGAGCTGCTATTTTTTATTATTATTTTTGTCTTTTAAAAGGATCTGTTCTCCACAACGAATTCAGATTATTGAAATAGCGGGAGTCAAATAACCAAAGGCCAGTACAAAGGGAATTTACACCGGCATTGACAGGAGACTAAAATTGATAAACCTGGAATGCACCCTGTGCACCAAAAGCGGCTGCTACCACATCAGGCACTGAACACAATGGCAACACTAAAGTTATTATGCACTAAAAACAAAACAAAAAACACTGGCCCTGAAGGGAATACCTTGTGTATGTATGCGCTCATTGTGAGAAAGCAAAATGCAGTCACTCAAAGTGAAGTTACCCAGTGGCTTAAGTATGTTGATTCAATGCCCCATGCTGTATGCTAGAGTGGACAGTGTGAATGACACAACAACAGATAAATGGATGAAGAGAGGTGGCTTAAAGCCCCTTTCAGTAAGTATATGGTACATATCATTTAGTAATAATCAAAAGGTCTTGACTAATCCAAGACCTAATAAGGTGTTTTAACTGCGCTTGTAGAATGCTACTTTTTTCCTCTCATAAGAATATAAAACAAAACAACTAAAATGTTTCCTTACATTTGAAGAGACTGAAGTCCTAAACTTTCCAGGTTTGACTAACTGCATTCTACTATCAATAGAAGCAGGAGCAAATATTTTAAAGTTTTTGGGTCATTGACGCTGCTGTGAGATTTCCCGTATTGTGAATGTAGACCATTGTTATGTATGGGCAGGGTTTAGTTTTCACTGGTGGGTGCAGATGGGGTCCATGCCACTTATTTTTGGGGACTGGCACTTTTCCTCATCAGACTTTGACCTAGAGCAACAGAGAAGAAAATACAAAATATAAACGGAGGAAAGGAGGAGGAAGAGAAAGATGAAAAACAGGGTCAAAGAGAGAACAAAGGGATGAAAAAGAACCTAGAATATAGGGGCAGGGAGTGTATGGTTTTGGAAGAGAGAGGCATGAGGTAGAATCCAGACTACGCAGCATTAGTATAAGGCAAGCCCAATATTCACAGAGCCGTCTGTGGCCTTCTAAGAAAAACTCTGGGCACTGGAATTTATAATTTTACAAAGTAAGCACTGTGTATAGCTCTCAGAGACAGCCATGAGTCAAAATACAGTAAGTCAAAATCTAGTTATTAAATTTTATGACATAATAATGATTGGGAACAAAGGCTGTTTTCCACTGTTGTTAAGTAACTAGGGTAAGTGCTTTATTTCTCTATGTTCCCCCTCCTGTTCTGGGTCTTTGACGACATGAGCAAGTTGGCGGCTAACAGTCTTACCTCTATTCTTCATCTCTCTGGGGTCTCCACGGACCCAAGGTTGGTAGTTCAATGCATGTGGCAAGCTGCTTGCACCAACTGCAACTTTCCCCATCAGTTGCTGGTCTCCACAGACCTGCACTGACAGTGAAAAACATGCTACACTGATGAGCAAATCTTTCAGAGCTCCAATTCTCTGCTCTCAGTGTGAGAATCAATAGTGCAGCTTTGTTCACAGAGGGGAGGATAAGGCATAGAGGGTAGTGGGCTGGGTGGTAGGATGTCAGGTATATTCTTCAGTTTGTTTGTGATGGAAGGTATGTACAGGCGGTAGTGGCTGCATGGTAGGAGGCAAAACATGTTTTTCTTTTTTTGTGCCCTGAGATGGCCACCAAACCCTATTTCTGTCTGACAGGGAACTTTCTTTCAGAAATAAAAAAAGTCAATTTGGTTCTTGTTACTACAGAGGGTTCTTTGGGATCTGTATTTGTTGGCTATAAAAAGTGGACTTGTCCTCCAAATAATCAAAGGTATGAGTTAACCATAATTCATAAAATGATTAAAAAAGTCACTCTTGTACTCTTTACTAAGTTTATAACAATTGTTTAAGTTTGTTTTACTGCTTGATCCCAGTGATTAAACTTTGAAGATGCATTAACCCAATATCTAAATATTTGTTGTCTTGGGCAATAAAATGAAGTACAGTAACAGCATCATTTTATGAGCTGACATTGATATGTAATCCCCAGACAACCATAAATACTCATAAGATTGCTTACTTCCTTGCTTATTTCTCACTTTCTTCTATCAGTATATCAGAAATTCCAAGACTTACTGTGGATGAATATGAATGGTGTGCTGGGCACTGTCTAAAAAGATAAATATTTGTTACTCCCAGATGCTTGTATGTGGTGTATATTGTCACTCTTTAAAAAGATAAATATTTGTTACTCCTTGATTCTTGTATGTGGTGTATATTGTCACTCTTTTGGTTCAGAGTTTTGCCATCATTACATGAGCTCAGTAGATTTTGTGAATGGTGAAAAAATGTTTCAGCTTTAATAATGCTGCTTTCACAGTCCTATAAATAAGATTATTTTGTACTTCCCAGATATTTTCAATTTCTCATATTGGCAAAAATCAATCCCAAACCTTCCTGGGCTTTTCATATTAAGACCACTGATATCCTGGATCACTCTGTAACACTTACCTACCTTGTTGATTCCATCACTTAAAAGAGTGACTGCATACTTCATGGAAACGCAAAACTCTTTGCATTCCATATGAATGTACTCCTTGGCTCATGCACACAGTTTTAAGTTTTAAAATCTGTGCAGCTAGCTAACATAGGTGCATGACTGCAAAGGTTTTGTTTTGTCTACTTTCTTGATGAATTTGGGAGCTGCATCTTTAATGATAAAGCCCCCCCCCCCTCCATAAATTGCTAATACGACGCTGGCAAACCAGAGGGGTGTCGCTAATAATCCCATAGCTATCTCTTATGCTTGTGATTTAGACAGACCAGCAGTTTAACTGGAGATTGAGCAGTGCAAGTCCCAGTTTCTTCAGAGACCTCTTTGGATTCCTCCAAGCCGCTCTCATGCCCTGTGAGGCCCAGTCAAAACTATTTAAGGTATCCTGGACCTTGGCCCTTCACCCTTGCTAAAATAAAGAAGGATACAACTAAACAGAAAATGATACCTGGAGAGAATCACCATTTTAATTAGGTTATTCCCACTCAATTATGGTCAGTGGAATATGGAGCCACTGGCTCAACTTAGCAATATCTTTAAGATTAGAGGAGGGCAACATGCCTAGGTGTTTGTGTTTTGAGTACCACGGTGTTTCATTTCGTCCGCAAAACAGACCAAGAATATTTAGACTTTCTCACACTCAATTCAGGTCTATTGATTAAGTAACACCAAATATGGTCAAAGTTTGTATAATTTTACTCACTTTTGGCATTGTCTTACAAGGATCTGAACTTTATATTATTACATTGTCAAAAATTTAAGTTAGTGTACTATTGTACCATAAGGTACAAAACAGTGTCACACCCATATCAAATCATAGCCTTTGGTAGGAGTGGCCGAATTTGCAAATCAAAGAGCCCAGGTGACAGTGGGCAACCCTGTCTCATAACACGAGCTATCTGGAATGTATCTGTCAGGCTTCCAATAATACAAATATATAAGTACTAAGATATGCTTTTCATTAATCTTTTATATATATAATCTTTATTGTTTGGATAATAAAATCCATTACAATTAAAAATCCATCACAAAAATAAAACCAACGCCATGATAATACAATAAAAAATTGTCCTTATAAATAGCAGTAAAAAACATTACTGCAAAATCATTAACAGTACATCCCAAAGGTTACCAATGAGCATGAGGGACTTAGACAGTACATCAATAATAAACACCCTACCCTTAATTGCAAGAGTGCTCTAATTGACTAACCCACTGACAACCATAAGGCGCATGGCAGATGGTCAAGGCGAAATATTGAGTAATGCACAATTTGGCCTGACCGAAGCGAGGCAAGAGCCCGTTAGCTCGCGCTCGCTGTGCCCCAAATAAATTTGGCCAAGGCGGCCTTGATAAATTTGACCCCCGAAACATTTAGCATTGTGTTCCTGGGGTCCAATAATGCTATTACATCCTGGCGACAGGAGCAGACTTCCAGTTCATTCCACTTAGGCCCTCATTCTGACCTTGGCGGTCGGCGGAGAGGCGGCGGTCGGACCGCGAACAGACCGGCGGTATTAAAAATGGCATTCTGACCCTGGCGGGAACCGCCAACACAGCCCGCCAACTTAACACTCCGACCGCCACAGCGGTACAAACAAACAGCGCGGCGGTTCCCGCCAACAGCCCGGCGGCAGACAAAGTACCGCCCACCCTATTACGACCCACCAATCTGCCACCTTTTCCGGGGCGGGAGCACCGCCGATAAGAACACGGCGGAAACAGACTACGAACGGGAAAACGCTCACCTCTACGCACTCCACGCGAGATTCCGGCAGTATGGAGCCAGAGTTACAGGTCATCCCCGCACTCCTATTCCTCCTCATATACCAGGAGCACGCCCGGCGGCGCGGAAGACATCGGTGAGTACTGCACCTACGACACAGGGGAGGGAAAAGATTACCGGCACACACCCACCCACCCACACCCACTACAACACACACATCAATGCATTCCCACAGATCACTGTCACAACCCACAAACCACCCCCCTCCGAAATAATGCAAAGACCAAAAGAAGAGATCATAAACGGGCAGATATATTGAAATATGTACGCCATTAATCCCAATAAATAAATAAACTATGTACAAAATATATACAGCTACTAAATGTAGTCCAACCACTGTCCGTGGATCACAGGGGTCCTGTGCAAAGGGGCAAGGCCCAGTCCCACGACAAGAACTCCACGGAGAGAACACTGCAGGGGCATCAGAAAGAAAATAGGACAGGCACCTCAGGGGGAAGGGAAGGGGGGGCACCTCAGCCACTTGAGTACACGACGCCAGATCCACGAGGGGACTCCATGACCACTGGCCCATCCTGGGGAGAGCAAAGCCACAGTCCAAACAGTCCATACAGTGGGTGGCCTGCCCACTGGGCCATCCTGGGGAGAGCAAAGCCACAGTCCATACAGTCCATACAGTGGGTGGCCTGCCCACTGGGCCATCCTGGGGAGAGCAAAGCCACAGTCCAAACAGTCCATACAGTGGGTGGCCTGCCCACTGGGCCATCCTGGGGAGAGCAAAGCCACAGTCCATACAGTCCATACAGTGGGTGGCCTGCCCACTGGGCCATCCTGGGGAGAGCAAAGCCACAGTCCAAACAGTCCATACAGTGGGTGGCCTGCCCACTGGGCCATCCTGGGGAGAGCAAAGCCACAGTCCATACAGTCCATACAGTGGGTGGCCTGCCCACTGGGCCATCCTGGGGAGAGCAAAGCCACAGTCCAAACAGTCCATACAGTGGGTGGCCTGCCCACTGGGCCATCCTGGGGAGAGCAAAGCCACAGTCCAAACAGTCCATAACAGACCCCACTGCCACTGGAGGAGGCAAGTTGGCCAGAGGACATCCTGCAGCCCTGCCCGAGATAGATCCTGCCCTGCCACGTCTGCCAAAGGGCCAGCGGTTCTTGCCTTGAAGGGCCCAGTTCAGCGGTTCTTGCCTTGAAGGGCCCAGTTCAGCGGTTCTTGCCTTGAAGGGCCCAGTTCAGCGGTTCTTGAGACGGCGGGGCCCAGTTCAGCGGTTCTTGCCTTGAAGGGCCCAGTTCAGCGGTTCTTGCCTTGAAGGGCCCAGTTCAGCGGTTCTTGAGACGGCGGGGCCCAGTTCAGCGGTTCTTGCCTTGAAGGGCCCAGTTCAGCGGTTCTTGCCTTGAAGGGCCCAGTTCAGCGGTTCTTGCCTTGAAGGGCCCAGTTCAGCGGTTCTTGAGACGGCGGGGCCCAGTTCAGCGGTTCTTGCCTTGAAGGGCCCAGTTCAGCGGTTCTTGCCTTGAAGGGCCCAGTTCAGCGGTTCTTGCCTTGAAGGGCCCAGTTCAGCGGTTCTTGAGACGGCGGGGCCCAGTTCAGCGGTTCTTGCCTTGAAGGGCCCAGTTCAGCGGTTCTTGAGACGGCGGGGCCCAGTTCAGCGGTTCTTGCCTTGAAGGGCCCAGTTCAGCGGTTCTTGCCTTGAAGGGCCCAGTTCAGCGGTTCTTGCCTTGAAGGGCCCAGTTCAGCGGTTCTTGCCTTGAAGGGCCCAGTTCAGCGGTTCTTGCCTTGAAGGGCCCAGTTCAGCGGTTCTTGAGACGGCGGGGCCCAGTTCAGCGGTTCTTGCCTTGAAGGGCCCAGTTCAGCGGTTCTTGAGACGGCGGGGCCCAGTTCAGCGGTTCTTGCCTTGAAGGGCCCAGTTCAGCGGTTCTTGCCTTGAAGGGCCCAGTTCAGCGGTTCTTGCCTTGAAGGGCCCAGTTCAGCGGTTCTTGCCTTGAAGGGCCCAGTTCAGCGGTTCTTGAGACGGCGGACGGTCTATGGCCAACTGCTAAATGCCTGGTGGTGCCCTCCTGGGCAGCGGGGATGGTGCTCCTTCACTGCCCACCTGGGCTGTGGGTGGTGGGGCCCTCCTGGCCAGCTGGGCTGGGTCCTCCCTGGGCAGCGGCTATGGGGCTGGTGGGCTCTCCCGGGGCAGCTGCGCCGGTTCCTCCCGGGGCAGCGGCTATGGGGGTTGTGGGCTCCTCCTGGGCAGCAGGCCTGCTGCCTGACCTCTCCAACTTGCTGCCCTTGCCCTCCTTAGTCGTCGGCCTGTGGCCCTTTCCTCCCTTTGGAGCTGTGGCAGGTGACTGTCTCTGGGTGGTGTCCGGGGGGGATGTAGAAGGCGGGCTCCTGCGGCGCCCCTTCCGCCTTCTGCTCCTCTTCCCAGGGGGTGGGCTGGCTGTCCCCTTGCTGCTGGGCGAAGATCCAGACATGCGGGCTGGCGGGCTCCAATACCCCTGCACCCTTGTCAAGGGGGCTGCAGGGCTGGTGGTGGCTGAGGTGCTCTTCTTACCCCGACGAGAAGGAGGGGGGGCTCAGGGTCAGGAAAGAAGTTAGTAGTGGCGAGGAAGAGCTTCTTGGGACAATGGAGAGTGGTAGGTACAGTGGGAATGGGAGTGGAGGGAGAGGATGTGGTTGTAGGTGAGTCACGTTTGCTGTCTTTGGGTGCAGGTGCAGGAGGGATAGGCTGTCGTGAGGTGGATGGCTGTTGGGTGGGTGGGTGGCTGCGTTTGTGTGGTGTGGAAGAGGGGGTGACAGACACAGTGGGAGAGGACACAGGGGACGTGTAAATGGCAGTGGGGATGGTGACTGCACGTGTGCGGACTGGAGTGGAGGGTGTGCTGGTGATGGAAACACTGGCTGATGGTGAGGTGAATGGAGGTGTGAGTGTAGACGTCACAGGGAGGGAGGAGGGAGACGAGGAGGTGGGGGTCACAGAGGTGGTAGTGACTGTTGGCATGTCTGCATCGGAATGTTGCGTGTGTGAATGTCTGCGTGATCTGTGGTGCTTATGTTTGGATGAGCTTCTCTTGGGTGTAGAGGTGTGTGCAGGCTGGTCTGATGGTGTGGGTGGGACAGGCAGAGGAACAGGAGACTGGGAGGAGGGAGTTAGTAGAGGCAGGCAGGAGACAGGGACAATGGCTGCCGTCAGTGCTGAGGCCAGAGCCTGGAACGATCGCTGATGGGCAGCCTGACCCGAATGAATGCCCTCCAGGTACGCATTGCTGCGATGAACCTCCCTCTCCACCCCCTGGATGGCATTCAAAAGGGTAGTCTGCCCAACAATGAGCGTTCGGAGGAGGTCAATGACCTCCTCACTGAGGGCAGCGGGGGTAACAGGGACAGGGCCTGAGGTGCCTGGGGCGAAGGAGATGCCCGGCTTCCTGGCAGAGCGGGCACGGGGCGAACGCGGAGGGGCTGCTGGGAGGGCGGAGATGGTGCGCTGGGTGGCGGCTGTACCTGTAATGGCGGGGGGCACGGATGGTGCCACCCCCGCAAGGGAGCCCCCTTCCGAGGACGTGTCCGTGTCGCTGCAGGCTCCAGTCGTCCCCGTCGTGGAGCTCCCCTCGCCCTCCGTCTCACTGGTCCAGTCTGACTCTGTGGCATGGCCCTCCTGGGCCATGTGAGATGCAGCTCCCTCCTGCCCCGATGCCACTTCTCCTCCGCCTGATGATGCTGATGCACACAAGCACAGAAAGACAAACAAAAAGGGGGGGGGAGAGAGAAATAAAGGGATATTGAGTACATGGATCTCCGGTACAGTTAGCGGACATGACAGACACAGATGCCCCCTGCACTAAGTTGCGCACTTGGGGTCCGCTACGCATTCCGTGGAACATGCCCTACACGCCTAGAGTTGTCAACTGCACCCATGGATGACACGGCCCAGGGATGGCTGTACTGACACACTACTGAGGGTGGTGGCTGGGGACACAGGGGCTTACGGGGGTGCCCAGCCTACAGATATCGCCCTGGCCTAGGGGGACCCACAGCCCTCCTCCCCCACCCAGACACCTCCACTGCACGACAACAGAGTAGATGATGCTTGTACTCACCCCCTTGTGTCTGCTGTGCTGCCCTCACGCGCCCATCCAAATCAGGGTAGGCCACCGCCAGGATCCGGAACATCAGGGGGCTCAGTTGACGGCAGGCACCCCGCCTACGTTGGGAGGCCATCCCCAGCAGAGACTCGGCGGTCTTCTTGGTCCCGCGGCGGATGTCCTCCCACCTCTTGCGGCAGTGGGTGCCCCGTCGATGGTGGACCCCCAGGGCCCGGACTTCCTTGGCGATGGCACGCCAAATCCCGATCTTCTCATGGGCGCGGACCTATGTGACACGTACAGGGAGGGAGAAATACCACGTTCAAGTTACTCAGCATTTTCCTTTCCAGTGGCCCAACGCCCCCCATCCCCGCTAGGCCCCCTGCCAGGCCCAACATGCCCCCCATCCCCGCCAGGCCCCCCGCCAGGCCCCCCGCCAGCCCCAACATGCCCCCCATCCCCGCCAGGCCCCCCGCCAGGCCCAACATGCCCCCCATCCCCGCCAGGCCCCCCGCCAGGCCCCCCGCCAGCCCCAACATGCCCCCCATCCCCGCCAGGCCCCCCGCCAGGCCCCCCGCCATGCCCAACATGCCCCCCATCCCCGCCAGGCCCCCCGCCAGCCCCAACATGCCCCCCATCCCCGCCAGGCCCCCCGCTAGGCCCCCCGCCATGCCCAACATGCCCCCCATCCCCGCCAGGCCCCCCGCCAGCCCCAACATGCCCCCCATCCCCGCCAGGCCCCCCGCCATGCCCAACATGCCCCCCATCCCCACCAGGCCCCCCGCCAGGCCCCCCGCCAGCCCCAACATGCACCCCATCCCCGCCAGGCCCCCCGCCAGGCCCCCCACCATGCCCAACATGCACCCCATCCCCGCCAGGCCCCCCGCCAGCCCCAACATGCACCCCATCCCCGCCAGGCCCCCCGCCAGGCCCCCCGCCAGCCCCAACATGCCCTCCATCCCCGCCAGGCCCCCCGCCAGGCCCCCCGCCAGGCCCAACATGCCCCCCATCCCCGCCAGGCCCCCAAGCCAGCCAGTGGCCCCAAATCCAGATAGAATTAAACTCACTTGTTGGTCTGGAGGACCGTAGAGTAGCGCATACTGGGGGAGGACCCCATCCACAAGTTTCTCCAACTCCTCTCCAGTGAAGGCAGGGGCCCTTTCCCCAGTCGCAGCAGCCATTGTCCCTTCCAGACCGAGGTCACAGCAACACTTGCAGTATAGGTCCTCTCCTGTGAAAGTTCAAGTCGCAAGTGGATAAGTAGATAGAAAATGGCGGTCACGTCCGCGGCGGTGCGTACCGCGGCGGTGTGTCCCGCCACCGCCGGCGCCCTTCGCCATTGGCTCCTGAAACCCATAGGCTTCAATGTTAACCAATGCGGCTTCGCGCCGCGGTCTTGGCCCGCCGCCCGCCGCGGTGTACCACGCCAGCGCATTGACCTCACATCCCATTGTCACACTTCACAGGTCAGGCAGCCGCCATTTCCAGGGCCCACATGGCTCAATTTCAACTGCGTCACACAGGCCTAGGCCTTGCATAGCCACTCATACACGCCATTCACTGCATAGAGAATCGTATACTGTGCTAGCTGTGAGTACGTACCTGTGGGTTGCCTGACTGTGTGCTCCATGTTGTCCTTCCTAGGCACCGTCCGCTGGGTTGGGCGAGGAGACGGATGAATCCTCCCGTGTACCGACCGCTGGTGGACCTGTCGACAATGGAAGAACGCCACATTATCCTGACCTACCGTCTTAACAGTGCCACTATCCATGAACTGTGTGCCCGGCTGGAGCCCGACCTGATGTCCCCCATCCGCCAACCCACAGGGATTCCCCCTCTGGTGCAGGTCATGTCAGTACTCCATTTCTTGGCAAGTGGGTCATTTCAGACAACCGTGGGAATTGCTTCTGGGATGTCTCAGCCCATGTTTTCAAAGGTGTTATCCAGAGTGTTGTCTGCCCTGATGAAATCCGTGAGGAACTACATCATTTTCCCTGAGGTGGGAGAACTGGCTACAGTGAAGGGTGATTTCTACGCCCTTGGACATATTCCCAACGTAATTGGTGCCATTGATGGGACCCATGTGGCTTTGGTTCCCCCAAGAGACAGGGAGCAGGTGTACAGGAACAGAAAAAGTTACCATTCAATGAACATCCAGGTGGTGTGTTTGGCTGACCAGTACATCTCGCATGTAAATGCCAAATTCCCAGGGTCAGTGCATGACGCCTACATCCTCAGGAATAGCAGCATCCCTTACGTGATGGAACAGCTACAGAGACACCGTGTATGGCTATTGGGGGACTGTGGGTACCCCAACCTGTCGTGGCTACTGACCCCAGTAAGGAATCCCCGGACCAGGGCAGAGGAACGGTACAATGAGGCCCATGGGCGTACTAGGAGGGTGATCGAACGCACCTTTGGCCTCCTAAAGGCCAGGTTTCGCTGCCTGCATATGACCGGTGGATCCCTAATGTACTCACCTAAGAAGGTGTGTCACATCATCGTGGCCTGCTGCATGCTTCACAACCTGGCTTTGCGCCGCCAGGTGCCTTTCCTGCAGGAGGATGGTCGAGACGGTGGTGTTGTGGCAGCGGTGGAACCTGAGGAGAGTGACGAGGAGGAAGACGACGGGGCTGAAACAGACAACAGGGACAGAATCATTGAACAGTACTTCCAATAGGACACAGGTAACATTTCAAAGATAATTTAGTAAAAGTTAACTACTCTGCAGCATCTCTGCTGCCTGTCTATTTGCCCCAGTGTATGATGACTGAGTTTTGGCTTTTCCCTCCCTATTTCAGATCTGGGGTCCCCACTACGAGTCCTGTGCTTCGTTTCCCCATGGACTACAGCTTTGTGGCAGCTGTTTGTTGACTTCACCATGTACAAGGACATATTTGCACTGTCATGTCAATTACAATCTATTGAAATCACAGCCAGACTCCTGATATTTTGGTGCAAAATAGGTGTTTATTGAAGTGCTCAAAATGGGATGGGTGGTTTCAAGTGGGTGGGGGCTATGGTGAAGGAATGTCCATGGCAGAGTCCAGAGTAACAGTCACACAGGTGCATTGTCCAGAGGCCTGTGGAGAGATGGAGCATGGGCAGTTCGAGGATGGACAGGGTGACAATGTGGGACAGTGGGATGACATCAGGTGGTATCCATTGCTGGCGGGGGTCTTGACATCCTACTCTGTCTTGCGAGATCTCAGGGCCCTCTTGCGGGGTGGTTCTTCTCCTGCAGGAGGTGGGGGTCTGGTGGGCTGCTGCTGTGCGGGGTCCTCCTGTCCACTAGCGCCGGCGGAGGTGGATGGCTGTTCTTGGTCCCGGCTAGTGGCAGGGGCCCTTGGGTGTTGTTCAGTGTCCGCCCTGCTGTTTACGAGGTCCTGCAGCAGCCCTACCATGGTAACCAGGGTGGTGTTGATGGCTCGGATGTCCTCCCTGTACCCCCGATAGTGTTCCTCCTGCAGCACCTGGATCTCCTGGAACCGGGCCAGTACCGTCGCCATCGTCTCCTGGGAGCGGTTGTATGCTCCCATGATGGTGGTGAGGACCTCGTGGAGAGTGGGTTCCCTGGGCCTCTCCTCCCCCCCCTGTCGCACAGCTGCCCGCCGAGTTGCCCTGTTTCCCTGGGCCTCTGCCCCCTGGCCGGTGTGCCCACTACCACTGCCCCCAGGTCCCTGTTGTTGTTGGGGTGGTGGGTTATCCTGGGTGCCCTGTAGTGGTAGACACACCGCAGATTGACGCGCCCTGGAGACAGAGGCATGGGCCCGCTGGGTGGGAGCTGTGCTGGTGTTCCCAGAGGGGTTAGGGTCTATAGTGGCCTGTGCCTGTGTGAGGGGAACCGACTGTCCAGAGGTCCCCGATGGTCCGGGCTGGTCATCGGTGTCCAGATCGACAGAGCTGCTGTCATCGCTGACGGCCTCTTGGGTGGGGGGTGTGGATAATTCTGGCCCCTCCGCCGCGGTGTGTTGACGGTCGGGTCCTGCAGGGGTATAGAGGTATGGTTATAGTTTCAATGTGTCGCATATGGGTGTATCTGTGGGTTCTCGTGTCCCCAAGTGCTGGCATTCGTGTGTGGGGGCTTTGGTGAGGGTGGCTTGTGGGGGGGATGTGTATATGCATTGGGCATGCTTTGGTGATGGGTGTCCATGCTTAGTGGACGCATGCAGGCCTAGGTTTTGGGATGTGTGGGTTGTGATGGTGAGACATTGGCGGGGAATAGGTGTGCTGGGGGTGGGGGTGAGGATGGTGGTGGGGGTGAGGATGGTGGTGGGGGTGAGGGTGGGGGTGAGGATGGGGGTGGGGGTGAGGGTGGGGTTCGAGGATGGGGGTGAGGGTTGGGGTCTGATTTGGCATGCAGGTGGGGGGGAAGCAGTATTGAAGCTTCAACTTACCAGTATCCATTCCTCCGCCGACTCCTGCGAGGCCGTCAGGATGCAGGATGTTCAAGACTTCCTCCTCCCATGATGTGAATTGTGGGGGTTGAGGTGGGGGTCCTCCGCCAGTCTTCTGCACGGCGATGTTGTGCCTGGATACCATGGAACGCACCTTCCCCCGTAGGTCGTTCCATCGCTTCCTGATGTCTTCCCGATTTCTGGGGTGCTGTCCCACTGCGTTCACCCTGTCGACAATCCTCTGCCATAGCTCCGTCCTCCGGGCAATGCTGGTGTATTGTATCTGTGTGCCGAACAGCTGGGGCTCTACACGAACGATTTCCTCCACCATAACCCTGAGTTCTTCGTCTGTGAAGCGGGGTTGTCTTTGGGGTGCCATGGGGTGGTGTGTATGATGTGTGGGGTGGAGTATGTGTATTTAAGTGAGTTGAGTGTGGTGGTGTGTGTTGTTTTGTGTGTGGATAGTGTGTGGGTGATGGTGTTGAGTGGCTGTGGCTGTTATGTTTTGGATGCTGGTGTCTCGCTCTTGCCTTCTTTACGATTTTGTAAGCGTAGGGGTTTGTGGGTGATGTGGGTGGGTGTTTTATATTGTATTGTGTGTGTGGGAGTGGTGTGTGTATGTGTATCAGGTGTGTGGGATTCAAATCGTCCAATGTGGGTGAGTTTTGTTCGTTGGTGTGTATTCTGACCGCGCCGGTGTGTCCCGCCAATGGAATACCGCGTTTGAATGACCGCCGCGTGGATTCGTGGGTCGTAATGGGATGGGCGTATTTCTGTTGGCGTGGCGGTGGAGGTTTGGTCACCTCCACCTTTCCGCCGACCGCTGGTCTGGCGGTCTGTTGTGGCGGTCGGATTTTCGGAGGTTTGCCTTCTGCGGGTCAGAATGACCGTGGCGGGTTTCCGCGACCGCGGCGGGATTATGGAGGATTTCTGACCGGCGGTAGGCGCCTTTTACCGCCGAGGTCAGAATGACCACCTTAGTTTGCAGCAATCTTCTTCACTCCTGAAGCAATGATGGGCACAAGCAAACCACTATACCACAACACCTACATGTGTCTCCCTACCCTAAATGCCAAGATGGAACATGTTTCAAGAAGCCCCAGTCACCCATCCTCAATGCCATACATTTTCATTTCAGGTGGATGTCATAGGTGAAAGACAGATAGCCCAGGGTAGGACCTGGGCGGAATGAGGTAATAACTGAGCAGGTATGCTTCCGGTTAGCTAAAAGACCTTGGTCACTATGATAAGACCAGGGCTGAACGCTCTTCTTAATCCCCAGCTTAAATGCTGCTTGTGGAAGATTGGCAGCCCAGAGCCCATCGGCTTCCATTAACTGTTTACATTTACCCAAAAAGCAGTGGCCCCCTCAATGTTCTAGATAACTTAGAAAAGGCAATCTGCAAGGTAACCGTTTTAGCTTCTATCTCCTTCCTTTGTACACTAAAGCTGCCTCTGGCATCAAGGTGCACTCCTTGATATTTAAATGATGAGTCAGAGGTCAGCTTATTAGTCTTATAAAACCAACTGATGCTCGACTGCCTTCTCCTGCAAAATGAGACCACTTTTGTCTTAAGCTGATTTACTTCGAGGTCATTCTCAGCTGTATACGAGGCCAGTTTATCGAGCAGCTGTTGGAAGCCACCCCTCAAATAACTAAGCATTGCCATGTTGCCTGCATACAGCAGATGGCTTAATCGCCAGCCCCCAATTTTGGGGGGAATGTGAATCGACAGAATCGAGGGCAGATGACAGGTCGGATATGTATAAATTAAACAGTAGGAGAGCAAGGACACAACCCTGTTTTACCCCCTCGAAACGTTTGAATTTTTCTAGAGATGGAACAACCATCTCCTAGTTTGATGCAAATCCAGGTGGTGGTATTCAGTTCATTAATAGCCCCCAAAAGCAAGGGAGGAATATCCCAGCATTGTAGTTTTGTCCAAGAGTGTGTCTGGGCACCCGATCTGCTGCCCTAAAATCGACAAAGCAGCAATGCATCACCGTGGTCGAAATTTGTGCATTTTCTATCAAAATGGACAATGCTAAAAGATTTGGAGATGTACCATTAGTAGGCAAAAACCCTGTTTGGAAAATGGGAATTATGCTGTTCTGGTCAGCCCAGGATCAAAGATCCTCTAGAAGACGGCTACTGTAGTACTTGGCCTCATTTTCAAGGACAGCTATTAGCCTAAAATTGGCTGGATCTGACCTTGATCCATTTTTATAAATTGGATGGATAATGGCACCTCACCACAAATCAGGAATCCTCGAAGAAAAAAGACATTGATCAAACAAGCTTGTGAAATGCTCTGCCCAAAAAAAGGACGTCCTGTTTGAACACAGCATGCAGAATACCGTTGGGCCCAGGGGCAACGTCCTGTCTTGCTCTTTCAATAATACGGCAAAAACGTGTTGGAGAAAAAAAAACGACCTCCGGAAGAGGGGCTGCACAGCCAACCACCTACAAATACTGGTTATCCTGAGGTATAGCCGACCCATTGCAACCTCTGCCCAGCTCACTGCATTCCAGGTCACTAGCAGCAAAACAGTTTGTCAAGAAAATAACCCAATCATTCTCCGCAATGTTGGCAGAGCCATATCTCCGCTGGATCCCTGTCAGGTCATTTACTAAGCTCCAAAACGTCAGTGGGTTCGAATCTTTGCTTGCACTAAGGAGTTTTTCCCAGAACACATTCAAGCCCCTCTGTGTTTCTAAAAAAACTGCCTTCTTGTACTCTTTCTAAGCCTCTTTTAGTAGTCAGTACCTCAGAATCGGGGTGCTTCCTGAGTTCCCTGGCAGCCCTGTTCTAGGCTTTCTTTAAATTAAGCAGCCCCCCCAAGGGTCACAGTGGAGGGACAGGAAGCAGGGTTGCGCACGGATCGCTGATATTTATAAAAACAAAAGAATGAACTTGTCCCACTGCTCAACGAAAGATAGTTGGTCAGCTTCAATCGGGCCCAAAAAATTGGTACACTCCTCTTTGATGATTGCTCCTAAAGAGGAGTTCCATCGGATGCGCTTCAGGGCCCCATAACACACACCGCCTCCCACCGATCGTATCTTAGCGTGTTGGTCAAAGCTTGATCTCATAACTGCTATCTGGGGGCGGTGATCGCTCTCATTGCGAGAACAGATCTTAAAACCTTTTCTAGAGGAAAGAAATTTCATATCACAGAAAGTGTAATCTAGATATGAATAAAACGCCCGTCTGACCGCGTCCAGCCCGGTGGTACATCTTGCTGGAAGCAGCCATTCAGGGCTTTGAACCCCATGCTGTTCAAGAGTGTACTAACATTTTCTCCCAGGGCACTGTATGGACAGCCCCTATGTCTTATCTGATTCAAGAGACAGTAATTATCCCCAAAATTGGGCCCTTCCAGGGCTTCTGACAGGCCCTGAAATAAGTTTGTGTTAAAGTGTCCCGTGACCAAAAAACCAGCATGTGGATAATCACTTACTAAGTCACCCAGCAACTGAATTAGATGGGTCAGCTTCCCTCTTCTCTCCCTTGTCCCAGGTTCTATATAAACGTTGATCATAAGTGTTTGCTTTGAATTCCCCTAGTTAATTTTTATCCCCTGAAGCCAATTCTCCTCCCATCCCACTTGTGTGATGTACCCTATAAGCTTGACAGCAGCATAAGTAGTTAGACCCCGCCTTGGTGTGGCCACTTTTCTTTTCTCGTTGAGTGGATTTCCGGAACTCTTGGAACCCCAACAGTGGGTTCTCGTTCTCCTCCCAAGTCTCCTGCGAGGCAATAATGCCATGATAATTAAAAAAGGATATTAGAACGGTGGATTCAAGTTTACGTGCCAACCCGTTGATGTTCCTGGAGCACAGAGATGCCCCTCACACCCTCCCCTTGCGGAACCCCCTCGTGGTGTTCATGTGACCGGCCCTTGTGACAGAACTGATGGCAACCAGTCCCAGTTGGCCAACAGTCGGTTACTTGTACCAGACATCCCTACAATGAAGGGGGAGCTGGAGCTGCTCTGGGCTCCCTTTAAAAGAAAACAGCTTCTGCATTATTGTTGATTTGGGCCTAGAGGCAGCCGACAGAAGCACATGATAGCCAGGAGAACTATAGGGAGAGATAGTAATGCCCCAGGAATCAAAGACTTCCTTTTTATCACAAATTGCCTGGGCCAAGTCATCTCTGGCCAGTGTCATTAGGGTAGTTTCCCCCGACGGCATCCCCATCTGTGGTAAAAATTAGATTGATGTAATATCCCCAGAATCAATAGCACTCAGTTCTGGAATGGCCTTAAAAAGTTTTAAGATATTTCCTCTATTTCAAATATCGTGCGAACCTTTTGATTAGTATTCCGGTATCAGGAGACATTTTGTAAAGGTGCGATCAGGTATACCTCTTGGAGAACAAGTAGGGAGTTTTAAGTAAAAGTGGGCACCCAGACATGGGGAGACCATTATTGACTCTTGCCTCATCCCTGTGCCTCAACTAAGGAGTTTTTCCCAGAACACATTACAGTATATTGACACGGCCATCGGACGACGACCCGGGCTCTGTAGGAAAGGCCCTGATGGAGCAGTCACTGACAACCCAACAAAATCAGCATCCTTCGGGCACAGAACATCATTGAAGGCCCGGGGTACTCCTCAACTTTCCTTCTTCTACCCCTTTTGATCTTGAGGGGATGATCCTTCCTTCTCACCATAAACAGTTGCCTGTACTGCTTGAGCTAGCATGCACGCCTCAATGCGGCCGACTGACATAGCTCCAGTCACCATAGGCGGGAAGGTCACAGTACTCATAGCAGGCGACTCACACAGGTCTTGTTGCGATAATTGATGCCCTTTAACTGCTAGAACAACGGACTGAGTGCTCCTCCTTTTGTTTGGTTGCTTATGAAGCTTTTTTTTTTCGCTTTTGCTCAAAGCAGGGTAAACCACTGGACCCATATCAGGACACAATGCTTTTCCTGTCTCGCTCATAGGCATAGATCTGAGATTGAATGGGGAAATTTGACCCGCACTTGCCAAACCAGTCATTGATTGAATCAAGGCCTCCTGATCGATCCATTCAGGTGCCTTAGAGTTGTCTGGCAGGCTCGATATAATATTCAATGAAATTGTTGCTGCACCAAAGTAGTCATCAATAGTTTTACATTTGGTTTTATAATCAGTTGCCTTTAAAATGGGCCATAAACTCAAGGGGTCAGCAGGGGGTACGTCCTCTCTTTGACCCTCTTAATTTTCATCAGAACTGTAGCCAGAAATGTAGGAAGGGATGACAAACTGTCAATAATCGCAGAAAAACAACAGACTGCCTGAAATATATTGGAGCTTGATTGTGATGTAACGATTAACTGATTTAGGGAATCAAGTTTATGGTCGATCCCTGCTACACAGGTGGTTAATGTGTTCAACAAGTCAATTTGAACATCCAGCTTGTCTCTGTGGTAGTTCAGGGCCAAAACTGTGGACTGCAAGGTTTGGAGGAGCTGCGACCAAGCAGGGCCAAATGTGGCAACTGACGAAGAGAGGGCCGGATTAGGTTGAATTTCCACATCTTCCGGAACGTCTGAATGAAGACAGGAGAGATCCAGGAGTGATTCATTGATTGAACTCTTGTCTTTTATGGTCCACGTCAGGACTGTCACTACCAACTCCACTCAAGGGTTTCAAGGGAAGCATAGGAAGAATATTGCCAGTTGGGCTTTGAGTCCATTGGGCGGCCGGAGGGCTGGTCGCCGGTGGCGCACCTTGATCCAATGATTGAACAGGACTAGTTAAGCCCTGCCCCGACTTTCCGGTCAAGCCACCTGGAAGAGCGCCCCAGTCCATGGTGTCTGAAAAAAGGTGACAAACGATTGCAGTTCGTAGTGATTCGCCATTTTGTTGATCGATAGTTGACTGTTTACACAGGACTGGCCCTACCTTTGATCCCACCTCAATGGGGCTTGCGGGACTTGCGGAGCTGTCAGAGGTGTACAACCACCTGGGGCTGTAGACTATAGCACGTGTTTCCAGCAAATGGGGCACCGATGATGCCTTCTCCTCTGAGTTCTCCACAGTGTCCAGGGTCAGAGGGAAATGGTTAGCCATAACACAACCCTCCGTTGCTGCGACAAGAGGTTTCTTTTTAAAGTAATCAAGCAGCGAGAGCTTACGTTGTTTCAGTATATGGCATTGTGGCAATGTGGCAGTCATATCCTGATCAGGTGATGCCTCTCAATGCTGTACAAACTGGGGGGGGGAGGGGTTGACATCATGGGGTGATGGATATGTGACCCCTACCCCTGAATGTTGTACCACTAGGTGCTGGGCCACCACCCTAGCCTCTCCTACTGCTGTTCTTAAGCTGCAACAGGTTCCTTCCTTACTTTTCCCGATCTCATTGCAAGCTCGGAGTACTTTCTGGAAAGCCGGGGGTAATTTAATTTTCTTCCCCCCACTTTTTTTTTTTACCTTTTGTGCACTACTTTTACCACTTTACAAGTCACAAATCACAAGTCACAAATCACATTCCGAGCTCCAAACTCTGAACAAGGGGCACCTCTCAGCACCCAGTTAACATGGCTTGCAATTGTCCGTGGCCCTCGAAAAACAAGTGACGGGGGACAGGGGGCTTTGGCAGGTCATGAAAGTATGTTAAAACAGCGTTAAAGTAACTGTTTGAGGCAATGAAGGCAGCCAATGATGACAATGATGATAAAGGTGATATTGGTGGCAGGCGGCAGCTCAGCTTACTATGCCCCCTGAGTACCCAGAGTCCAGTAAACCCAACACACCCGGCTCACTGTCTGGCCAACCAGAGGGCAGCAACAGTACCTGAGATCAGTGGGATGGACACTCCTGCTGGCACGGGGCCAGGGACCAAGGTGGGCTCTCCTGTCGATTTCACTGCCTTGCCTTCTTGCCTTCTCTTCTTCTTCGTCCTTCTTTGGCCATGCCCCCAGAAAACCAGCAACCTGGTGTAACCGGAACAGCCGTGCAGGTCCCGGCAGGTCTCGACGGATCTCCAGGGGATCTCCAGGGGATCTCCAGCGGTTCCGGCAGCCCCGTGCATGTCCGGGCAGGTCCCCACAGATCTCCGGCAGTTTTCTTTAATCTGGTAAGCCAAAGACTCCAGTTTTGTCCAAAGGAATTCTTAATCCACAAATTTGAAGGCCTTAGCTGCATCTAGCATGTAAATTGCCAATGAAACAGAGTTAGCAACATCTAGATTGATGGCACCAATTGATCTATAGCTGAGCTCACTCAGTCTCTTTTATAGTACAAAGCCTATTCGATCATGACGCATCAGAGAGTCTAAGACTTTATTTTAACAAAATCCCAGATTAACACTAAGCAAGGAAGTAGGTCTATATACCTCAAAGCTGGAACCATTCCACAAGAGGTACAGGCCTATTGTTGAAATATTTGTAATGGTGGTCTATTACAATAGTGGTCTAGTGGTGTAACAGTGGTCTAGGCCTATGACTCAGGGACTCTCTCTGTGAAAATGTCATTGTGCTACCCTTTGACTTTTAAAATTGCTGGTCAGCATTGGCGCCAGTTTATGAGGGAGTTCAGCAGCAACCTCTGTTTTGCCATTTTTGAGTTTCATAATAGGCTGTTCTGGCTGATCTTGCTCCTCACCTATCTACTGTGGTGGTTCTGACTCCCCAAGTCAGGTAGTTATTACCTTCTATATTCTCTGTTGATTTAGATCAGGGTTATTGTCATCCTGACTCCAGATTGATTTAAAGAGGTGTAGTGAAATGTGAGTTGAAATCTTAATTGAGTTGCATATTTTAAAGCTGGATTAGGAAGTAATCCAATTGTGAAAAGTGGTCATCTTTATTAGAATACACGTGAAATCCACCTGCGCCCATTTTTAGCACTCCAAATGTCTATTAGATTAGGCTCCTTGATAACACTGAGTAAACAGTTCATGATTTTTCTAAACATGCTTTGCTCCAGCATCTCATTCATTATCGCAATGAAAGCTCCAGTGATAAAACAGCGAGCTGGAGAACTATTCTCCTGGAACCTCTGGAAAATAGCTGGTTTATCTTGTTCAGACCCTAGAAAGATGATATCTTGTACCTAAATATCTCAATTGTAATCCAGAGGTTTACCAATCTTCCCATATGGTCTGTTTTTGTTCTAACTAGTTCTGCTCTACCGTAACATGTGACCATACATTATGCACATCTGAATAAAATATATACAATGCTTGAGTCGCTTTCTGGATAAGTATTTTGTCATCTCTGCTTCACAAAGAAGAGTTTTTTGAATGAAGAGAACATCTAAACTCTGTTTTGTAAGATATTCAATCACCCTGTCTCTCTTTTGGAAGACCTTGAGCCTCTTAGCATTTTATGATAGGAATCTGATCCCCTCCCCTTTTATTTCACATAATGTAACTTTGTGTAAAGACGGGTGGCCCAATTCAGGGCATCAGATATGCATTTATAAATTCTTATTTGGGTGTGTATTTTTTTCTGCAATTTTTTCCATGTCTGCTCCCCCGCCTGCTGTAATTTGTGTCCCTCAACTTCCTCCCTCCTCGCTAGCACAATTAAGTGCCTGCATGAGCCCCCAATACCCTGCCTAGTCTGATTGCTTAGAATCGTGCTACCCTGTGCTTTTAACTTTGCTGGCCATTTAATTTGCACTGAAATACTTGCCCGGATTGTCCAATTCTTGCATCTGTTTCTCCAGTTCCCACTGACAGTGAAAGGTTTTTAATGGAGAGTTTTAGGGCCAGATGTAGGTAGGTTGAAAATTGCGACTTGCAATTTGCGAGTCTGTGCGACTCGCAAATTGCAAATCGCAATTTGCTATGCAGAAAGGTGTCTCAGACACCTTCTGCAACTCGCAATGGGGTCGCAAAGACCCACCTCATTAATATTAATGAGGTGGGTCGCAGTTTGCGACCCCATTGCGAGTATGGGCACTCACAGGATGGTGGCCTGCTGGAGACAGCAGACCACCATGTTTGTGACTGCTTTTTAATAAAGCAGTTTTTTTTTGTTCTATCTGCAGCCCGTTTTCCTTAAAGGAAAACGAGCTGTACTTAGAAAAAAAAACGAAACCTTTTGTTTCAGTATTTTTCAGAGTAGGCATTGGTCCATAGGACCACTACCTGCTCTGAAAAATTGTTTTTGGGATCATTCACAAAGGGGAAGGGACCCCTTCCCGTTTGCGAATGGGTTACCATCCACTTCAAGTGGATGGTAACTGCGAGTTCATTTGCGACCGCGAACTTGCATAGCGTTGCGAGTCGCAAATAGGAAGGGAACACCCCTTCCTATTTGCGAGTCGGAAATGCATTTTGCGAGTCGGATCCGACTCGCAAAATGCATTTCTGCATCGCGGAGAGGCTTTTGCGCCTCGCAAACGGCGTTTTTCGCCATTTGCGAGTCGCAAATCCTTTCCTACATCTGGCCCTTGGTTTTTAAAATGGTCTTGAGTATATGTTCTTTAACTGAGTATGTCATAAAATCCACAAGTATCTTCTTAGGTGCCTTGTGGTTTAGACTTAGGGCCTGATTCTGATCTTGGCGGAGGGGATACTCAATCAATCAATCAATCAATCACTGCATTTGTAAAGCGCGCTACATACCCGCGAGGGTCTCAAGGCGCTGGGGAGGGGGTGTGCTACTGGTCGAAGAGCCAGGTCTAGAGGAGTCTTCTGAAGGCCAGCAGGTCCTGGGTCTGTCGTAGGATGGTGGGGAGAGTGTTCCAGGTCTTGGCGGCGAGGTAGGAGAAGGATCTGCTGCCGGCGGTGATTTTTTGGATGTGGGGGACTGTGGCGAGGGCGAGGTTGGCTGAGCGGAGGCTTCGGGTGGGGGTGTGGAAGCTGAGTCGGTTATTGAGGTAGGTGGGTCCAGTGTTGTGCAGTGCTTTGTGTGCGTGGATCAGGAGCTTGAAGGTGATCCTTTTGTTGACGGGGAGCCAGTGCAGGCCTCTCAGGTGGAGTGTGATGTGGCTGCGGCGGGGGACATCGAGGATGAGTCGGGTCGAGGCGTTCTGGATGCGTTGGGGTCGTCTCAGGAGCTTGTTTGTAATTCCTGAGTAGAGGGAGTTCCCGTAGTCGAGTCTGTTGGTGATGAGGGCCTGGGTAACAGTTTTTCTTGTGTCGAGGGGGATCCATTTAAAGATCCTGCGGAGCATACGGAGGGTGTTGAAGCAGGACGCCGAGACGGCGTTGACTTGCCTGGTCATGGAGAGAGTGGAGTCGAGGATGACCCCCCAGGTTGCGTGCGTGGTCCGTGGGTTCCGGGGCTGTGCCTAGTGACGTGGGCCACCAAGAGTCGTCCCAGGCTGATGGGGTGGGTCCGAGAATGAGGACCTCCGTCTTGTCTGAGTTCAGCTTCAGTCTGCTGTCCTTCATCCAGTCCGCTACGGCCTTCATTCCTTGGTGGAGGTTAGCTTTGGCGGTGTGGGGATCTTCGGTGAGGGATATGATCAGCTGGGTGTCGTCGGCGTAGGAGATGATGTTGTGGTTGTGTTGTCGTGCGACGTGGGCGAGGGGGGCCATGTAGATATTGAACAGTGTCGGGCTGAGGGAGGATCCCTGTGGGACGCCGCAGATGATCTCAGTGGTTTTAGAGCAGAAGGGTGGGAGGCGGACGCTCTGGGTTCTGCCGGACAGGAAGGATGTGGTCCAGGCCAAGGCCTTCTGTTGGATACCGGCGTCATGGAGGTGTGCTGATAGGGTGCGGTGGCAGACCGTGTCAAAGGCTGCTGATAGGTCCAGGAGGATGAGGGCGGCTGTTTCTCCTTTGTCCATCAGGGTCCGGATGTCGTCAGTGGCGGCGATGAGGGCGGTCTCGGTGCTGTGGTTACTGCGAAAACCGGATTGGGAAGGGTCCAGGATGTTGTTGACTTCGAGGTAGCGGGTCAGCTGTTTGTTGACAATCTTCTCTGTCACTTTTGCCGGGAAAGGGAGCAGGGAGATGGGCCGGAAGTTCTTGAGGTCCTTGGGGTCCGCCTAAGGCTTCTTCAGAAGGGAGTTGATCTCGGCGTGCTTCCAGCTTTCTGGGAAGGTTGCTGTCTCGAAGGAACAGTTGATTGTTTTCCGGAGGTGGGGCGCGATGGCTGCGCTTGCTTTGTTGAAGACGTGGTGAGGGCAGGGGTCCGATGGGGATCCGGAGTGGATGGAGTTCATGGTTTTGATGGTGTCTTCGTCGCTGACGCTGGACCAGACGGTCAGGCGACTGGTGCGAGTGGTAGTCGTAGGGGTGGTGGACTCGGTGGTGGGTGTGGGGGGGTCGGGGTTGAAGCTGTCATGGATGTCGGTGATCTTGCGGTGGAAGAAGGTGGCCAGGGAGTCGCACAGGTCTTGAGATGGCGGGATGTCGTTGGTGATGGAGCTGGGGTTGGAGAGTTCTTTTACGATGCTGAAGAGCTCTTTGGTGTTGTGTGCGTTGTTGTCTAGGCGGTCCTTGAAGGCGGTCTTTTTGGCGGTCGTGATGAGTTGGTGATGTCTGCGGATGGCGCTCTTGAGGGCTGTGTGGTTGTCTGGTGTTCGGTCGTGGAGCCATTTCTTCTCCAGCTTCCGACAGGTGTGCTTGGAGATCCGGAGGTCCTCGGTGAACCAGGCGGCTTTCTTGTTGGTGTGGTTGGTTGTAAAGATCTTTAGAGGGGCGAGGGTGTTGGCGCAGTCGTTGATCCACTGTGTGAGGTTGGTCGCGGCGGTGTCTGGGTCGGTGGGGTCGGTGGGTGGTCTCAGGGCGAGGGCGGTAGTCAGTTGGTCCTCGGTGACCTTGCCCCAGCAGCGGCGTGGTAGCTGTTGGGTGCGGTGGTGTGTGGTGGGTTTTCTGAAGGTGAAGTGGATGCATCTGTGGTCGGTCCAGTGTGGTTCGGTGGTGTGGTTGAAGGAGACGTGGGGGCTTGCAGAGAAGATGGGGTCGAGCGTGTGTCCAGCGGCGTGAGTGGGTGTCGTTACGAGCTGTTTGAGTCCGAGGTTGGCAAGGTTGTCGATCAGGGCGGTGGAGTTGGCGTCGTTGTTGTTCTCGAGGTGGAAGTTCAGGTCCCCGAGGAGGATGTAGTCCGTGGAAGCGAGGGCGTGGGTGCTGATGAGGTCGGCGATGGTGTCACTGAACTGTGGGTGGGGTCCGGGAGGTCTGTAGATGAGAGTTCCTCTCAGGGTGGTGTTGAGGTCGGTGTGGATCTGGAAGTGCATGTGCTCGGCGGTGGTGAGGGTGTCATCGGTGTTCATTGAGATTTTGATGGAGTCTTTGTGGATGATGGCGATTCCTCCTCCCACTCCATTGGTGCGGTCTCTGCGGGAGATCTTGTAGCCCTGTGGGATGGCTATGGCGATGTCTGGTGCTAAGGTGGCGTTCAGCCAGGTCTCCGTCAGGAAGGCGACGTCGGGGGCGGTGGAGTCTAGGAGGTCCCAAAGTTCGATGGCGTGCTTGCGAGCGGAGCGGGTGTTGAGGAGGATGCAGCGGAGGTGGTTGGGTTCTCTGGCTGGTGGTGTGGAGGGTTGGATGCTGGTGAATCTGCAGTTCCGGCAGGTGAAAGGCCCCTGGGTGCGTTTTGGGGTGGCCCGGTAGCAGGGGTGGTCTCGTCTGGTGTTGAGTGCGTGGAGGGTGCTTGTGTCGTAGTGCAGTCTGGCGTTACGGGGGTGTGGGTTCCAGGGGTTCTGGTGCTAGGTGCAGTCCAGGCGCGGACGGGCGCAGACGGGCTTGCCTTAGGCAAGCCTTCGACGCGCCAGCGGCGCGCCCGCTGCGCGCCCACTTTGCGGCCTCCATATGAGGGCAGAGGGAGGGAGGAGCAGCTGGGAGGTGGGAGCGGGGTGGCCAATGGGAGTGAAGGGGGCAGGGCAGCAGGGGCTCAGCAGCAAGGGAAAAACCCGGGGAAAAGCCCGGGGAAAAAACGGCGGGAGAAGACAGCGGGAGAGGGACAACAGAGCACAGGGGTACAGAAGGCAAAACACAGGGGCACAGAATGAAAAAACGAAGTGGCACAGAAGCCAGGCGCAGGGGTACAGAAAAAAGGGAGCGAGTAGTCAGGCGGCAAAAGCGGCAACGGAGGTTCAACCCACAGGGGGCTGCGTGGCAGATGGGGGGAGCGACCTGCCTGGTCACATACTCCGTCACAAATGTTACAGATATCCTGCCTGCCGAATTAAAAGTTCTATTATATCCTATGGAACTTGTAATATGGTGGATGGGATATCCGTCACATTTGTGATGGAGTATCCCATCCGTCAAGATCATAATCAGGTCCTTAATTTATTTGGGTTCCGGTTGACCCTCTGTATCCAGTGACTGAGACTGATAGTTTGCCTAGAACTGTGTCTTGTAATGATATGTTTACGAAGGTGGTAATACTGTTGCCCTCAACAGCCTTTGAACTATTAGTTATATGAATAATATTCATTCTGGAATAATTCTCTACAACTATTCAAGGAGCTGCTGAATTGCATGCAGCTCTTAGCTAAGCCTTGCTGTTAGACAATAAGGAGATCCTTTAGTGCTTTGGTTCTCTCTGCTAAGTTATCTAATTGTTTATCAAAATCAATGCTGCTCAACTGTATCTCTTTCTGACAATTCTCAATCTTCATAATATTTTTACAGAGTAATTTGATCAATTCCTCACTGATGGGCCATCTGCAACAGTCCTACATGTGCAAGCCCAAATTTAGGCACTAAAATAATTTCACTGGGGTTCAACCCAAGTTTGGGCATTTCTGTGTACCATCTCCAGACTTTCACCGCATCTTTTGTTCACCCAAAGACTTCTATGTCCTTGTGCCCCCACCCTTCAAATCGCAGGCCAACATTTCACACCTATTTGAAATCGGGACACCAGGAACAAATTAAGCTCCTGTGCTGGACATGTGGATTTTAAAGCTAAGTCTGCCTTGGCTATTGTCCGGGTCCTAATGCCTGACAATAGAAATGAGTCCTTAGTGAGGAGGCAAGCAGTTTTTACATTTTATGATATGTTGATGGTGGGGTGGGTGACAGGAAGACAAACTTTTTTATATATACTGTTTTTATATTTTGGAAGGAGGGTTAGTACTAATGGTGATGTGGGAAGGTGGCAGGATAGCTGTTTTTTCTACATTTTGTATGTGGGAAGAAAGGATGGCCAGGTCATCATGAGAATGGGGGCAAGGCACCGGGTATTACAAGGCAGGGGGCAGGAGCTTGTGGGGTCATGTTCCTTATGGTACCCCGTTACTCCTCTTCTGTGCTGTAGCAATGGAAAGCAGGGGCAAATGACCCGGGGGTAGCGATTAACAAACAATTGTTGGTGGGTAACAGAGAATTACAGGAACATTTTCACCATGGAGTTCTGAGTGACATCAAAGACAAGTTAAGCTTCTCTCTTATTCTCTCTTCTCTTCCCCAGTTAAAACATTCCAGTGTTTCATTTTACACATTGTCACAACTGTGCACAGGACTCACCAGTAACAAGCTAACCATGATTACTCAGGTCAACTCCGTCTCCTCCTTCTGCTTCTTCATCCTCCACATGCTTCATCAGATATTGAAATGGCTACCCCAAAGCTCAAGATGCACAATCATGCAGGCCCTGGCCCCCAGTTTGCTGGACTATGGCAATGCTCTCTACACAGGGATCACAGCTCACCTCCTTTGATGAATACAGACCATACAGGAGGCCTCAGCCAGACTTGTCCTTGAACTCCCTAGATGAACCCACATCATCCCCTACCTAAAGGAACTCCAATGGCCCGCTGCACAGAAAACGTGCCAGTTCCAACTCCTTACCCATGCATAAAAGGACCTATACAACTGCAGACATACCTACTTGAACTGTAGCCTGAACTTCCATCAGCCCACCACACACCTCTGCTCTGCTTTTCTTTCCCTACCCCTCACTCCCTGCAATCGATATAGCAGCTGTGGAGGTCCTTCCTAGCAGCAAAGACATGGAACAAGCTACTCTTTCATCTCTGGATCTCACCATCCCTTCCAGAGTTTGAAAAGACCTCGACCCAGGTCGGCTATTTGGGTAATCAACTGAACCCTGCGCATGCCTGGGTCCCCTCACGGGTGATAAAAAGCGCTCTACAGACCTCATGATTGATTGAACCACAAAAGTCCTCAAGCAGCAGGGCAGTCCTTCTTCTGTAATGTCCACAAGTCCAGAAGTATTCTGATGAGTGGTTTTAGTCCAATATTTATACTTGGTTCCAGCCTTTGATGTGTGGGGGTTTCCCTATACTACCTCCACCTCTGTTCTGGAAAGGTCTTCTACTTTCTCTTCAAAGAAATCTGGGGAGACAAAAAACATGATAGGCTCGGAATCAGATTGCTTTATGAATGTTTGAGGGAGAGTCTTTTGAAGGGCAAGAGGGACTGGATTCAGTTCCTCCCAGCAATTCTACCAGAATGGTCCATCCTGTCCACACCTAAGCCTCCTTTGTGTTACTGTCTGGGGTACATATACCCCAACATCAGAGCCATTTATAGACATATGCCCAGAACACGGATAGAAGGCACAAATGGGTTGGACAAAAATGTCAGCTTTGTAAAAATGAGATTTTCCGAATTGTGACTTAAAATCTTTACCATTAAAGAGGATTTTAAATTCATGCATTTCACTTGTGTATATCTCAAAAGCATATCTTTATCTTTGCCCAATCAATCATTATCATTATTGAATCTGATACAGTAACCCAGTTTAGTCAATGGGAGAGATAGGCCTTACAGCATTGAAATGGGTTTTTCACTAACCGCACATGTAAAACTTAAGTACACATATCCTACTTTTTAAATTCAGTGCTACCTGCTCTATGAGCTTTTAGGGCCTACCCTTGGGGTGACTTATAAGTAATGAAAAAATAAGGTTCGGACCTGTCAAAAGGTTAATACTGCACTACAAACTACAGCAGCAGGCATGAGATGTGTTTTGAAAGACTACTTCAGTCAGTGCTGCAGACTCACTAGTAGTATTTAGTTCACAGGCCCTAGGTACATGTAGTACCATTTACTAGGGACTTACATGCCAATTAGGTGCAGGTTAATTTTACCATGTTTGAAGGAGGGAGCACAGCACCTTAGTACTGGTAGCAGTGATGAAAAATCTTAAGTCCTAATGCCGACAAAAACAAATTGAGCAAAACAGAGGAGTGAAGGCAAATTTTGGGGGAAATACCACGCGAAGGCTGTCAGGTCTAACACTTACACTAAACTCTCAGGGAGAATTCCTGACAGAGGATCTATAATATACCAGCCTCAGAATTATGGCTTCCACTCCTTAAAGTTTGAAGCCAGTAACTTCAAAACTGATTTCTTACACTACATGGGACTTAATTCAGAAAAATATGCACCTGTAGTATTACACCTTTAAACAGGTACAAATGTACTACTTTTTCACAAACGTTCCCAGCAGTACACCTGGAATGCTGTGGTGCATTTTTCCAATAATACTACTGTGAATGGCATGTGCCATATTTCCAGATTCCCATTTCCCCAATGCAAAATGGGCGTAGTGTCCAGTTATGCCCTGGGACATGCGACCTGATGTGCAATATTACATTTGGTTTTCTTTATTTTTCTCCTTGGAAATCTATTTCCCTTATGGAGAAACACGTCCCTTGCACCTCCTCTATGTTTGGAGGTGATTTGATCTTCCTATTCTTGAAAGGAAGTTACTCTGGCCTTTTACTGGAGAAAACCTCTGACTATTCCTAAGCTGGGAAATGGCTCGATTGGAATTTGTCAATAGCAACAAACACACAAGTTTTTCTGAGTAAACACACTTTCAAAGTGGATAAAGCCTTCCTTTATCCACTAATTCTTTGCACAGAGCTTATTGCTACAGATTTCTCTGCACTCATGGCACAAAAGTTTGCAGTAGTAAAACCATTTGTACCTGTCAGAAATCGTTTGGTGAATTGTAGGGGGGGGCAAGGAATTCCACTCCGCCGGGGGAGTTTGCAGAGTTTTGTCCACTCCACGTTCCACCCGGAGTGCAGAGTTCTGAAAAACTCCACGAAGTGACGGGGAGCGAAGTTTTTTCCCTTGTGCCGCTCACCAATGTTAACTTGGCGAGTGAGAAAAATCGCTATGTCCACGAGCAAGATTTCTGATCACTGGCGGTCACTGCAGGTCGTGCCCGTCCGCATTGAGAAAGCTGCCTCTTGCATTGAGGAAGTTGCTTAACGCCTCCTTGTAAATATGGTGCAGTGAAAAGCGCCACCAGAGAGTCACTGAACGTGATGCTCAGGTGGCACTAGGGCCTTGTAATTCTGGCCCTAAGTTTCATATGCTTGCGCAAATATGAGTTTCTTATCATTAGACTGTGGATCTATGGAATTTTACACTAGCAAATAGAGCATTAGGTGGTAGAAAATCTGTTAACATGGTCAGTCAATTCTCCATAGACATAGACTTAGTGAAAGTGATGGGAACAAGGGTTTTCCCATGAGAGAGGTAGAGTTGCCATTCGGAAAGAGTTACATGTGAACAAAAAAGGAACTTTCTGAATAATCAAAGGCCTTCCTGGAGATTTTTTCCACTCATTTTTCACACTTTACCATTCTGCAACAAATGCATTACTACGTTTGCAAATATGATGTACTTATTTACTACTTTATGATGTGAAAAAAACAGACTCTCCCATATTTACTGTGGGGTGCAGGAGAAGGGATTTGTCCACCTAGAAGAATACTTTGTATGTGGAGATCCACTAAATTCTACTTTGAACCACATAATGGAGTTTCCACTGATCGACAGTCGTCTGACTTAAGGTAAGCCACATGCACATAAATCTCTGATTCCCCTTGATTATGAATTATATTAAAATTATGAAAAAATACTAACTTTACAACAACTATAGTTGTAAACACAGGATTCTTCAAGCTACTACATTCTTCCAGAGTGACCCCATTTCCTGTAGCTTTTTATTTTCATTACAACAGCTCTTATTTGTTGTAAAATCACAATTATGGCAGCGATGGGTGTTGCCTTACAAATATCTCAGACAAATAGCATACACTCTATTTTTTAAATAAACATTAAAATCACCGGGTTCAGTGATATACATTTATTGCTCTTTCAATTTAGGGGCTTAGCAGTGTAAACTAACATTTTGATCACATGAGTTAGCACTGGTAATGCTGATTACCTTCTCCTACGATACAAACATTTGGCAAAACGACCTATGTTATCTTGCATGCTAATTTTCAGAGAGCCTACTTTTCCCTAACAAATTGATTCAATGTCCAGAGAACATCTGCATATTTCCAACATTAAGTAAAATTTAAGAAGAAGCTTGAAATGCCCTACCTGATGTTCAGTTGAACATGGTGGGGCTGATTCATATTGAGATCCCCCTTTGAAAAATTCTTACTCCCTTTACTGACGTGCAAAGGGAAAAAGTGCTAGTAAAGTGTAGCAGGTGAAAGAGTGACAAAGGGAAAATCTTGAATTCTGCTTGGAATTCTAACAACAAAGAAAACTAAGATCACAAAACCACTTGGTGTGCCACAAAGTGTGGGACAAGATTCAGGAAACTAGAATAGACAACCCAAATCTGTCTTTCAGAGAATCAACTGAAGACTCACCTGTTCACGCATCATCTGGTGAAATAAAATGTTGGATGTCCCTCCCCCTTATTTTGCAAACACATTTCTTGTTCTACAGCTAGAGCACCCCCTTTTTTCAGTTAATGCCACAAGTGTAGTACCCTGAGCTCCATTACAGATACTGGACTTTGTTGCGGTTCTACTGCCTCAAACATCTGTTACACTGTTCTAATGTGTATATGTTACACTGTAAGTGAGCACTCTAATTTCTCTGTGACTAGACCTATTCTTTCTACATACTAAAAAAATAAATAATATCCCCACGTATATTTCCAATAAGCTTGATAAACGTGGGTTGAATAAATGGAGCGAAAAATGACGTGATATAAAAATATGTAGAGTCATAGATGGGTGTCAAAGACTAGACACGGCAAAGTTCTGTTCCGTTTCCCTCTTGGTTGCCCAAGAAAATGGTAACTCCTCCCAGTCGCCACAATGTTAGCCTGCACAGTATTACATAAGTGAAGGGTGTCAGGTGCCTCTTTAATTGAATCCCAGATTGGAGGAAAAAACATTAAACAAGAATCAGGGAAAATGAACAGGGAGAAGAATAGAGAACAAATACATTGTGATGCATCTTCCTCCCATGAACGCCTCCTTTATAGATGATTTAATTAGCAACTGCCATTACAGGAAAGACGTATACTATGTTTTTTGACAGGGACCATCCAATAATGTCCTATGGACAATCTGCCATCTTGGGAAAGATATCTTTGATGCCAGACAACACATCTTCTGTCAGTATCATAACATCAGCTGCACACACAAAGAAAACCAAGATTGACATCCTTCTCCTGCTGCCAGATTCGCTATCCAATCACTGCGTGCTCTTGCCACTGACCTCAGAAAACCTCCACTGACCTCAGAAAACCTCTCTAGGGGAGGCTGATCATTGAAGATTCAACACATCGAGACCATGTTTCAGGTCCTGAGCTCGCCCCCCACGACCGCAGCACCAACCTGCTGCCTCCTGCCTGTGTCCCCCGTCCACGCTGCCGTTTGCGTGTTCGAGGCCCTCCTCCACCCGCAGGCATCCTCCTGCGCCTCATCCCTGGTGGCTAGTGGGCTCACTTGACCCGTGTGCCGCTTCCGCCGTCCTGTAAGTTGTTTTTTCCGCTTTTTCTGCGCCTCGCCGCCGGCGCTTCTGCCCCCATTGTGCCCCCCTGATTGCTGTCTCCCCGATCGTGTATTGTGCCTTTATTGTATTTCTGATTGTGTGGTTTTCTTATTGTGACTGCCTTTAATTTTGCTCGTTTTCTGTGTTTTTGCCCCTTGTGCGCTCCCCGATCCCTGCCGCTGCCTCCCTGCGGCCCGCCCCCCTCGTGCCCCCATTTGCCGCTCCCTCCCGCCTCCCAGCTGCTCCTCCCTCCCCCCTCCCTTTTTAATGGCTGGCGCTGCGCGTCGCGAGTGAGCGAACTCTGACCTGTTTCAGGTCCTGAGCTCGCCCCCCACGACCGCAGCACCAACCTGCTGCCTCCTGCCTGTGTCCCCCGTCCACGCTGCCGTTTGCGTGTTCGAGGCCCTCCTCCACCCGCAGGCATCCTCCTGCGCCTCATCCCTGGTGGCTAGTGGGCTCACTTGACCCGTGTGCCGCTTCCGCCGTCCTGTAAGTTGTTTTTTCGCTTTTTCTGCGCCTCGCCGCCGGCGCTTCTGCCCCCATTGTGCCCCCCTGATTGCTGTCTCCCCGATCGTGTATTGTGCCATTATTGTATTTCTGATTGTGTGGTTTTCTTATTGTGACTGCCTTTAATTTTGCTCGTTTTCTGTGTTTTTGCCCCTTGTGCGCTCCCCGATCCCTGCCGCTGCCTCCCTGCGGCCCCGCCCCCCTTGCGCCCCCATTTGCCGCTCCCTCCCGCCTCCCGCCTCCCAGCTGCTCCTCCCTCCCCCCTCCCTTCTTAATGGCTGGCGCTGCGCGTCCGCACGCAGCGAGCGTGCCTCTGGCGCGCCGGAGGCGCGCCAGAGGCAAGCCCGTCTGCGCCCGTCCGCGCCTGGACCGCACCCAGTGCCACCCCCCCTGGTCCTCGCGCCCCCCGCGTCCGCTACTCAGCCAACGAACTCCGCGCTTTCAACACCGGCTCCTCCACGGAGTGCTTACTGGCGTCCCCGAAGCACACTAAAGGACCTTTTTCCTGCCGCTCCTGCAACTTCTCCTGCATCAGAACGACAAAACCAACAATAGAATCACTCAACCCCAACCACCTGAACTGCATCCTCAGAAACACCCGCTCCGCACGAAAACACGCCATCGAGCTCTGGGATTTGCTCGACTCCACTGCACCCGACGTGGCCTTCCTGACCGAAACCTGGTGGAACGAATCCTCGGCTCCGGACATCGCCATCGCCATACCGGACGGTTACAAAATCACCAGAAGAGACCGAACCAACGGAATCGGCGGCGGAATAGCCATCGCTCACAAAGCTACCCTCAAAATCCACACCCACACTGACGACACCCTCAAGACAGCCGAACACCTCCACTTCCAGATCCACACAGACCCCAACACGACCCTCAGAGGAACCCTCATATACCGCCCTCCAGGACCAAGAGCCCCCTTCAGCGACACCATCGCCGACCTCGCAAGCACCCACGCCCTCGCTTCCCCGGATTACATCCTCCTGGGAGACCTAAACTACCATATGGAAAATAACAACAACGTCAACACCGCAGCACTGACCTCCAACCTCCTCAACCTCGGACTCCGCCAGCTGGTCAACACTCCCACCCACATCGCTGGACACACCCTCGACCCCCTCTTCACCTCAAGCAACCACATCTCTTTCAGCCACACCTCCGAACTCCACTGGACCGACCATCACTGCGTCCATTTCTCCTATAAGAAAATTACCGAGCAGCACCGCATCCATCTACCCCCCTACCACCGCTGGGGCAAAGTCACCCAAGACCAACTGACCAGCACCCTCGTTAAAAACCCTCCACCCGACGTGACCGACCCGAGCACAGCCGCCATCAACCTCCATCAATGGATCCTCGACTGCGCCAACACCTTAGCCCCACTCAAGAAGCCCACCGCCAACCAAGGAAAGAAAAAACCAGCCTGGTTCACAGACGAACTGACCACCTCCAAAAGCCGTTGTCAGAAGCTCAAAAAGAAATGGATCCTAGAACGCACGCCCGACAACCTCGCCTCCCTCAAAGACGCAAACCGTGAAGACCACCAACGGATCCGCGTCGCCAAGCGCGCCCACTTCACCGAACGCATCAACAACAACGCCCACGACTGCAAAGAACTCTTCGGCATCGTGAAAGAACTCTCAAATCCAAAAGCCAACGCCAACGACATCCCGCCCTCCCAGAAACTCTGCGACGACCTCTCCACCTTCTTCCACCAGAAAATCGCTACCATCCTCAACAGCTTCAACACCGGCCCACCGCCAGATCCCCCCCCGACGTCTCCAACCGCGACTGCCGCCTCACCGCCTGGACCCACGTGGACGACGCAGAAACCATGGCAACCATGAACACCATCCACTCAGGCTCCCCCACGGACCCATGCCCTCATCATGTTTTCAACACAGCCAACGCCACCATCGCCCCCAAACTCCGCAAGATCATCAACCTCTCCTTCACTTCCGCCACCTTCCCGGACAGCTGGAAACACGCTGAAATCCAACCCCTCCTCAAGAAACCCAAGGCCGACCCCAACGATCTCAAAAACTTCCGTCCGATCTCTCTCCTCCCTTTTCCAGCAAAAGTCATCGAGAAGATCGTCATCACACAACTCACCCACTTCCTCGAAGACAACTCCATCCTGGACCCCTCACAATCCGGATTCAGACCACAGCACGGAGACTGCTCTCCTCGCCGCCACAGATGACATCAGACATCAAATGGACAACGGCGAAACCTCGGCCCTCATCCTCCTCGACCTATCAGCCGCTTTTGACACAGTCTGCCACCGCACCCTACTGACCCGCCTCCAGGAAGCCGGCATCGAAGACAAAGCCCTCCACTGGATCTCATCCTTTCTCTCCGACAGAACTCAGAGAGTCCGACTCTCCCCCTTTCGCTCCAAAGCCACCAACCTCATCTGCGGCGTCCCCCAAGGATCCTCCCTCAGCCCTACTTTGTTCAACGTCTACATGGCCCCCCTCGCAAAACTGGCCCGCCAGCATCACCTCAGCATCATCTCCTACGCCGACGACACCCAGCTCGTCCTCTCCCTGACCAAAGACCCACTCACCGCCAAAACAAACCTCCACGAAGGACTAAAATCCATCGCCGAATGGATGAACAACAGTCGCCTGAAACTCAACTCCGACAAGACGGAAATCCTCATCCTCGGGCGCTCTCCTTCGGCCTGGAACGACTCATGGTGGCCCGCCGACCTCGGACCCCCACCCACCCCTGCCAGCCACGCAAGAAACCTCGGCTTCATCCTGGACTCTGCACTCACCATGTCCAAACAGGTCAGCACCGTCTCCTCCTCCTGTTTCAACACCCTCCGCATGCTCCACAGAATCTTCAAGTGGATTCCAACAGAGACCAGAAAGATGGTGACCCAAGCCCTCGTCAGCAGCAGACTTGACTACGGCAACGCACTCTACACAGGCATCCCAACCAAAGACATCAAACGACTCCAGCGTATCCAAAATGCCTCCGCCCGACTGATCCTCGACATACCCCGCCGATGTCACATCTCCCCTCACCTGAGGGAACTCCACTGGCTCCCGGTGGAGAAGAGGATCACCTTTAAACTCCTCACCCACGCTCACAAGGCACTTCACAACGCCGGACCCTCCTACCTCAACTCCAGACTCAATTTCTACGCTCCCACACGTCAACTTCGATCCGCCAACCTCGCCCTCGCCGTCGTCCCCCGAATCCAGCGCAAGACCTGCGGCGGCAGATACTTCTCCTTCCTCGCCGCCAAGTCCTGGAACTCTCTCCCCACATCTCTACGCCAGACCCAGGACCTCCTCGCCTTCAGGAGACTCCTCAAAACCTGGCTCTTCGACCGCTAACTGCAGCACACCTCCACCCCTCCCCCCTTCCCCCCAGCGCCTCAAAACCCTGACGGGTACATAGCGCGCTTTATAAATATCGTGATTGATTGATTGATTGATTGACCATGAGACTGCTCAGCTACATATCAGGTATGGCATTCAGTAACATGCTGTGACTCTGACGTCCGCGACAACCTCCCATATGAAGCTCAGGTGAGATCTGTTCTTCATGCTACAACGGCCGACAGCAATGATTGTCAATGTAAGATCTGCCTGTCAAGCTACGGCAATGACAGACCACGGTGACTGCCAATTCGAAGCATCTGCATGGACCATCCAAAACGGCCAACTGGCTCTTCGTGCTACAGTGATGACAGTCTGTGCTGCTGAACCTGCTCTTCACACTACTGTGACGAGCATGTGCAATGCTTTCTCTGCTCCTTGTGGCCTTCTCCACCAAGAATGGAACTCTTCATACTGGAATTTGAGAAGGTAACTCTTTCAGCAGGACTAGCCTGGTCCTTGTATTTGACCTGTGCTCCATCGCAGTTAGCCTGCACTTGCAGACCCCAGTCTAGCATGACCAGATGATTGCAAGTAGCACTTTGTGCTTTTAGGCACTATATTTATTTAACACTATAAAATTACATATCTTCTACCGACTAGAATTGTTTCGTTCTGGTATCATTTTATTTACCAAATTCACTCTATTTTCTAAATTAGCTTAGACACACTGCTACTAAGTTAAGCCTGACCTCTTTGTGTCACTCTACCAGAGGATTAAGCACAGGTTAATTTAGTGACTTTTGTGGTTCAATCAATCATTAGGGCTGTAGAGCGCTTTTTATCACCCGTGAGGGGACCCAGGCATGCGCAGGGTTCAGTTGATTACCCAAATAGCCGACCTGGGTCGAGGTCTTTTCAAACTCTGGAAGAGATGGTGAGATCCAGAGATGAAAGGGTAGCTTGTTCCATGTCTTTGCTGCTAGGAAGGACCTCCACAGCTGCTATATCGATTGCAGGGAGTGAGGGGTAGGGAAAGAAAAGCAGAGCAGAGGTGTCTGGTGGGCTGATGGAATTTCAGGCTACAGTTCAAGTAGGTATGTCTGCAGTTGTATAGGTCCTTTTATGCATGGGTAAGGAGTTGGAACTGGCACGTTTTCTGTACAGCGGGCCATTGGAGTTCCTTTAGGTAGGGGATGATGTGGGTTCATCTAGGGAGTTCAAGGACAAGTCTGGCTGAGGCCTCCTGTATGGTCTGTATTCATCAAAGGAGGTGAGCTGTGATTCCTGTGTAGAGAGCATTGCCATAGTCCAGCAAACTGGGGGCCAGGGCCTGCATGATTGTGCATCTTGAGCTTTGGGGTAGCCATTTCAATATCTGACGAAGCATGTGGAGGATGAAGAAGCAGAAGGAGGAGACGGAGTTGACCTGAGTAATCATGGTTAGCTTGTTGTCTGGAATTATGCCTAGGCTCTTAGCAGGGTCCGTGGGAGTAGGCCCTACTTCTGAGGGCCAACAGGATGCTTCCCATGTGATCTTTTGTTTCCAAAGATCAGTAGCTCTGTCTTGTCCATGTCTAACTTCAGGCAGTTGTCCTTCATCCAGTTGGTGACGTCTTTTATGCAGTTGTGGAAGTTGGTCTTGGTGGTGTCTTTGGAGAGAAAGAGGATGATTTGTGTGTCATTGGCGAAGGATAAAATGTTGAGTCCAGGGGGTTTGAAGATGCTGGCCAGAGGTGTAATGTAAGTGTTGAAGAGGATGGGGCTGAGAGAGGATCCTTGGCTACTCCACAGATGATTTCCTTGGGTTCGGAGGTGAAGGGGGAAAGGCAGACTTTTTGCGTTCTTCTATTAAAGAAAGAGGCAATCCATTCTTCTGGTGAGGAAAGTGGTTCGCCCTGACAAGGATTGTGGTTGTTGACTGTGTGGGGTTTCACCCCCTACAACCAGTAACTAATTTCTTATAGTAAGCAAATTCACACTGATTTTGCACTAAGGCTTAGGTTTGAGGCTTCACAGCACTGTTATCAAAATTGATTTCTGTAATGCTGTGCACTGTATTTGTGCTACAATAAAATTGGCTTACTTGTAGTGCACCATGCTATTCAATATTGTCATGATCCTGGGCACACATACTTTAGAAAAAAAGCACAAATGTTGGGTATTTACATCTTCCGATTAGGTCTGCCATGTCTATTGTGAAACTATGATTCTGGGTCACAGATCCTTACAAACATCCTGCTTTACAGCTTTTAAATTATTTGTTAGTATTAACAGTAGAACATTCATTTTACATTATCACTCAGAAGAATTATGTTGGATCTTGTGATGCTTCTAAAATAAAATCTTTATTTTTTTTTCTGCACACAAAATCTCCAAGAAGAACATAGCGGATTACTTATTTTCCTTTGTAATAATTATTTTCACTTTATGCACACATTTATTTGAAACAGCCTTGTGTTTTTTGCTAACTGTGACATAGTATGAGCCAGTGGTCATACTACTCAGAGGTTTGCAAAGAATCTTAAAAAGTCAATTTTTACAATAAGGCCAATGCTAAGATGAGCAAGCCTTCATTCTTCAATCACCCAAATGTAAACAAGCAATATGTATACTTTTTTTGTGTGACGAATTACAATATGATTTGTATAGTGTACTTGTAGGAAATTACCATCTTTTGCATGGTGTATTCTCAGATTGTTGCCTTAGCTGTTTACTCTGGCTATTTAATCTGGCTGTAGAACTCTGTGTACATTACTCCCGCTAAGTGCCTGTTTTCCTCCTTTCAATGTGGTGAAATTGGGAAATCTGCCTAATTTGCATATTCAATGTAACCTCTTTCAACGCCCTTCACTTTTCTAAGATATAACTTGAAATGAAGTAGGTTCATGTGTGTTGTTATCTGGCTTTGGGTGAAATATTTTTTTAATCTATTGCATAGTGTATGGGTTAGTCCATGAACCGGAATGCTAAGGCCCATATTTATACTTTTTGACACAAAACTGCGCCAACGCAGTTTTGCGTCCAAAAAATTAGCGCCGGCTAACGCCATTCTGAAGCGCCATGCGGGCGCCGTATTTATTGAATGACGTTAGCCGGCGTTAGCCGCCGGCGCTGTCTGGAGTGCGTTAAAAAAAACGACGTACACCAGGCAGCGCCGGCGTAGGGGGAAAATGGCGTATGGGCGTCCAGAAATGGTGCAAGTCAAGCTGAGGCAAAAAAATCGCCACAACCCGATTTGCGCCATTTTTTTACGACGCCCATCCCCCATTGAAATGACTCCTGTCTTAGCAAAGACAGGAGTCATGCCCCCTTGCCCAATGGCCATGCCCAGGGGACTTCTGTCCCCTGGGCATGGTCATTGGGCATAGTGGCATGTAGGGGGGCACAAATCAGGCCCCCCTATGCCACAAAAAAAAATAAAAAAGAATACTTACCTGGACATACCTTAATGTCCCTGGGGTGGGTCCCTCCATCCTTGGGTGTCCTCCTGGGGTGGGCAAGGGTGGCAGGGGGTGTCCCTGGGGGCAGGGGAGGGCACCTCTGGGCTCATTCTGAGCCCACAGGTCCCTTAACGCCTGCCTTGACCCAGGCGCTAAAATCCGGCGCAAATGCAGGTTTTTTAGTCCCGCCCACTCCCGGGCGTAATTTTTGCCCGGGAGTATAAATACGACGCATATGCATCGCAGTCATTTTTTAAGACGGGAACGCCTACCTTGCATATCATTAACGCAAGGAAGGTGTTCACGCAAAAAAATGACGCTAACTCCATGAACTTTGGCGCTAGACGCGTCTAACGCCAAAGTATAAATATGGAGTTAGTTTTGCGTCAAATTTGCGTCGAAAAAAACGACGCAAATTCGGCGCAAACGGAGTATAAATATGCCCCTAAGTATTTCTATATTTTCAAGGACACAACTTTATTGTTCAATCTTCATGTCTAACATTGCTATTTGTTAAGACACTGATCATATATAATAAAACAGTTGGGGCATATTTATCATTGAGTGGCATCACCTTTGTGCCACACAATGGGGCACAAGAACAACACAACTACTTAGTGAGATTTATTAGGCCTTTCAAGGCCACATTGAATGCCCTGATAAATCTAGAGTAATAAAACACAGTGCAAATCGCTGCATTGCATTTCTCTGCCCCAGGGAGGCGTTTCATGAGTTGAACGTTGGTGTTTCCTCGCATCCTCTCATGGATTTCGGCATATACCCAGTTTTACCATTACTGCTAGACCTGGAAATGCCACGCATCCCCAGGTGAGGTGTAACGAGGTGAAATATCTTTATTTCTCCTTGTTTTTCCTTTTGTGCTGCATTCTGCAGCACACATAGAACCAGTAAAATGCCTCTGATGATTGTTTTTGTGCACACAAGTGGCCCTTCTTGCACAAAAACAATCCTGCCTGCAATGCAGGCACACTTGCATCACGGTACAAAGGTACCTCGTTAGTGCTAGGCTGCCAAAAGGACACCCGCACAAAGAAATTATGGGAATGCACAGTTAAATGTTAAATACGGTGCAATCCTGCTCTTTCCATTTCACACATTACAGCAAAGTGGCTTGTTGCACAGCACTGCGTGAAAGTTTGATAAATCTGCCCCAGTTGATACAGCTGACTGGAGCACTGTGTCAAGATGGCAGGCATGAACTTAACTTTCAGTGAGGGTGAACTTTCTATAGTTTATTAGGATAAAGAAGCAAACCCCAAAAATATACAGGTCAGCACACTGCTCAGGAGCTCTCCCAGGTCTCATTCCTTCGATGTGAAGATACTTAAAAAAGTAAATTGCATTTGTAGTTGTCAATTTACTACAAAAGCTGTGCATCATTGGGAGAAAATATGATAGGAGCAGAATATTTTGCATAAGAGACATATTCATAACAAATACAAACTGCATCATTGGCCCATTCGTAGATGAGTAATCTGAGCATGCGGTTTTAATTTCAGTATTATTGTCTCTCTAATGCAAATTCAATAAATTCACTTCTCCATCTCCATTGTGTGTTCTTATGACGTCTACATCTAAATGAAAATGCATCACACACACAAACACACACAAGCAAACCCACACATACACCACACCTTTGCCATCTTATATTTTCCTTGCTTTGTTGCTTAACATTGCACAAAATACAATGGTATAAAAACCCATATTTTACATGTGGACATCTAATATGGGAAATATTTTGTTACTGCCTTTGAAAGATAAACTTCATCATCATAACTATAGCCCACAAACCACTGTGCGGAGCTTTCCACTGTCAGGGCTACTAGGGTTATGTGGCATATAGAACCAAATTATGGTTATCTAAAATATGGAGCAAAACATTTAAATTATGCAACACATTCTCTGTCAGTATTAGTTTTATCCCTTTGAGATGGAAACAACATTGGTGAAATATGTACATTTTGCAAATTATGTGGTAAATTCATCAATATGCGGTAAACACTGCAGTCACAGAATTGCCTAAATCTACTGGCCTCACTATCATGCATTGTACTATTATTAACAATATATTTAAGAAGGTAAATAAAGCCTAAACATTTTAAAGTCAATTGGTGGCCATTTTCTGCTGCACTTTGAAAGGTACAGCTTTGTCAAACTAACTTCCTAAAATGAATATTTAACATATCAAAAATACATATTGGGTATCTTGTATTATAATACTGTCGCATATTCCAATGTTGGGGGTTCTGGTGACATTTACAAACCACTTGGCCTAATGGTTTATGTTGTAACAAGAATCCGTTGAATTCAATACTGGATCATAGTACATATATATATATAAATATATATATTTTTTCCATTTTTTCTGGCACATACTGACATGTTAATAGAGATGATAAGATACTGTCTGACGAACAATATTTTTTTATTCAATGGCATGCTATACAAACAGGTTCTCGGAACTGCAATGGGAACTTGCTTTGCGCCCAGTTTCGCCTGCTTATTCATGGGCCTATGGGAAGAAGGAATCTTCAAAGATGAAGAAAAATATCCAGAAACCAATCAGGCTATATTATGGCTCAGATATATCGATGATCTGTTTATAATTTGGAAAGATTCTGAGAATGAGGCCAAGTGTTTCATTGAGAAACTTAACAATAATGAGTATAATATTAAACTGACATATGATATCAGTTACTCTTCGATTGATTTCTTAGATACAAGGATTAAGATCAAGGATAGAAAGATTCACACTAAACTCTTTCGCAAAGCTACAGCAGGTAATAGCTTACTGCATGCTACTAGTGGACATCCGGAAAAACTAAAATGGAGTATTCCCTATGGTGAATTATTAAGGGCAAAAAGAATCAGCAATACAGAAGAGATTTTTGAGAGAGAACAGGAAGATATGATTAGAAGGTTTAAACAAAGAGTTTACCCGGATTGGGTAATCAGAAAGGCTATAGATAAGGTCAAGAAAGTTGAAAGAGTACATACCCTCTTTGACAATACTGAAAAAAGAGAAAATGAAAAGGGTGATGATATTAGACTGATTCTAACATATAATGAAGACACAGCACAAATTTAAAGGATTTTTTCCAAACATTGGAATATTCTGAAAAGTGATCCTGTTATTGGTAAGGAATTACAGAGGAGGCCCCTAATCACTTTTAGAAGAGGCCGTAATCTCCATGACAGATTGAGATCTAATGATATAACATCTACTGCTCAAATAAAAGAACATCATTTACAAGGTTTCTTCCCCTGCGGTCACTGCAAAGCGTGTCGCAACAGTGTGGTGAAGAATGAGTATCCTATGAGCAAATCAGGAGTAAACAGACAAATTAAGCAGTTTATAACATGCAGTACCCCATTTACCATATACGTATTGGAATGTCCTTGCCACCTTAGGTATGTGGGCAGTACGAAACATGCTGTAAAAAAACGCATTTTAGAACATATGCGTGCTATTTCAACAAAGGACTCCCACTATCCGGTAGCAAGGCATTTTCAGGATAAACACAACTCCGACTCCACGCTGTTATCTTACTATGGTATTGAACATATATTATCACATCATAGAGGTGGAAATAAAGAGTTGATGTTAAGGAAAAAAGAATCCAGATACATTGTTGATCTTGAAACTAAAATACCGAAGGGATTATACATTGGTGAAGAGTTGAGTACTCACCTATTGGACACCTAAGATAATTAGTATGAGATAATATTACAAATATGGAATTTGTGATCCTTGAAGACATAACCTTATGGTAGTAACATTTTGACTAACAAGTTTAGTTTGATATTGGTTTTAATCAATTGCTATTTCCTCCAAATTTATTCTCAGAGTAATCTTTCTAAAAAGTTTTTTTCTAATGATAATTTTTAGAGTATATTGTGTCTTTTATATTTATGTATTTTTCAGAATGAAGGGGTCTGGCTGGATCCCAGATTTGTGTATTCACTGGTGATTAGTGTTTAATTGTTTCACAAGGTGATAGGTATTGGATTCATAGAAGCAATAGGAAGTATTCCTTTCATTGACTTATATAACAAAGAGATTGGAATAGGAAGAATTTTGTTGTTTTCTGAAGGGAGATATTCAATCATTGTATGATGTATATGATATGTAATAGATAAGTTCTTGGTATATATGAATTTGTTACTTAAATTATGACATCGGTTCCAAATAATCCATGACAAATGATTTATTGAAAAACAATTTAAATGATATATATGATCTGGAACCAGGTCTATGTTTCAGGTATATGTATGATACATGAATATTTAAAACATCTATATTTATACAATTATTTATCTATTTATATAATTTTATCGGTATTGTTTACTGATATAAGAATGTATAATCTTTGATATTTTAAGTCATCTACTTCTATTCATAAACATATTTATATATTTATATCGTATTTATTTATATGTGGTGATAAGTTTATGTATATGGATGAAATTATAATATATTTTTGATTGTACAGCATGATACTTACCCTTCCTAGTTTAACAGGTTAATTATGTTTATATATTTGATAACTACAAGAAAAGAATAATAGTAATTTTGAGAATATATAATGAAGTCCTATTTCTATGACCATGATCACTAGCTATATATTGTTGTTTGTATTGGTTTGCATTATGCACGTGACCAAGGCTGCTAGTCAGCCGAAACGCGCTGTGCTGAATAAACTTACTTCTCTTTTGACCTCCTGAGAGTGCTGCTGTTTTACAACAATTTTGTGGTTAAGAATAAATATATATATGTGTATATATACACAGACACACACACACATATATATATATATATATATATATATATAGTTAGATAGATAGATATTCATACTTTTTTACAGGTAAGTTATAGTTAAGTTCACGTTTTGCCCACACAAAACATAGAATTTCAGCAATTATAATGATACTTATAGTTATACTTATGTTAAGAAACTATAACTCTTAATGGCACAAGTTATAGTTTCTTTAGATAAGTATAACTATAACTGCTGAATTTCCATATTTTTTTGTCGATAAAACGTGTACCTAACTATAACGTCCAGGTAACCTTGTTTTTTCCAGTGAATTTCAATGTTGTTTTAATGTAAAATAATAAAGAATTACCATACGTTAATGCAACCACAGCCGCGCTTTGTGCGTGCGCAGCTGGGGTTTGCTCTGTAAGTGGATGCATGCTTTTTTATCATTGGCCTACAGAGCCATAGATCCTTCACGATTTTACACTGAGGGTTGGGCTGAGCACCGCAGTAAATTAGCAGATCCATGGATTCTCCAAAACAAAAAATATTTGGATAATGTTTTGCCCATGAGGTTTCCCTCAGAGAACCCTCCATGTTTCCTGTAGAGTCAGGATACCTCTATCCTGACCCCTTATGTTTTTTCTTATTTATAATTTCTCCCATAGGACCACCTGAGAAACACAATTGCAACTGCAACATCCATTTCAGGTGGCGGCCAGCCAATCTGGGCCTTGCGTTTGGGTTCGGAAATACGTGTACCCACAGATCCCCATGTGTACCCAAGGATCTGCATCTCTGGATATCTATATTTCTTTTCTTTAATAACTCTGAAACTACTGAACAGATTTATACTAAATTACAAAATGGGCTCTTTCTGGACCAACATCCAGGTTTCTGTCAAATTTGGTATAATTCCGTTAAGCGATTCAGACAGTAGCTGTGTCCAAAAATTGCAAAATCCCTATTGTTATTAGTATAGGGAATAAGGCCCTCATTACAACGCTGGCGGTCGGTGTAAAATCGGCGGTAAGACCGCCAACAGGCCGGTGGTAAAAAAAAAGGAATTATGACCGTGGCGGAAACCGCCAATATAGACAGCCACTTTAACACTCCGACCGCCACAGCGGTACAAACAAACACTGCGGCGGTAACCGCCAACAGAGAGGCGGAAGACAAAGTACCACCCACAGTATTACAACAGGCCAATCCACCACATTTTCCGGGGCGGATTCATCGTGAACAAAAAGACGGCGGAAACAGGACTTGGAAGGGAAAACGCTCACCTCTACACACCCCACGAGGAACCAGGACGCCATGAAGCCAGAACTCCATATTCTACCTGCCTTTGTCTTCCTGCTCCTCTACCAGGAGCACGAACGCCGGCGGCAAAGACCACGGTGAGTACTGCACCTACGACAAAGGGGAGAGGGGAGGGAAAAGAGAGTGACACACATGCGCAACACACAACACCCCCACCTCCACCCTCACCCACTACAACACACACACAAATACATGTTGATACATTACATTTACAACCCCTAACCCCCATGGAAGAATGCAAAGACAAAAGGAAATGATTGTAACCCTTGTAATCAATTAAAATCCAGTACTCAAAAATATATACACACTATTAACAAATATATACACCAAGAATACAAGTCCAGGTACTGCACCATTTATAGTCCGTGGACCACTGGGCCCAAAATGCATGGGCGAAACCCACACAAGATACCTGATCAAAATGGAGAGAACACTGCAGGGGCATCAGATAGAAATCCAACAGGCACCTCAGGGGGAAGGAAAGTGGGGGCACCTCAGCCGGATGAGTGCCCGACGCCAGATCCACGAGGGGGCTCCATGCCCACTGCTCTATGCTGGGGAGTGCAAAGCCACAGTCTCTCAAGTCTCTCCAGTGGGTGGTTTGCCCACTGCTCTATCCTGGGGAGTGCGAAGCCACAGTCTCTTAAGTGGATAACAGTCTCCACTGGTTCTGGAGGGGGCTTGGTGCCCAGAGTGCTTCATCCTGCCGAGGACAGAGGTAGTGGATGAGATTCTCCACTGGTTCTGGAGGGGGCTTGGTGCCCAGAGTGCTTCATCCTGCTTGTGGTGGCCTCAGTAGCGGAGGTGCTTGCAGTGCTCATTGGCCTGCGGTGCTGGTGGGTGGATCAGTGAGTGTGCTGGTGGCGGTGGTGTACTTGGCATCGGTGCTGGTGGCGGCAGTGTCCCTGGCAGCGGTGTCGGGGGCAGTGGTGCTGGTGGCGGCGGTGACCTGGGCAGCGGTGCTGGTGGCGGCGGTGTCCTTGGCAGCAGTGCTGGTGGCGGCGGTGTCCTAGGAAGCGGTACCGCTGGCGGCGGTGTCCTTGGCAGCGGTGCTGGTGGTGGCGGTGTCCTTGGCAGTGGTGCTGGTGGCGGTATTGTCTGCTGTGCATGTTGGTGGCGACTTCCCTTTCTTTCTGTGCCCCTTCCCCACCTTGGATGGTGGCGCAGCTGTCTTCTCACTCCCAACTGTAGTCCTGGGAGAGCCCTTGCTGGCAGGTGTTTTGCCCTTCTCCCTCCGGGCAGTGGCCAACTTCTTATGCCTCTGAGGTGGGGGACTGTCCGTGGTCTGGCTCCTTGGCACACTGGCTGCCCTGCTGATTGGCGCACTCCAGAAGCCGGTTACTGCTGGCACCACTGTTCCCGCTGATGTGGTGGCTGAGGTGCTGGGTTGAGACCTGGAAAGGAATGCCCTAGGGGACTGCAGGGGTGGGGGAGGTGAGGGGAGGAGGTCAAGGTTGGACAGGAAAAGTTTTTTAGACACACTGAGACGGGTAGATGGAGGGGGTTTGGGCGTGGAGGAAGAGGTAGTGGTTGTAAGAGGTGTCCGTTTGCTGACTTTGGGTGAAGGTGCATGGGCTGGAGGCTGTCGTGAGGTGGATGGCTGTTGGGTGGGTGTGTGGCTGCGTTTGTGTACCTTGGGAGGTGGGCTCACAGACACACTGGGAGAGGACACAGGGGATGTGTGAATGGTACTGGGTGTGGTGAGTGCACGTGGGCGGTGTGTGGTGATGGGTGTGCTGGTGATGGACGTAGTGGATGAAGATGTCCTGCATGCAGGTGTTAGTGGAGACGTGACAGGGAGGGAGGAGGGAGACGAGGAGGAGAGGGACACAGTGGAGGCAGTGGCTGTTGGTATGTCTGCATGGGTATGATGCTTGTGTGAGTGCCTGTGGGATGTGTGGTGCTTATGTTTGCCTGAGCTTCCCTTGTGTGTTGAGGTGTGTGCTTGCTGGTCTGATGGTGTGCTTGGAATATGCTGAGGTACTGGGGTTTGGGTCTGGGTGGAGGAAGTTGGAGGGGGGAGGCTGGACACAGGGACAATGGCTGCCATCAGTGCTGAGGCCAGAGTCTGAAAAGCTCGCTGTTGGGCTGCCTGACCAGAATGAATGCCCTCCAGGTATGCATTCATCTGTTGCAACTGCCTCTCTACACCCTGGATGGCATTCAGAATGGTAGACTGCCCAACAGTGAGGGATCTGAGGAGGTCAATGGCCTCCTCACTGAGGGCAGCAGGGCTGACTGGGGCAGGGGCTGAGGTGCCTGCGGCGAAGGAGATGCCAAACCTCCATGGTGAGCGGGCACGGCACACACGCTGAGGGGCTGCTGGGAGGGTGGTGCTGGTAGGGGGGGTGGCGGCTGTACCTGTAGATGCAGGGGACACAGAGGGGCCCGCCACCATAAGGGAGCTCCCATCAGAGGAGGAGTCTGTGACGCTGGTCTCAGCTCCTGTCCCCGCTGTGGAGCTCCCCTCGCCCTCCATCCCACTGGTGCCTTCAGACTCCGTTGTCTCGCCCTCCAGGGCCATGTGGGATGCAGCACTCTCCTGCACCGGTGCCACTGCTCCTCCGCCTGATGCTATTGCACACAGGAACAGGGAGACCAAAAAAAGGGGGGGAGACAGAAGAAAGACATGTTGAGTGCATGCAATACCGCTACTGTTGGCGGACATTACAGACACAGAAGACCTCTGCACTACGCTGTGCACTTAGAGTTCCCTAATTAATCACAGGGACATGGGGTACAAGGCCTATGCCCGATTGCTGCACACATGGAAGTCACACAAGCCTGACTAGGTGTAGTTGGCTCTGAACACTGGTGGGGTGGGGTGCCACATGGCCTACCTTACAAAGGGACCTTGTCTACTAAACGCCCTGGCCTAGAGGAACCCACAGCCCACCTCCCCCACCAAGACACCTCGTAATGCACGCAGAGACAGCTGAATGAGAGTGTACTCACCCCCTTGTGGCTGCTGTGATGCCCTCAAGCGCCCATCCAACTCCGGAAACGCCACCGCCAGGATCCGGAACATCAGGGGGGTCATGGTGCGACGGGCACCCCTCCCACGTTGGGAGGCCATCCCCAGCTGGGCCTCCACCGTCTTCTTGCTCCAGCGGCGAATGTCCTCCCATCTTTTCCGGCAGTGGGTGCTCTGTCTGTGGTGGACCCTCAGGGTCCGGACTTCCTTGGCGATGGCATGCCAAATATCCTTCTTCTGGTGGGTGCTGACCTACAGGAATAGTACAGGGGAAAAGGAGAAGATATAACCGTCCAGACCGTCACACTCATTGGCCCGCGTTCCTACCTTTGCCATGACGCACATGCACTCACCGTCGTTTCATGCACGCCTCATTCTCCCCCCCATATCTTCCATCCACAGCACTCCACACAGGCATTGCCCATACAGCATGCTCACAGTGTACTTACCTGTTTGTCTGGAGGACCGTAGAGTAGCGTGTACTGAGGGAGGACCCCATCCACTAGTTTCTCCAACTCCTCCGTGGTGAAGGCAGGGGCCCTTTCCCCAGACACTCGAGCCATTGTCTCTTCCAGACTGAGGTTACAGCAGCACTTGCAGTGTAGGTCCTCTCCTGTCGAAGATCAGGTATCAAGTGAGTGAACAGAGAGAAAATGGCAGTCACGTCCACGGCGGTGCATACCGTCACCGCCAGCGTAAATCGTCATTGGCTCCTGGGACCCATAGAGTCCAATGTTAACCAATGCAGGATTGTGCTGCGGTGTTCGACCGCCTACAGTGACGGTGACCAACGCCAACGCAGTTACCTCATATCCCCTTGTCCCAACTTACAGGTCAGGCAGCCGCCATTTCAGGGGGCCACATGGCATTATTTTTAAATGTGTCAAACATATCTAGGCCTTGCATACACATTAAGACAGGGACATAGCGGATTGACTAATGCGTGCAATGAAGTTGTGTTTTCGTACCTCAGTGTTGGCTGACCCTCTGATCGCTGTTCTCCTCCATAGAGCACGTCCGCTGAGGCAGGTGAGGAGATGGCGGCATCCTCCGGTGTACAGACCGCTGGTGAACCTGTCAACAATGGAAGAGCGACATGTAATTGTCACCTACAGACTGGAACGTGCCACAATCCAGGAACTGTGTGCCCAGTTGGAGCCGGACCTGATGTCAGCTATCCGCCATCCCACAGGTATCCCCCCTCTAGTGCAGGTGCTGTCAGTACTCCATTTCCTGGCAAGTGGGTCTTTTCAGATGACAGTAGCCATAGCATCAGGGATGTCCCAGGCTATGTTCTCCAACGTGTTGTCCAGAGTGTTGTCTGCCCTGCTGAAACACATGTGCAGCTACATTGTTTTCCCTCAGGTGGAGGATTTGCCTACAGTGAAAGGTGACTTCTATGCCCTGGGACATATCCCCAACATCATTGGTGCCATTGATGGGACACATGTGGCCTTGGTCCTCCCCCCCACAGGAGTGAACAGGTGTACAGAAACTGGAAGAGTTACCATTCAATGAATGTGCAGATGGTGCATTTGGCCGACCAGTACATCTCCCATGTGAACGTCAAGTTTCCTGGCTCAGTGCATGACGCTTACATTCTTAGGAATAGCAGCATCCCTTATGTGATGGGGCAACTCCAGAGGCACTGTGTGGCTATTAGGTGAGGACATGGACCCTATACAGTGTGACTAGGTGTCTGGGTCTGGGGTTGTCCCTACAGGTTAGTGTGTGTCTAACAGTTGTCCCTCGACATTTGCAGGTGACTCTAGTTACCCCAACCTGTCATGGCTACTGACCCCAGTGAGAAATCCCAGGACAAGGGCAGAGGAACGCTACAATGAGGCCCATGGGCGAACTAGGAGGGTTATAGAGAGGACCTTCGGCCTCCTGAAGGCCAGGTTCAGGTGCCTCCATATGACAGGTGGTTCCCTATTCTACTCACCAAAGAAGGTGTGCCAGATCATCGTGGCCTGCTGTATGCTTCACAACTTGGCTTTGCAACGACAGGTGCCTTTTCTGCAGGAGGATGGTCCAGATGGAGGTCTTGTGGCAGCTGTGGAGCCTGTGGACAGTGAAGACGAGGAAACAGAAGAAGAGGATATCGACAACAGAAACACGGTGATCCGTCAATACTTCCAGTGAGACACAGGTAAGAAGACATCACTGCCTGCTACATCTGATACACTTATTCTACCTCTCATCTGTCTGTCACTTTCACCCAGTGTATGGACCCTGAGTTGTCACTTTCTCTTTCTATTTCACAGATGTGGGTCCCACTGTGTGACATCTGCTTTGTTTCCTCATGGACTAGAGCTGTGTGACATAGGTATGTTGACAATACAATGGATATTGCATTTTTCATCAGTTATTGCAAATACACATTTTCGAAAACACAGACTGACTCCAGATAGTTTTGTGATTTAAGGGTGTTTATTTAAGTGCTAAATAGTGGAGGGGGTTGTAAAATGGTCAGGGGTGATGGTGGAGGAATGTCCATGGCAGAGTTTAGTCTATTAGTCTCACAGGTGCATTGTCCAAAGGGGCATATGAGGTGGAGCTGGGGCAGTTGATGGATGGACAGGGTGACAAAGTGGGACAAAAGGATGACAATCAGGGTGGTTTCATTTCTTGGCGGGGGTATTGGCATTGTTCTCTGTCTTTGTCCTGGATCTCAGGGACCGCTTGCGGGTGGTTCTCCATCTGCAGGGGGTGGGGTGCTGGTGTCGTGGTCCTGTGGCGGTGCCTCCTGTCCACTAGCGCCGGCGGAGGTGGTGGGCAGTTCATTGTCCAGGCTAGTGTCAGGGGCTCCTTGTTGTGCCACAGTGTCCCTCCTGGTGTTGACGAGTTCCTTCAACACCCCTACAATGGTGCCCAGGGTGGTATTGATGGATTTGAGTTCCTCCCTGAATCCCAAATACTGCTCCTCCTGCAGCTGCTGGGTCTCCTGAAACTTGGCCAGTACCGTTGCCATCGTCTCCTGGGAATGGTGGTAGGCTCCCATGATGTTGGAGAGGGCCTCGTAGAGAGTGGGTTCCCTGGGCCTGTCCTCCCCCTGTCGCAGAGCAGCCCTCCCAGTTCCCCTGTGTTCCTGGGCCTCTGTCCCCTGAACCGTGTGCCCACTGCCACTGCCCCCAGGTCCCTGCTGTTGTTCGGGTGGTGGGTTAGCCTGGGTTCCCTGTAGTGGTGGACACACTGCTGCTTGAAGTGTCCTGGGGACAGAGGTATGGGCCCGCTTGGTGGGTGAGGTGCTGGTGTTTCCAGAGGGGGAAGGCTCTGTTGTGGCTTGTGCCAGTGTAAGGGGAACCGACTGTCCCGAGGTCCCAGATGGGCCGGGCTGGTCATCTAGATCCAGTTGGACAGAGCTGCTATCATCACTGTGGGCCTCTTCTGTGGGTGGGGTGGACATGTCTGGAACCTCCTGTCCGGTGACGTTGGGTAGGGGTCCTGCAAGGGTGTAAAGGCATAATTATTGCATCTGTGTGTGCCATGGTGTGCAATGGGTGGGTGACCCTGTACCCCAGTGCTTGCATTCTTGTGTAGGACCTTGTGTGATAATTGTTTAGGGGTGTGTGTGGGTATGTGCAGTGGCCATGCATGGGTGATGGGTGTCCATGCTTTGTTGTTGCATGCAGGGCTTGGTGTTGGGATGGGTGTGCTGTGATAGTGGGACATTTGTGAGGAGTTGGAGTGATGGGGTGAGGGCGAGGGTGGATGTATGTGATGGCATGAAGGTAGGGTGGGGGATGAAGTAGTGAAAGTTTTGACTTACCAGAGTCCATTCCTCCAGCTACTCCTGCGAGGCCCTCAGGATAGCCAAGACCTGCTCCTCCCATGTTGTTAGTTGTGGGGGAGGAGGTGGGGGTCCGCCGCCAGTCCTCTGGACCGCGATGTGTTGTCTTGAGACCACGGAACGTACCTTCCCCGTAGGTTGTTCCACCTCTTCCTGATGTCATCCCTTGTTCTTGGGTGTTGTCTCACTGCGTTAACCCTGTCCACGATTCTGTGCCATAGCTCCATCTTCCTAGCTATGGAGGTGTGCTGCACCTGTGATCCTAATAGCTGTGGCTCTACCCGGATGATTTCCTCCACCATGACCCTGAGCTCCTCCTCAGAAAACCTGGGGTGTCTTTGCGGTGCCATGGGGTGGTGTGGGTGATGTGTGAGGTGGTGTGTGTTGTGATGTGTGGGGTGATGTTTAGGGGTGTGTGGTGTTTTGTGCGTGGATGTGTTTGTGTGATGGTGTTGTGTGCCTCTGTATGGAGGGGTTGTCTATGCTGTGCTGTCTCTCTGGCCTTCTGTCGCAATTATGGTCATAATGGTTTGTGGGTGAAGTGGGTGTGTGTTTTATATTGTATTGGATGTGTGGGAGTGGTGTGCGTATGTGTATCAGGTGTGTGTATTTGGAATTGTCCAATGTGGTAGTGTTTTGTAAATGTGTGTGTATTTTGAGCGCAGCGGTGTGTACCGCCAATGGAATACCGCGGTTGAAAGACCGCCGCGTGGATTCGTGGGTTGTGATAGTGTGGGCGTATTCCTGTTGGTGTGACGGTGGAGGTTTTGTTATCGCCAGTTTATCACTGACCTTTGGTGTGGCGGACTTGTGTGGGTGTCTGGATTTTGGCGGATTCCGAGCTGTGGGTCGTAATAGCTGTGGCGGAATTCTGCAGCCGCGGCGGTGTGTTGGCGGTCTTCTGCACGGCGGTAAGCGGCATTTACCGCCAATGTTGTAATGACCCCCTAAGTGTTTTGGGACCCCCCTTTTTCTCACCCCTGCTTGATGAATCACCCAAAACTTTCCACACATCACCTAACATGATTGGCAAACTAGTTTTGAAACTTTTGTGAAGATTTCTCAAATGGTGGCAAAGTTATTAGCAAAAGAAGACAAAAATGCTTAGTCTATGGGAGAAGTTGATCCTAACTATCACCACTAGGTAATATATAAATATACACACAAAGCAACACATTCCCAGCACCTCCTACCACTACCAGGGGCGTTCTGCTGCAGGCTTGGGTAGGCCAAATAATATTCTCAAACAGTTCCTTTTAATGCTAGAGAAGGGCTATTTATTCAGGTACTTCTACCTTGCATTTGGCCTGCTGCTGTTCTTTTTATAAAAGGAACTATTTGTGAGTATATATACATATATATATGTAGTCAGGGGTTGCTTTTACTCATTTCAGGTCGGCTTGGACGGTATTTTACCAGTCCAAAGCTGGAATACTGTGCCTGGAGTGGCAAATGGCTTTTGTGATTTTACAGCTCGCAAGGTTGACACCTATGCTTAAAGACTTTGCTGTATAAATGGCAAAAGACTTTGCCACTAACTAGCTCGGCGTGGATAGCACTGTGCTGATCCTATGCTTAAAAACTTTGCCAGATAAACAGACATTTGAGGTGAGCAAATCTAGAGTGTCGCTGGTGTTGCAGGGTGCTCCTTACTAGAGCTGCTCTCCACCTAAACTTGGGAACTACCCAGAGTTCTCTAATCTTTTTTGCATAGATATATATATATATATATATATATATATATATATATATATATATATATATATATAGTAACAAATACTCTCCGTGAAATTGACTTTGAGAAAATTCATTGGTGCTGAAACACATTAGTAAATAAAATGTGGATTCGACAAACCTGCTGAGTGCTCCAGTGGCTCCTTGGGGTTTCTTGGGGAGGCTTTTGTTTTTGAATTTGATCATGTGAATTCCTAGTCACGATGGAGGCACCCGTTTAAGTGTTCAGTGGCAATATGGCTGCCATTAAAATTACTCCACTTTTTCTCTCCACACCAAAAGAAGGCTGCCAACACAGCTGGGGCCTTAAAGTAATTTATTATTGAGCTCCACCTATTCTCTTTTACATGACACATTTCAGCCACTGTCAGAGCCTGGTTCATCGCTTCATTATTACAAAAGATTACTGTTCACATAGTATTGCATTTCTTAACACCCCATAATGGTACGTATCTTAAAGGTATACCCTAAGTCTACAGGTTTAGACCCACACTCTGCCCCATTTCACAGGAGAGGTATGGAGAGCATTTCTCTCCTGTGAAATGGGGCAGAGTGTGGGTCTTTAGTAAACCAGGCACATCTTCTTCATATATTGCACATTGAACTCAGTCTCTGTGCTATGGGTTAGGCTGTCTAAACCTGTAGCCCCTCCATCAGACACACATTGGTATTTAGGAGACCAAGCATTTGTGCTTAGAATGTCACACATGATTAGATTGTTTTGTGCTTAACTAATACTTTATAAGAAGCAATGACGCATGCGCCATCTCTTCCATTGTTCTTAACAGATGAGGAGAGGATGAGAGAGTCTATTAGTAGGCTGCTGGATGTTGGTAATATTTTCTTTTCAGTTAGCTTTATCTAGACATCTTTTCACTATACGTTTCAAATCCAAATGCATCTGTCCTGCAAATGGCACAGAATCGAATTCCTTATAACACTATTAATGAAAATGATTTGTTGTAAAAGAAATTCAGACCACACTAATTGAAGCATGACAATTGCAGGCAAGTCTAAGAACTCATGATTTTCAAAACATAAACTGTGTGTTAAAGACCATGGCTCACATCAGCATTCTCTGACCAGCATTGTTTGGGCTCTTTGTGAGGCCATTCTGTAAATGTGAGTGAGGTGACTTTGTTCACTGAATAACAAGAGTACACCACTTTTTTGATAATAACAATAGTAATATCTTGTTTGTATAAAGTGCTATATTCAAGATGAATACCATTTCTAAGGGCTGTAGCTCCACATCTATGATTATTTGACGATATGTGTAGCTTCATGGTACATGGATGTCAAGTTTAGTAAAGTAAACCTATATATATACATATATATACTTGCCTTATTGATATTTTGTCCATACTTTTTGGGCGCATATTATTCTGGAGTCAATATTAAGGTGGAATACCCACAAAGAAAATACTTGCCAATATCTAATCATGGTATAATGATATTTAAAGCTCACAAGAAACACCAAATCTTTTGTTTGCCTGTGATCTTATAGCTTAGGTAACTTTGGTAGATGATGATTATGATTTCATTACTTATTTACTCACCCAATATATCCAATGTTAATACTGGCACCCTAAATGATAGCTCCAGCTGAACTCAGTACTTCGGACTGCTACCAAGTGTCTGATTCCTGATGTTACTCAAGATGGTAAGTGGGCACAATAATGTTATTTCATTTTATTGGGTTGGTAAAGCATTTAAGCCTAACTGCTGCACAGAGGAAATATTTCAAAACTAACAGTAGAAAGTGAGTTAATGGAAATGACAAAAGTGCATATAAGTGATAAAGCCATGTTTAACAAAATTAAACATTGTTGGAGAATGGCTTCTGGTGCAGAGGTGCTGTCAGAGAAACGCAGAGTACAGCTAGAGGGAATGAAGTCTAGATCTTTGGAGCATGAGGGCAAAATGATCTGAATCTAGAGGGGACATGTGGAGGAGAGGGGGTGGCCAGTTTGAATTGAGAGGCATAGAGATAGAGGCGCAGTTGAAAGCGAAAATGAAGAGAAGATGGATTTAGGTCATGATATGATATACGTATAGCAACTGAAGCATTGATTCTGAAAGATCTTGGAGAAATCTTTGCTTAAAAATTTTAAGATCTTGACTATGTGAAGATACTGACAATGTGCGTTTCTCTTTTAAAGACTACTGGCACATTCACAATGTACATATATTAGATAAGGTAGCAATAGTTTATAGGGAAGTGATTAGTGGGATCAGTGTGAGGTGTTATGTGACTTTTTCTGAAAATACATACTTGAATGTATAGTATCAATACAAAGTGTGTACTAACAAAACAGAAGGCATTTACTTTGGCAGAGAGTAAAGTAAGAGTTATGTCAAAGTTTTCAACAGCATAATTCTAAGAGATAAATATTTGATCTTTTGCTTCAAAAGTATCAGCATTCATCTAAACACAGAGAACATGAGACATAGAGGTTCTCTGAAGGTATATCAATGCTGCAGTCAAAGATAATGGTTCAACATGCTGAGGAGGTACTAAGGGCATCCTCTTGTCCTTTGATATCCACTCCGTAAACACTAGTGTCAAGCAGATTGCTGAGGCAGAGTAGTGATATCCAGCATCTTTGTTGTCTCTCTTATCCCATTCCCCTTTCCTCAGGTCTACAGTTATCTTCTCTATATAGGTGACTTTGGCTGAACTGCTTAATGCTGGGACTACAAGATTGACTCCATGGGCTAGATGGCTGGCCTCCTGATCAGTCCCTCAGGGACAGAAAAGGCTCTGACAATTTTGAACCGATACCTGGACCATGCCTGAGTGAGTCCTGACCACCCAAGTGGTGCTCCTCCAGTCCTTATACATGGCGATAGTGTTAAAAGTGTCCTGATAGCCAAAATCCAAAACTTGAAAGTTAGAAAATGTTTGGCTAAAAACTTCCATGAGAACCAATAGGAGACCGGAACCAGCTTGCGCATTGATCCTCCCTGGGTGCATCGCCTGGCAACCCTGACTTCACAGCAGCTCCCACTACGTTCTTCTCCGCTGCAGCAAATCCCATTCAGCAGTCCTTCACCAAAGGGATATCTGGCCTGCTGGAACTCTCGTCAGCCTCAGCCTCCAGCACATCCCACTGTAGATTTTTGACTTCCGAAAAAGAGACTAAAGATTAATGTAAAAATCTTCACTGCAACCATCCAGCAGCTCCCCAATGATGACAACTCCTCCACAGAAACTGCCTGCAGCCTCGCCCCAATTAACATCTACCTTCTCAGATACTTTTTTCTGAAATTTCTTCTAAGTTCAAAATTCACATATTGTAGCCGACTCGTACTCCCTCATGGTTGGCCATATGTTTTGCCTTTGACATGGACTCATGCCACTAGATGTCCATGATTGGCTTTTTGAGCTTTTAGGTGCTAGCTTTTACCTTAAACATGAAAACTTCATAACTCAGGTTCTAATGATTGGATTTTTGACGTTTTGGTGTCCTATCATTTATTAAAATGTTGTCTATTTTTCTAAATTGGTGTGAAATTTTCCAAAATGTGTGTTTTACAATGTAGTCTGTTGGCGCAAACTCTGAACAAAGCGGTCCCATACTCTGACCTGTAGTCATACAACAAAGTTTTGATACTCAGATCCTGTCTCTAAAAGAGCCTTGCGTTTATATGTCAAACCATACGTCTGCTGAACACTGGTTGTGGCCCAATGCTGGCTTTTGTAATTCTTGGATTCAGAGTTTATACTGCTCTTCTGGTGCACCACGGCGATTGCCTTTGGCAGTGAGAGACTGGTGCAGTCAGAACATAAGACTGGGTCCGGGCTGTTCTATATTTTTTGTTAATTTTTGCAATTAAAATGTGCGATATGGCTACAAGGAGAGAACAAACACTTCAGTTTTCATGTCCTCTGCAGGATCAACTGAAGAGAAAACACCAAGGTCATGAACATCATTAGACTTCCAAGTCCTGCAGCCATATTAGTTAGATGACGCTCAAATTTCGCTTTTACTTCTACAGGGAACTGAATTAGAGGGCCTTTTTCTACAATAAAAGAGTTGGCTTTTGGGCCAATAACAGTAGATATACACAAACTCACCTTGTTGGTGTCAGTGCAAAGGTTAGGCACACAAAAGTCCTGACTGTGAGATCACATAATAAGCACTGAAAAAGATGACATTGGTTCCTTTGGAATGTGTTTTCCTGATTTTCATTTCCATTTAATTATACCTTGAACTTTGGTTAATCTCCTTGCAATATAACATGTTGGGACATCCAATGAAAACTATCATAAACACCGTGTGGAATTTTGAAGTTAGCTGAAATGAAATTCAGGGCCAGATTTAGGGTTTGGCAGAGGGGAATACTCCTTCACAAACAGTTTAGTGTCCGCCTTATCAGAATCCCATGCTATCCCATGGAGATCCTAATAAGGTGGAGGGATATCCATCACGTTTGTGACAGATTAATACCTCCGCAGTCTGGAAAAAATGTACGCTCAATTGTGAACTGCTAGAATACTGATACAATGCTAAAATAAAGATTAAAACATGTAGAGAATTAAAACATGAAAACATCTAACAGCAATATAAATCTATCTACAAAAAAGTCAACTTGCATATTGGCATACTAGCAAGAACTTTCACACTGATGTGGTGGGGCTGGAGGAAGAATGATAAATTAGCGGATTCTTACAATAGGTGGGGCTGTATGTAGGATGGGCATTGTGATGACCTTTTTTTGTGCCTCAGACAGAAAATAAAATAACGACCACCCCCCACCAACTTCCTGGAAGAAAATTCCCTAGGTTAGGGGGTAGTTCGTTTTTTTTTTGTTTTTTTTGTTTTTTTCAGGAACAAACTCCTGCTTAGGGAGCTTGATTTCTGAAAACCAAAAACTTTGGAAAAGTTTGGAGTATGCGCCTCAGATCCAGCGGCGGCTGCCCACCAAACGTTGTGTACCTTGAAAGGGACAGTAATGATGGCGGTTTCATTCGATGTACAGAGATGAGCACTGGCCCTGTGGCATTCTCTAAATTTGGTGAATGGCAGTCCATCAAAGTGGCAAAGGTAATGTCCTTTTCCACCCTGACGGACTGTACTCCATCTGCCAAACCTTAATCAGGCCGCTAACCGCCCAGTGCCTCACAAATGTGTAATGTAACCTGGTGCTCATGTAAACCGCTCTAAAGCCACTGGACCAAGTTTGTGCTATATAAAAGTGCAAATAAATAAATAAATAAAATGTTATCTGAACTTCCAGTGTTTAAAGATTTGATATTGTGCCATAAGAGAACCTGTCTCCAATATGTGCCAAGAGCAGCTGGGTTTTTGATACAGTGGATGAATCCGAAAAGAGGGCTTTTACTGAGTAGAAGGGGGGAATTAATAGTAGCACAGACGATGTGAAAGATACGGAACGTTTAGAAATAATGAAAGAACAGTTTGAGCTCAAACTCTCCGTTTTAATGACATTATCAGATTCAGAATTGAAATGCACTCAACTGGCAGGGATCAAACGATTTCAAAAGTAGCCTTGTTTTAGGTGCAGTAAAAATAGAAGGAAAGAAAACATTAAAACACACCGTTTGGCACAACCAAAGGAATTGTTTTGCTCCAGGCTGCAGTGATGTGATTCATGAACCCAAATGAGATGCTGAAAATTCAAAAAAAGTGGTTTCGAAAAATCTGTCTGGGAGCTTTGGAGAATAATGAAAGGCGTGCCAGGGCTGAGCTTGTTTAGTATATCAGTGTGAGGAAATCTAGTCTGCCTCCGGTGGCAACCTGCATGCTGCAGTAATATGTAACACTTAAAACATATGACATAATCACAGTCGTAACTTTAGAGAAGAGTTCAATGAGGTGCTCAAGAGAAAGGAATTATTTCAGAGAGTGAAAGCAGGGGATATTCAGAAAAAAGGGACAATACTTTGCACATACACTATAGGGATACAAACAAATGTAATATAGACCAGTGGTTTAATATAAAAATTATATTCACACTTGAAAACACCGTATGTCATAACAAGATTACCTTTGCAGAGGTCAGATTGCAACTTAAACCATATTCCAATTTTTTCCAAGTTTTATCAAAAACCTATGGTATGTCAATACAAATGCACCAGGTGGGTGGGAGTGGCTTGTTAATTCTGCATCCCCGGAAATAACAGTACCAGGGGTGCAGCTAACTGTGGCAGTTCGAGATTAAATGTGTCCTAATTGTAATCTTTACAACTCCCTGAGAAATCAGAAATTACTGGTGAAAGCAAACAGGCGTGCAGCATTTCCTCAGATCTCATACTTCTGATGGTGATTAAGTAGATACTTGTTTTGACAGCCCATGCGATCTGAAATAGATCAAAAAGGCAAGCTCCCGTGCAACTGGATGCACCCAGAGATGACCAGCAGACAGATATGCTGCCCAAAACTCACCAGATTATGTCCACCCTGATCAAGTAATACTCTCAAGGATTTTTCTCTTTCAGAATTTTTGTCCCTTTAACCCTATGAATCTAGCCTTAATCCTGGAGGTAAACAAAACAGATAAAGATAGGTGCATTATTTGCACTTTAACCTTCAGAATCAATTTCTTACTACTCAAATATCCTTACAAAAGAAAGTAGCCTTAAAGATTGCACTGTGTACCGTAAGGTCAGACGTTGCACGCCCTCCATCAAATCTCAGATTTCTTTGAGATATTGGACTTATATTTATTATGTATGACCGCACAATAATCCCCCTATTGATGGACTGATTTTGCACGACTGCAATATATTAGGAGCAGATTGTCTTTTAGACATCTCTTGCAAATCATTGTCAGCAACAGCTGAACCTCTCCACGTGGACCGCAACCCTGACTCTTTACTTTTAACGCTCAGAGTCAATAATAAAAAATGTAGTTGTTTTGCTAACCAATTGTCCTCCTTAAGCACTTCACCCCACATAAAATAAAATGTTGGATTTAGCTGGATTAATAGCCCAAGAGAATAAAGATTTAGTTATTGTATTTAATTTATGGTTAGAACAGGCTGATTGTTTAGCTGATCAATTTAAAAGTAGGCTTCGGTGATATTGAAATTACACTGGAATAATTTGCGTAATTTCAAGAATTTTGTGTTACGCTTTTACACCATTATGCTATTTAGAGTAATGACGCTGCTAGTTGCTGCAAAATTATAGCACTAGCGTGCAGAAACAAAAATACAAACAGTGATTGTTGCTCCCAGTAATTGTGTTTTTCATGCTTTTTACCATGAAATGTGTCCTTGAGTCAAAAATAGAACCAAATGACAGATTTGCATTTCACATAATTATGTGCAATTTTGCATAGTTTTAATAACATTGCACAATAGTGAATTATGTACATTTTGCACCTCCCTTTTTACAACAATCAGGGAAACAATTACCCCTCAGTTGATTAATTTGAAACTCAAACATAAAGGAGGTTACCTGCTCAACCTGATCTTCTCTGTTGAGTCAAACGTATACAACCCCATTAAGCTGGTATGTAGAGACCATTTAGCCACTACACATTTCTCTTCATTGATACTGATAATGCCAATCCAAACAACAAGCCCTAGAGATAGAGGGGTTAAATAATTGTTCCCCTAGCAGAATAACCTTCGTATTAGCACATAGTCTAAAATCAGTACTCACCAGCAATGAAGAACCAGTTACCCTCCACATATACTAAGAGTCTAATCACCACTTGGAGACATTTTCCTAACTAATAAAAAAAAAAAAAAAAAGTACATCAAGACAAAATACCTGGTTTGTAAATGGCACTCCGAAGCAGAACTCTATTTCTTCTTGAAAGACAGACACCACTGCATTCACAGCCAATCCTCGATTACTCAGATGTGGGATCCTTTGGGGCTCTATCCTATTCTCACAGTTGTTTGTTTAATGTTTACATACATCCCTTGACATTTGCTCTTCATGCATTTTTTCCTATTTACGTAGGTGACACAACTCTTTTTTAGTCTGACATTCAAAATCACGACATAAACAATCCTGGCTCATGTGTAAAACATCACCTGCTATATGCTCTATGCTAGCTTGTGGATGTCCAAGAACGTGCTCAAACGTAATCTATCTAAAACAACAGTGATGCTTACCTCCGGATAACCATGTCTAAGGAGTTCTTGAATGGGCCGTCTGAAATGGTCCCGTCATCCTCCTGCAAGATAAGTGGGTAACCCAGGCATCTACATTAACATTGACCTTTCAATGAAATATTAAGCAGTAAACATGTCCACAACCTTTTATTGGCAGGTAAAGACCATAAAACCCTCCTCCTTTTTATTGAAGACCGTTTCACATCTCCATGGTGAATGCTTTTGTTCAATCTAGCATGGATTATGGGAATACAGTTTATCTATCCTTGATGAACGCTGTAATATACTGAATGCTATTGGTTTAGAATGCTGCTCCTCATCTCATTACAAAGTTTCCTAAAAATGTCCATAGTACCTCTGCTCTTCAAGAGCTTTACTGTCAATAAAGCAAAGAATAATGTTTACATCATTGCTAATAGTACACAAAATATCCTACCTTCATGTCCAGACTTTCATGTTAAATGTACATGCATTTCTTTATCAGCATATTATGGTCTAATTCTCAATTCCGTCATAGTAATAAAGAAGTGAAAAACTCTTTCAAGCCATCTTCATGCATATTCCAATCTCTTTTAGTTAGGAAAGCATCTAAAGACTAATTTGTTTAATCAATAGTCATATAGCCTGTACTTTAATTGTACTTTTGTTTTAGCATCAAGAAGCTTTCAGGAATGTAGTACTTTATGAGTAATGCACTATATATATATACCATGTCTAAGGGTGTATGTTAGTGCTTGCACCATGACTTTGACAGTGGCATTGCATTTACCTTGACCTGGAATATTTAATTTACTAATACCTCACCTACCATTCTGGGTTCCAGAGCAATGACAAGGTCATATATCAAGTTGAAATAATGGTCATGTTGATATAATAATATTGTCCATCTAGTTGTATGTTGATTATCTAGTTTTTATGAAGTATATCCTAACCTGCAAATGTATAGCAAGGAGTCTAGGGACACACCTTTCCACTTTCTGCTGTCACTCATTCTAATCAATCAGAATCTACTTGTCAGCCAAGTAACTCAGTTGCTGCAGAGCCCATCTCGGAATGATAGTAAACAGATGCCTGAAAAACACATAGTAGCTGTTGCTGGTATAACTATAGAAAAACGCTGTCCTCATAATAGGGATAATAAAAGAGAGGTAGAACTAGTTTTGGCTCCTTAAATTCCTCTCACCCCCTCTATGTGTGCATACAAATTATCATAAGCTGGACATTGTTAATAATGCTGACTATTTAACAACACATGCAACCAAGACAATCATCTTAAATGCACTCACTATGCTAACCTCTCGACAGAGAAAATCTGAAATGTACCTACCATGGTTCCATTCTTTGAACTTCAAGTCTCTAAGCATGAACTCAGCACGTTGTGAGATATCGTCAGAAGTGCTAGGTAAAGATGGTGGCTTTAATGATACTAAAACGATAGGTAATGATGGAGATGATTTTATGACCTGCAGGTCTATGTGGCCAGTGGATTTTCTAGGGGCACTATCCAAAATGGTTAAATAATCAAAGAAATGCTGGTAACATACTGCCAGTGGCAACTGATATGGGTCAGAAAACTGATCATACCAATAGCCATATAACTGTAATCTGCTAGTATTACGATGTCATACCAAACTCTCAGGTAAGCAGTATCAACTTGATGCATGGTGCTAACTATGATTGAAGGAGTGAGATTGTGAATGTTTTTCAAATTACGTTGCAGCTGGACTAAAACTACTGTTCACTCCTTTTGGCTACATATTCACCAAGTGCAATTTAACAACAAAGTACAATAGACCCCTTTTCAATACACTCCCTAATTCTGACTTTAAAACAGTGCTTGACATTTGACTCTAAGCATTGTGTGCTAATGGGACAATCACACCACCTAAATGTCAGCAATGGCAGACCCTCTGACTTATGTCAGTGTTGGCGTTTGTTTTGATGGTTGTCACTTTATTGTGTCTTGCTATGGTGGTGTTTTGTGCAGTCTGTCTTGCATGTTCCTGTAGTTGTATGTCACTCTGGTCAGTATTATTTGTCTGGGTTTAGGTTGTATTCGCTATTGTTCCAACGGGCAAAGATGTCTTATGCCCAGTTTTGTTTAGAGCATACTTAGGTGTGGAATGCAACCAAGGGTTGGAATGTGGAATGTGTGTATTGAGAATTCCGATGCCAGGTTCATGTGGGTCAGTTGGTGGCTGATACAACTTGGGGATTGCAACTGTGCTGTCTAACCTCAAGAAGAATAAACTTCTACACCTGACTTCACTAATGCATCTCCTGCATGTGTCTGTGCCACTCAGAAGAACCCAACTTAAATTGGCAATGAATAAACCTCTAGACAGCACCTACAAATGGCACTGAATGATATGTCATCATTGCTGCACAGAAAAGACTCATTATCACAGCACAAATTTGATTAAAGGTATGGGGGCCATAACAGTCAAAGTTTGGCTTAAGCAGTGTCTAACCAGAATTTATTTGGGCATCGATGTGAAGACTTGTGCTCCAGCCCTCTACAGCTGCATCAACTCTCCATTGTGCTGCATGTGAGTCTATCTGCCTTTGCTCGTGCTACCTCCTTCTCCGCTGGCAGCCACTGCATTGATTTCGCACTTGGCGTGTGACATGCAGTCTGTTCAACTTGTCTCTGATTAAGCATAGGTGTCAGGAAGCCCCGAGACACCACGTTCATTACTCTACACCAGCCTTTTGATTTGCCTTATACATGCTGTTCATTACGAGGTTTCTTATTGCCCTTCAGCCTGATTTTTACTGACTCTATTGGCTGTTATGTTTCTCTGTGTCAACCTCACCTTCAGAAGCATAGAACGCGAACCCTCATTTTCACTGTCACCTTCAAAGATGTAGAAGGTTACCTGCAGACAATCCTGCCATTAGTACATGCGTTTACAATGCAGTTATTAAGGCAACGTCAAGTTCACCTTCCCACAGTCTTGCTGGGTTTACAATATGCAAAGCATAAATTGTGCCCCACATTTTCTAGCAGAACCTAGGGTTCAAAAATTCAAGTAGAAGCAATGGTTGAAAATGAGTTACTTAATTGCAATTAATGGCTCCAAGTTTGAACCTATTAGAGAGGTAAAGCTTCATTTCAACTGTTTAGGATCGGAAGGGCAACTCGTATTGGATCACTTACCTGTGGCAATGCAACCTTCAGAATCAGAATGGGATGTTTGTGTGCAGGCTGTGTGCAGGCTCTAAAACCAGTTTAAAGGTGACACAAGCATAATTGTAGAGGAGCACCGATTTTTTACCAGATGACAATTACAACAGAAGTCAATTGATAGTCATCTGAATGAATTGCAAATTTGAATATCTACATGCAAATGTGATGGAAATGTTGACTTGTAGTGAACTGTTATGATAAAAAGAACTCAGGAGAGGCTTTTTTTGTTGCAGGCATCCCCAGCTTGGAGGAAACACTAGGGCCCATATTTATACTTTTTTAGTGCCGCATTTGTGTAGTTTTTTGATAAAAATTCGGCGCAAACTTCCAAAATTCCATTGTATTTTGGAAGTTTGCGCTGCTTTTGCGTCAATAAATGACCCAAATGCGGCGCTAAAAAAGTATAAATATGGGCCTAGATTTCAAAAGGGACATTGACAGATCAGTGTTAGCCTCAAAGGAATTGAAAAGGTTTAGGTCCAACTCAGAACCTGTCAATGTGGTAGTAGCTAATTCTACATCATTTACCCCTAATGTTCCAGAGGGCAAGAAGCAAGGTAGTTGCTTTATTTGAGGTTCAAGAACACATTAAGATAATGCTGAGAACTATCCAGCTGTAGGAAACACACACCTAAAGTGCAGGAAAATCAGACATTTTGTACAAGTATGCAGGAACATTCAAAAAGTGGGCCTGGTGGAGCAGCATGATGAGTGTTTGGACCCTGAGCATGCTCTCTTCATGGTGCCAACAAAGTAGTTCTGTCCATAAAAGCAGTGGACACAAAGCAAGAAGCAAAGGACAATGGGGATCCAGTCTGCTCAGTCTTATTGGGAGACGTTCAAGTCACAGTGGATTCAGGATCTCGTATTACATTTGTAACTGATGACTTGTATTTCAAGGAGTGGAGCTCTGTTTAATTGTCACCCACAGATGTCCCTACTGTCGAGTTCAATGGACATGATACAGGTATGATGGGTTACTCTTCTGAAAACATTAATTATAGAGATTTCAACTAAAATCTATGTTTTAAAAAGAGGCTACAATATTCTACGGTGGAAAGACCAAGGCAAGTTTGGCATGGTTTTAACACCAGGTATTCCTTATCCCATTTCCGGTACCATCTGTGGCACTTCAGTGTTTATTGGATAAGCATAGATCTTTGTTTGAAGACACATTGAATGCAGTGCAGTTATGAACATAAAATCATACTCAAGAAGGATGAGGACTGTTCCCCTGAGTGTTCATGGCCAACTGAAGCAGCATTTGGTGAAGCTGTGCACAGATAATGTAATTGAACCCGTTGATTTCTCAAAATGAATATCTCCTATTGTAGTGGAAAAAAGGAAAACAGGGGATATCGAACTTTGAATTGATCTAATATCTCACAACAAGACCATTCTAGGTGACTGTTTTTCATTACCCAAAATTCAAGAAATGCTGGCTTAGTTGGGTATTGCCAAAGTTTTTTCATGCATAGACTTAAGAGCAGCATACAATCATGTGGAGCTGGTGGAGCAGACATGCTCTCTGACAGCACTTAACATACGTTTTGGGGCCTTCGGATTCCTATGGATGCTGTTTGGCCTGGATTTAGCGGCCTCTGCATTAATTTTTTTTTATGTTTAGGCTGTTTTGGGGAACTTAAGAATGTCCTTGCATAATAGAATGATATTCTTATCTTTCCAAAAGACACCAAAGAGAAATTGAGTGTTTTGGGTGACATGTTGTGTGCGTTAGAGAAACACGGCTTTAGGTCAAAGAGAGAAAAATGCAAGTTCTTAGCTGGGGGGTTAGATTTCTTGGGTCATCACATTTATGGAGCAGGGATCAAGCCTAAATCTGATTGGGTGGATGCCATTAAAAGCAGTCCTAGACCTGAGAACAAGGGTCAGTTGTGATCTTTTCTCCGACTGTGAGCACTACTGACGGTACATTGACATCTTTGCACTTCAGACACAGCCCCTTATGAAATGACTATTGAAGGGTGAGTGATTTGTATGGAAGAATGACGAGAGTGTAACATTTGAGAACCTGAAAGATCGCCTTATGAGAGCACCAGCGTGGCATTCCTTCAGGGACGACATGTAGTCCATTGTTACGTTGGACACAAGTGGGGCTGGCCTATTTGCTGTTCTCACTCAGTTAGTTGAGGGCAAGGAACTCACTAATGCGTTTGCCTCAGCTGAGCACAATTACAGCACAATTAAAAGAGAATCATTGGCCTGTGTTTGAGTGACAAGCATTTTTAGAACTTTTATTTGGGGAGAAGATTTACTCTTGTAACTGCCCACAAACCTCTTGTATATTTGATGGCTGAAAATGCTTACCATAAGGTCAGCCGGAGGTTAGTGAGACAAATTTGACTGCATAAATGTTCAAATTCGACTTTGTAGTCAAGTACGTTCCAGGTCGGAAGAATTCCTGTAGAGTTTTTATCTAGATGCCCCCTGACAATCATCCTGCAAGTAATCTAGTTGAGGGGATAGTTGGATTGTGTTGTGGGGATGGTTTAGTTGTGTTTAGTGGGAGCCATTGGAAGGCAAGAATGGAAGGAATGTTGTGAGCAAGATACATGTTTAAAAAATCAAGGAGTCCATAGTGAAGGGTTTGCCTGAGGAAAGGAATGTGAGCAATGGTCTTTGTTCATCTCACAAAGTCAAGAATGATTTGACCACTGAAGATGCCATCCTTGGGGGAAATTTACTACTTCCTCCATTGGAGCTTAGACCTACACTGATTGCTCTTGCTTGTCGGGGACATCTCAGGATGATTGGTACCAAAAAGAGATTACACCTCTACTATTGGTGGTCAGGAATGGATGCTGAAGTAGAGATACATGTGTGCATAATACTCCTCTTCATCAAGTGAGGTTTCCAAATGGTTTCCAAATGGGTTGGGTTCGGAGAAAATTAGATGTGAATTCTGTCAGACCTATGTATAATCTCAATGCTGATATGAGGTATGCATTAGTGCTGGTGGATTATTACTCAAAATGTGTTGAGTGCAAATTTTTGGATTCGGAGAAAATTAGATGTGAATTCTGTCAGACCTATGTATAATCTCAATGCTGATATGAGGTATGCATTAGTGCTGGTGGATTATTACTCAAAATGTGTTGAGTGCAAATTTTTGAGAGAGTCAACCACATTTGCTATGATTGATTTGATGAAAGATTTGTTTAATAGGGGAAGGAGTTCACAGACAATAGTGTCCAATCAAATCACAGCACACGCAGTCCTATTTGAGATCATATGAAGTCAAACCCCTGTAGCCTGGTACAGCCCACAAGGTAATAAAATAGTCAAGAGGGTGAACAGAGTTTTGAAGGAGACCATTCAGTTAGCCATCACTGCGGGTGCTAAAGTTTCCAAAGCTGCTCAGGAAAGGTTATGGAGTTATTATAATACCCCACACTCCCTTCATTACAGGAGTCTCTTTTGTTCAGCTGAAGAGAAGGTATGAATCTTGTAAGTTGAATCCAGAGCAACAAAAGGTTACCTGATTTGGGACAAGTGCAAGGAAGGCAGAGAATGCTCAGTTTAAAACAAACAGAGGTATGACAGGGTCTGTTAGATGAAGGGTAGATGGCAACTTTGGGTGCAGGTGACATGACTGAGGATACTCCCATCGGGGTGCACAAGGGGCTTCCATTGGGTGGTGCAGCAGAATGTTCGGTTGCATCGAGGGAGAACAGGAGACAGCCTTGACCACCTAATTACCTAAGTCTTAAAGGATTGTATATTAAAATGATTTGCTTTGCCGTTGGGTATTTTGTTCTTTGTTTGCCCTATATGGTGTTAGGTCTAGCAATGCGCTCTTAATTTGACTCTTCAGTTTTGTGTTTATGTCAGTGCTGGTGTTTACTTTGTGGTTGATACTTTATTTTGTCTTGTTATGGTGATGTCCTGTGCAGTATGTCTTGCATGTTCATGTTCATCTTTAGGTTGTATTCACTGTTGTTCCAAAGGGGGAAGATGAGTTTTATTTAGTTTTGATTAGAGTATAGTTCAGTGTGGTATGTAACCGAGGATAGAAATGTGGAATGTGGGTATAAGAATTTTAATGGCAGGTTCCAGGAGGGTCAGTTGGGGGCTGACCCCTGAAGCTGCTTGTGGTGATTGTCATTGTGGTGTTTAACCTCAAGAAGAAAAAACGTCTGCACTTGATTTCACTAATTTGTATCCTGCGTCTGTCTGTGTGGCTCAGAAGAACCCAGCAATACAATACTCCGGTTTAAAAACAGTGCTTGTCATTTGACTCTAAGCATTTTGCTCTGAGATTATCACAGCACCTATATGCAAACACTGGTAGAGTCAATAGGCCTAGCCTTGGCAGTTCATCAATTTATTTTTATTTCATTTTACAAACATGTACAATAGGCAATTGAAGTGTTAATTTCATAAAAAGACATAATTCCTTCATTAAAAAATGAAAAATATATGCACACTTGGGAGGAAGTACAGTGGGCAAATGAAGAGACACTGCACCTTTTAATACCATAGCGCAAGCTTCCATCATGGGTCAAAAACCATCATCTCCTCTGACCTGAATTGCTTTTCATGCATTGTGCTTCCTGCAATATTATCACTCGTCCAAAGGCTTCCACCAAAGAGCTCCTCAAAATTCAGAGCTGTGACTGCAGAAAGGGCGACTCCTCATTGAGAGACAATCCCTTATGTGCCTCTTCCACAGAGAACATGTACTTGGTAACATTTTGTAGACAAAAAGTGGTAGGATCTGGTTCAGTTAACAAAAAATGGTAATTAACTTAATGATGTCACTTAAAATGACATCGCCTGACTTGCCTGGCGATAACATCACAGAAACCCATCACATGACATGGAAATCAGATCAAAGGTAATGATGTTATGGCTTCTAGCCCAGATCAATTTAAGTGGAATACAGGCCATGGCATAAGTGAGTGGCTATTGCCAAACTGTGACTCATTAACATATCCTTTCACCAGCAATCATACCTGTACATTAAGGACACTAAAGCATTTGTCAAAGGTAGAGAGGACAAAAGGTGGATGGCTTAAAATATGCATATTGGTTTTTGTGGTGCCCCAGGATAAGCTGGGGCACCAACAAGGGTTTGTAGAGTGTTGGGGATATTCTAGGAGTGCAGCATCCCCAACTCCCTATCTCCACCCCCACGGAAATGCAGACAAATACATTGTCTTATGTCTTCAGGGTGTTACCTTAAAGCCCACAGGAGATTATCTTAAATGCATTAAGCACTCCTAAAGTGTGCTCTTGCACAATTTTTCTGCACTGTGGGGACCCCTATTGGTTCTAAAGCTGTAGTAGCAGTACAGAAAAAGTAGAAATAAGACTCTTGCATGCATCGTATTACATGTATAATTCTTTTTTGACAACGTAATTGCCAATGAAAAGTTGAACGGCTTTTCCTTTCTGTAAGATGTAAACAATGACTAAACAATGATTTATTGAGTGTTGTTAAGTAATAACAAGCTGGGGATACCAGCCCACACCACCTTTCCTGAGCAGGGCTTGGACTGCTCTGCTTCACTACTCTGAGAGAGTCAAGTGGTACAATGGGGTACTTGGTCCTCAACATAGAAAGTTGAAGATTTTGTTCTTGTGAAGGACTAAAATCCTTTGCAACTAATAACCCAGTTTCTTACAGCAATATATACAGTGCACATGTGCATCAGAGTGATGTTGCCAGAAGCAATTGGATTAACCTCAAGTTAGATTGACTATGCAGCATTATGGATTTGGGGGGGGGGGGATCCTGGTCTTCAATCCTATAGTCACTAATAAATTTAAACATAGCTAGTGAAGCTGCAGTATAATCTATTATAGTAGCAGACGTTTGTGGAATAGGAGGCCAATCCCCTGGAAATCTTCTGTTTAATAACACAATCCTAGTGCTCTTAAAAAGGAGGCCAGGTGGGAGCTCAGAAGGGGTTCTTTCGCCTTATAGCTGACGTTATCTGCACGGGGTTGTTCCATACTTCATTTTGTGCTATAACATTTTCTTCTATAGTGCACATGTTGAAGAGATTTAATTTAAAGTCCTCAGTGATTATTATATGGTGTGTGTTGTAGTCCTTCATCAGGTTATTCATGGCTAATTTGAAATCGGAAATGACAGCTGATTTTTCCCTAAGTGGTGGAATAATATATATGTTGATCAAAAAGAGCGGCTATACACTGCATGTACAATTGTATATTTGGATGACCTGTATCCTGGGTTTCTGAAAGTGTAGCTGTTTTGTCTTAACATTTAGGTGTGCTGAGACATAAATGTGATTGTGAAGACCTCTTATAGGTGTTTCAGGTGGTTACATCAGGAGCCAAAGTTGAGAATAGGGATGGATAGCCCTTGTCCAGGTAGGTGAGATTTTTAGGCCCTAGTTCCAAAAGTTTTTTTTGCTAACCAGCACCCTTTGGGCCAAATCAAAGGTTGCTAATGATATCAAAGAAGGTTCAGGCACTTAAGCTCCTCCCGGTTTCAGAAATGCCCCGGATATAATATCTGAGGAGTGGAGAGGTTAGGTTTTTACAGGACTTGAAAAGGTTCAACAGGTTTCCACAACTAAGGATATCTTGCCACCCCTTAGATGTATATTGTGGTATAAGCATGGGTTTGCTGGCTCTACAGGTGCTTGTTGAATGTGACATCAATGCCTGAAGGGGCTTTGTTGAGTCCACTTTATCGTTATTGCAAGATGTTGGTGTGGGGAAAGTGTTGGGCATTGAGAAATTCGATATTTAACTCAAGGAGGTTGCCACATGGAGATTGTTCATGTATCCTATAGTGTATTCCTGTGTCTTATCTGTGTGTGATCTGCACTCACCATCAAATGTGCCATAGATTTTGATGCTTTATCAGGAAGACTGCAGCTTATCCCACAGACGTTATTGACATGATCACCTCCTGTTGATGGAATGTTTGCCAGACCGATCTGTGGAGTAGTAATTTTAGGCTCATCCAAGGTACCCGGATTGTCCTCAGGCTTGATAAATATAGGGAATAATTTCCTCTTGTTGATTATTTTGGATAAATCAACCTTATTCAATCCACTCAAGATTAATTCATTAGTGACCACCAATAACATAAACTAATCAGAACTTGAGAAAACATGCGTTCTAATGCCTCAACATAAGCTAATAACGATGAATATGTTAACATGAGTAGCAGAGTTCAGCAAATCAGTCCTTCAATCATTTGTCACTGTATATGTCAATGTTTCAGAATAGGAACCCTACCTAACCCAGATTAGCATTAGCATGTGGGAATTCATGAGAAAACAGCTTAGAACATAAATTTGGAAAAACATCTAGCTTAAGAGAAAAACTATTTAGATAGCGCAGTTGGTACCTAGAAAGGAAAGACATAAAAAGTCAATCAGTCACATTGTCATAGCTACCTATCCACGGTATGGATCAACAACAAAGTCAGTCTTCATCTTCAGGTCATCAACCGATCTGCATTGCATCAGGCTCCCAAGAGCTTGAGCCCAATGACAGAATCTTGAATCTCGTCCACACCTAACCTCAAACATCTATTCTGAAGTTTTCCCCCTTTGTCACAACATTATATCAAAGTCACCCAGGCTATCCCCCAATTCCTAATTAGTCAATTAGTCACCATATATGACGCTACCCAATACTTTCAGTTCTTCAAATCAATGAATTCTAGTATTACACAATTCTCAAGGTGTCGATTGGTTCACTGTATGATGGCCTCATCATCCGGCTCGTCAGTTATTAAAAATGTGGCATCTTCTTCTCCAATCAGTGTCTCCATTGTTCAAGTCCTGGGAAAGTACATCTTGTTTGCTTTACACAGTCCTTGATGCATTATGATTCCATCATCTCCTGTCCATCGGTTCATGCATAGGATTTTGCTGAGCAGATTTTATTAAACAATAAGCAGTTCAGGGTCAGTTTAGCACATTAGCTTCTATACATTGCGCTAGTAATTCAGCTTCTGCATGAGGCCTGGCAAAACTAGGCCACAACTTCGGCTAAGTTAACTCTATAATATAATGTAAAACATACATTATATATCTCATTGAGACACACAACTACGTTGTTTTAATACATTTTCTATATTTCATATGTTATTCATTTTATTAGTACATTTTGTGAATCATGGTAGCCACTCTCCGAGGGCACATTTTCAAACGTGCACATAATTTTTCTACATTATTTATCTCTACATTTTATTATTGTTATTCAAAATGCATAAACACCCATTAATACTTTTAATTGACATATTGGCTTCAACAGTCCCTCCTCTGATGACTAAATATGTCATCACACTACTTTTCCCTTGAACATTTTCATAACTCAACTTCTTCAGTATTTTGTCTCCTTCTCAAATCTTCCCTATAAATTCTTTCCCTGTTTTGTTCTTCCCTCCTCTGATTATTTTTAGACCTTTTCAATTTAATCATTTGACACAATTTAGATAAACCCCATAATCTTAATATGCAAGCAATCACAATTAATATTCCCTGCATAATTTTTAATAATACTCCATTCCAAATGTTACTAAGCCAATTTCCCACTGAAGCAAATCCCTTTCCAACTTCTTCCCAAACATCTGGTTCCTTCAATTCCTTCAAATCCTTACTTGTGTTAGACAGGTTAGTAAGTAAATCTCTTATCTTTTTACTATTGTTAGGAATATATGAGCAGCAATGCCTTGAGTTAATCATTTCACAGACTCCGCCGTCCTTCGCTAGAAGGATGTCTAAAGCAAGGCGATTCTGAAGCATCATAGCTCTCTCCGCAGCTAATTCTGTATCTATCAGGAGTATTGCCCCTGTACAATTTGTCAGCATGTTATCCACAATAGTAGACAACTTTCGTAACTCGATTGAGTTCAGGATGACTCCCAGTGAAGGAATCACTGCATCAAATATATCTCCTACAATAGCAGAAGAGGAGCACCTCCTCTGTCGCTTATGATTTAATTCAGTCAATTTCGGAAATTTCTTTAATGTCATCTGTCCGATAAATCTTTGGCAAAAATATCCCCAAATAACATGTCCCATACCACCCTCTTGGAAGATGCTAATGAGCATTAAGTCCACAAATATAATAGATACCAGGAATTGCAGAGTCCTGACCATTCAACATAAAAGTCCAGTTACTCTGAAACAAAAACACATGCCCACATTCACTCGTTCTCACAAATAAAGTGTCAGTGTGTGATTTTGGCCTCTATATACAAACCTTCCCTCCATGTAGTGCATCTAAAGCAAATTTTTCTTGTGTCTAAATTGCAGTGTAAGCATAATCATTCTTGTAAGTTCTTTTCCCTAAACCTAATTTCTCTTTTAGTGCTTTTCTCCTGTCATCAGTATGTTCTATGAAGCTCTTCTCTAAAGGTGTAAGCAAGCATCTGAGATTGTTTTTATGTGCATATGCAGTTCTAAATGTTAGTGTAGGCTCAAGGAATCCTCTAACCAATACTATATCATGATCCTTAGCTACTCTGCTCAAATACCTAATAATAGGAACAAACTAAAACACCAGGACATAATTAGAGTAAAAATACTGTATATACTCTTGATCACGAAACCTTGTTAGCAGCAGACTACAGCGTATTCCGTAGCTTAATGGAAGACTGTAGTATGAAACTCCTTCTTCTACTGATGGAGGGATTTGCATACACACAAGACAATCCCTTGCATCTATTGTCTCAACATATTCACTCAACAAGCGATAGAAGATATTAGAAGAAAGCTCTCCTTGAGCATTAGTATAGTCATGCAAATATTTTTCAGCTAACTTAAACTTCTCTAAAGCTATTAGTGTAGTAGCTTTAAAAGCAGTAGTATGGATTGCTCCTCTTGCATCAAGAACAGACATACCCACAATCAATACAATGAACAAAATTCCACACATAATCACCAATCCAATCCTCATATATTTACAGCGCCTAGTATTTCTAACTTGATTATTCAACTCAGCCATGATCCACAAAGAATCAGAAAGCAGAAGTAACTCTTATATAAAATGCAGTAAAAATCTAAAATAAGGAAAATTTCTTCTCTCACAGTTCAGTTTCACATCCAGGAACCCTTTTCCTTTGTCAAAATCGATTAGCAGCTTGTCACATCCGGGTTTTTAACATCAAATCAAGTTATCAATGTCTCTTCTGGTTTATTTTCAACAGTCTCTTTAAGGTAATTTAGATTGGTTCAGCAATTCAGCTCCTTGGTCACCTTCAGGTTACATCAAAATACTGATTCAGAACCTCCCTATCAAAACAAAAGGACATTGACTCATGTTGCCATTCATTAGTAGTTGCATACGCCCATTCTGGACCTGCGTAACGTCGACTTGCTATTCTCTTTCTTTTCAACTTTCAACCATCACTTATTTCTCCTTCACTCAATTCTTCTTTTCTCGTAGAATCTACTTCTTCCTCTATTGTTTCATTTATGACCACTTCCTTTCTCTTCTCTATCTGCGGTTCAGGCCAATTATCTCCTTTTCTCGATCCTTCTGTCAATATTCTTCTCAGGATTGAACTCTTCTCTTTCTCTATAGTGTTTTCTCTGGCTGGACCTGCAATGGGCTCAGGTGGACTCGGATCACTTTGAATTTGATCCGTCTCAACTCTTTCACCCTCTAGGTCTGGCACTTGCTCTGGTTGCCTCTCAGCACCGTCTGCTTCTGGGAGAACCCCTTCTGAGCTAGGCTTTCCTGCTGTTTCCGTTCTGATTGAGTCTTCTGCACCCTCCTATAATTCTTCACCTTCGTCTCTTACAGGGGTCATAGAACCATCTTCCACAAGCTCTTGTTCAATTTCAGGCTCTCTTGGTTCTTTTTCTGGTTCAGGTGCGACAACCTGTTTCACCGTTGTTGGTGCTCTCAATAACACGTCTTCATGATCCAGTGGACATGCCACCTTCTTCGTATGACTCGTGTGAATCCAGTTCGGGAGTCCTGCACACTTCACAGCTGTTGTAGTTGTTAGGAGCACCTGGTAAGGCCCTCTCCAGTGTGGCTATAAGCACGTCTTGGGCACATGTTTCCAAACAATGACTCAGCCACCGGCTCTCAGATTGTGCCCTGGATTATGGATAGGTGGCAGGGTAGTGGCCTGCAACTGCTGAGAGAAAGAGCGAACCACATCAGCCAGACCCTTGCAGTAGTCCAACACCATATCATCTGTAATGTTTACAAGTGCATTTGCTGGAACTGCTGGTAATCTCATTGCTCTGCCCATGAGGATCTCATGGGGTGACAGCCCTGTCTTCCTGTCAGGTATATTTCTCATCAACATCAACACCAAAGGCAACGCATCTGGTCATTTCAGATTCGTGGCTGCATACATCTTAGCAATTCTGGATTTCAAAGTACCATTCATCTGTTCCACTAGTCCTGATGCTTCAGGGCGGTAGCTTCAATGAAACTTCTGCTGAATGTTTAGTGCTGCACACAAGAGTTTAATCCCCTCGTTGTTGAAGTGAGTTCCCCTATCTGATTCTATAGAGATCGGAAACCCGAAACATGGTATCAACTTCCCGAGCAACAACTTTGCTACTGTGAGACTGTCATTCCTTCTTGTGGGGTATGCTTCAATCCAGTGACAAAAAATCCACACAATCACCAACACATATTTCAAACCACCGCACTCAGGCATCTCTATGAAATCCAATTTCATTCTGCTGAATGGACTTCCTGCTCTTCCAATGTGGCTCAAATTTACCACTGTGTCTTTTCCCTCATTTAGCTGCTGACAGATTATACAGCGATGACACACTGCTTCTGCTGTCTGCCTAAACTTAGGACTGAAGCAGTCAATCTTGAACAACCGAACCATTGAATCCCTCCGAATGTGTGCTTGCCCAGGATAATACCTGGACATTTGCAACAATAAACTGTTTGGCAGTACCATCTGACCTTACTCAGAAGCCCATATTTCGTCAGGCCTTTGAACACATTTTAGTTTAGACCAAAGTTGTTTCTCCTCCTTGTCAACATTATTTTGCAATGTTTTCAACTCTTCCAAAGTATCGATCACTTTCAATGCAAAACTTGTACATGTATTATCTTCTTCTGACATCAGTTCCCACTTTTCTTTGAATGATATACAGTTCAATGCGCAAAACCTTGTGACTTGATCCTCATATCCATTTCCTAATGAGATGTAGTCTTGTGACTTCAGATGTGCACTGCATTTCACCAAGGCAATTTCTTCAGGTAACTGTATTGCATACAGCAACTCTTTTATGCTGTCGCGATTTCTAACTGGTGTACCAGTAGAGGATAGGTAACCTCTTTGCGACGACAACTGACCAAAATCATGGACAATTCCAAATCCATATTTGCTATCTGTGTAGATGGTAACTCTCAATCTTGCAGATACATGGCATGGCAAGAGCTACCAATTCCGCTACTTGTGTGGAATATACACCTCGAAGCCAAGAAGCTTCTAAAGTACCTGTAATTGTGCACACAGCATAACCTGCTTTCAGTGTTCCTGTACCATCCCTCCAACATGAGCCATCAACAAAGGCAATTTGGTAATTTTCTTCCAATCGTGTATCTCTAAATCAGGTCTAGGTTTCATGCATAACTCAGTTACCTCAAGACAATCATGCTCAATGTCTTCTTCCTTTTCAATTTCAACAGTATCACTTGGAAGTAATGTTGCCGGGTTCAGCACTGTACATCTTTTCAATGTTACATTTAGAGCACTTAGAATGCTTGTCTCATACCTTGTCATTTTGGCACCAGTCAAATACTGTGTTTTTGTCAGTAAGATCTCAACATAATGAGGTACCATTACCGTTAGAGGGTATCCCATCACTACTCCCTCACGTTGTGAAAGGCTTTGACCAACTGCGGCAACTGCATGCAAACAACCTGGTAAGGCTGCTGCAACTGGGTCCAATGTAGCTGAGAAATAGGCTGCTGGGCGATAAGCACCTCCATGGACCTGTGTCAAGACAGACAAAGAACAAGCATCACGTTCATGACAAAACAATGTGAATGGCTTCGTCTAATCAGGCATTCCCAACACTGGAGTCCTGCACAAACTCAGTGAATGCTTTCATCTGATCCTGGTCTAAAATAATGGGATCTGTAACATCTTTATGTGTCAGCTGCTGTAATGGTTTGGCAATCTCAGCAACATTTGGAATCCACTGCCGACAATAACCTACTATCCCCAGAAACATCCTGACATCTCTTTGTGAAGTCAGGTGACTTCTCTGCAATATCATTGTGATCCTTTCTCTGGAAATTCTCCTTGACCCTTTCTCAGTTTGGTGTCCCATGTATTTTACTGACTTCTGACAGTACTGCAATTTTAAAGGTGACACTTTATGTCCAAATTCTCCCAAGTGATTTCAGAGGGCAATCGAGTCGTACTTACACTTGTCCCTCATTTTGGAGGCAATCAGTAAGTCGTCAATGTAATGCACCAGAGTCGATTGGTACGGTAGTTCCAAATAACTCGAGATGCTTTTTCAAAATCTGATTGAACAAGGACGGTGACACTGTTTACCCTGGGGGAAGCCTGCACCAGCTGTAAACTCTGTCTAGGAATTTGAAACTAAAAAGAAACTGACTATCCTCATAAAGAGGCACAGAAAATAAAGCTTGTGACAAATCAACCACTGTGAACACTCTGAGTCTGAAACAATATTACCGCTTGGTTTGGCACCACAGGAGAACACTTGACCACCATGTTATTCACTTTTCGCAAGTCTTGCACAATTCATACTTTCCCACAAGGATTCTTCAAGTCCATTATCGGTGAATTACATGGACTGCTCAACACTTCTTTCAAAACCCCTTGTTTCAGAAAAATCTCCAATTATCTGCGCCATTTTCATCAGAACATCTTGTGCCATGTTATACTGTGGAAGCTGCGGGAACACCACATTCGGCTTCAAAGTGATCTTAATCGGCTCCACTCCCTTAATCAAAACCACTTCTTTACCTGTCAGGTCCCACACATTTTCCTTTATTGTTCCCTGCAAGTCTGCATGTAACTCTTTCACAGTAAACATAGGGACAAACTCAATCAACGGGTATTCTTCATTAGTGGTTTCATTCTCAGTTTCAGGAGCTTGTTCTTCCTCGTCATCACTATTTGTTTGAACCTCTATTCCAGCAGTTGAACAATTAATTGAACATCTGGTCTTGAACAACAAGTGCCTTCCCAGTAGGGATACTGGACTTGAATCACAGACTTCAAACTTATGCAGTCCCTGAAAATTGCCAATCTCAACCTGTACTAGATCTGTGATCGGATTTATCAACTGTCTATTCGCTACCCCTACAACCTGAACTGTCCTGCCTGAAAGAGGTAAGTTTGTAACTTCTGCACTTCTTACTGTAAAACGCGTAGCTCCTGTGTCCACCGGAAATGAGACCCTATGACCTTCCCTCTCACAAAAGGTCCTCTCTGATATACCTCTAGGGACGCTGCAAGCATACATGGCTCCTCATCCAAACTCTCACACATCCATTCGTCATTTATTTCATTCTCACCATCTAATGGGAATTGGTGCACTGCGTCACTACTTCTGTCTTGCCTCTGACCTGTGACCTGCTGAGTAAGCATCATCTGTTGCAGTTCCATCGGGGCTTGAGGTAGCTGCATGTGCTGTCTAGGTACCATAGGAACCTGCTGCTGCATTGGTTGCAACTGTGTCATTTGTACACAAGGCATTTGCATCTGCTGCATGGGTTGAAAATTCTGCACTTGATTCATGTTATTCTGAAAATTCGAATTAAGTCCTCTCATTCTAGGGACTTTCCTGGTTCGAAACTTATTGACATCACCACTTTGCTAAACAACACCATCCTGCACCATCATCAGACACTCCCACTTCCAGTGTCCCAGGTTTCCGCAAAGATGACACAATAACATATTTTTCATTCCTTGCACATCATTTTGAATCACTACCGTATTCAAATTTGTACCACGATTCATATTGACTCCACGACCTCCACCTCTCACATGGGGTTGGAACATAACAGTTCTCTGCTGCTGTGGTATCTGCTGCACTAAAGCTTCTTGCACTCCTGTTTGAGCTGCCTTAATCTGCATCACCATTGCTTTCTCCTTAAGCTTCTTCTGTGTCACCTCAATCTCGTCACTGCAGTATTTCGCATAGTGCAACACTTCATTCGGTTTTGCTTGCTAACAAATCAAATGACTCTTAATCATCTGACCTACTTCAGGTCTCAATCCCTCCATGAACCTAAACACAAAGTGTAGCATGTCTTTCGGCTCAATCGCTTCCTTGCCACTGTACTCCTTGAACACTTACAACAACCTCTCATAGTACACATGTATCAACTCTTTTACCTCCTGCACTGTCCTGTAAATTCTCTGCCAGTCAATGTTTTTAGGCAAGATTCTCGTCTTCAGGAATTCAATCACCTCCTAATAATGTTTCATAACTTCGGGTGATGGTGCACCTGTAATTCTATCACTTTCCAGTTCACTCATAGGCCAATCCACTGCTCTCTTGCATTCAACCCATAAATAAGCTGGCACTACTATCTCCAACAGAGTATTCAGGTCCTCCCAAAGACATTTCGAAAGCTTCACAAATCTATCTGCCTGCTGATACCATTCAACCGGTTTCTCCCTCAACTTGGGATAATCATTTGTGAATGACAGAATATCACTCCTGTGCCAAGGAACATGCACAAATTGCCATGCTGGAATTTCCCTCATTGGTAATATTTTTACTGGATCCTTCTCTTTCTGCACACTTTCGGACCCTTCCTGTGAATCTCGTTTCCGTTTATCCTTCTCCTTTGCCCATCTGCCTTCCCACTTCTATAATGCTCTCCAGATCTGAGCACTCTGCAATAGTTCTTTAAGATGCGCTTTCATCCCAGCTGACCTCATGTGCTCAAAATCTTTTGCCTCAAAATCTAATCGGTAATTTAGTTTCAAATGCTTCGTTTTCTCAGTTTCTATGTCATGCTTCTCTGCCAAGTCTGCCAATTTCTGATGTATCTTGCCCACTTCTTTTGTAATTCTCGGACACAAGTATCTCAGCTCCTCTTCAGTGTAGGATTCTAACCTATTCACTCCCATTGGTCCCTCAACCAGTTCAGTCTTTTCTGTAACCAGCCTTAAGCAATCAATCTGCTCTTTACTCTTAGATGTGTTTCGTGGAGTATTCAGACTATCTAACCAATCATTTAACTGCTGTGCTGTCAATCCTTGTAATGAAATATTATTTGCATTCGGCAATGGCACCTGTTGTACCACTGCACCTGGAGTTTGCAGTGTCAAAAGCTTCAAGCTCTGAGTTACACTCAGGCCATTTACGGCATCTGGAAGCGCAACAAGGGGACTAAGGTCCATTAATGGCCTAGATCCATCAAAGGTCTGACCCATAGATGAAACCACCTGCACATGCTCTCTCACCCCCTCCTCATGAGGCTTTGTGACATTTCACCTGATCTCCTGCGATCAGCTTCTTTTGCACAAATAATGGTACCACTGGACCAACTGTAATCAGCAGCAATATCGCATCTGGTGCCGCTCTAACACCCGCATTTTGTGGAAGGCCTACCCCCATACTCTGATTCATTACTGGTGTCACATCTGACTGTGTCCCTGTCATTGGTGTGAACTTTGGCAAGCCCTGTGGCTGTGCCTGGGGCATCAACATTGAAGTCGGCTCAGTCTGAACTAGCATCGGCCTCGGAACTACTTGCTCCGTAGGTACCACTAAGTTCAAGGTTGTCTCGAGTATCGGTATTTCTGGATAAATTCTCTGTATTGGTGGTGGGTGCATCTGCGCTTGGACTACCGAAGTAGTCACTGCATTCGGAGTACTTTGTACTACCTCTTGTACCTGTCCATTACCCACTTGCACTGGTCCTGCTGTCCCTGACACTTGAGCTGGGGCTTTCGGAACAGAACTAATACTTGGACCCCAGTCACTCACTACATATGATGGAGGTCAGTCCCTCAACACCTGAGTAATAAGATCCTCGACATCTGAATTTTCCTCTTCTACATAGGTCTTTTTCTTCTTCTTGCCCCCTGACGAACTCTTATCACTCTTGCTAGTATGCTCTTTCTCTTCTGACTCATCTTCCTCTGTGATAGCAGAGAACAACTTAACACCCTGCAATGTCGCCATTCTCCACTTCCTCGGTTCCCAATCCCATCTTGCCTCTGCTAAAGACTTCTCTACCTTCCTTATTCTCTTCTGGAATTTCATTTCTTGCTGTTGTCTTGCTATGAGCTCCAAAACCGCTAATGCCTCAAACTGTGCTGGTCTTGGAAGTAGCTTTGTCTCATACAGTGTCATTCGCAACTGATCCAAGATTCTCAAATTAAACGTTCCATTCTCTTGAAACGCTAAAGGTCCCTGTTTCTCTGTCAATTTGCACCACTGCTTTAACCAATGACATGGTGTGACCCCTCGCTTCTCCATTACAATATATGCCGGAGAATTTTCCAGTGGGGTAGGCTCCCCGACTGTCGCCTTAACATATGTATCACCGTTCATGGCACTCCTAAACGCTTTGAAAAACTTCCTCTATCTCTGTATTATCTATTTGATTCAATAAGGAAATTACTTTTACTGCCAGGATTCCCTTCATCTGCCTTCTCAACCAATTTTCTCTCACAGACGGCTGCCAATCCGCTTGCGACTCTTCTTACTAACCAACCTATCCCAGCACGGCTCACTCTGATGTCACACTCACACACTGCGGCTGACAAAGTCTTGCGGCTTGTCCTCCTAATCTTTAACTCACACAAACTAATGCAAATTATTGCGAGCACTAACCAAAAAAAACAATAACCAAAACAAATCAGCTGGCTTACTACAGGAAGGTACACAATCGCTTCAGAGACCTTACGGATTTTCACTGATGGCCCTTTCGCTCATGCAGCTATTCCTCTTTCTCAGTCTCCCACATTCAGAAGCAAAATTCAACCCGCAAATTTTACTCTCAACTGATCAATGGGTCTGTCCTGGTGCACATAGGACTCGCCAAATATCAGTCGAAATTTCTCTTACTCACTTAGCTCTCACACCGACTTGTTGACCATGACCGATCAACCTACTAAACCAGACAGATTACAACATAAACCCAAGTGTCTCCTACACTTGTCAATATATTCCGGAGTCTTAAACCACGCAGGGTCCGTACATCACCAACAACCATGTGGACAATTTTTGAGCACAAAGCGCCACACACATATGAAGTTCGATGACTTCCCTACTCTCATACTGCGGAGTACGCACACTTCTACTAAACTTCAACTGGAGTACGCAGACTCCCTATTTCCCTCACATACTTCACAATTCACATGCGATTTGCATAAGCCTTTGCAAGCGCAATCTACCATTTTCACTCTATCACTAAAACGCCGAGAACATTCCCAACTCTACTTGCAGGATCCATGACCTGGGAAAGTCATTTCTGGGCTTAAGGGGACATCATCTTTGCTACAATTGCCATTTCAGAAAACAAAATCCAATCTCAATAATAATGAACAACTAACCTTATTTTAAACTATCACCAAAACCATCGGTCACCACATAACTAGTTCTCCAAGGAAACTAACCATCAAGCTGCTACCAAAAACTGCTAGCGCGCCGGGTCCTTAGTAAGATAACGTACAAGGGGACACGTATAGGTCGATTAACCTTTTGATTCGCATGGAATATCCTAGCTATGGTGTAACCAATGTGCATCAATAATCAATACACAAACCAATAACCAATAAGCAAAACATTAGTCAACATTTGTTGAAAAACCACAACTCAGTATAGGTTTAGTAATTTTATTTCCCTATAGGTTACAATACTATGGGGGTCATTACAACCCTGGCGGACGGTGTTAAAGAGGCGGTAAGACCGCAAACAGGCCGGCGGTAAAAAAATTGGAATTATGACCGTGGCAGAAACCACCAACAAAGACAGCCACTTTAACACTCCGACCGCCACGGCGGTACAAACAAACAGCGCGGCGGTCACCGCCAACAGACAGGTGGGAGACAATGTACCGCCCACAGTATCACAACCTACCAATCCGCCACCTTTTCCGAGGCGGATTCACAGCGGATAAAAACACGGTGGAAACAGCCATTTCAAAGGGAAAACGCTCACCTCTACACACTCCACGAGGAAGGAGGACACCATGGAGCCGGAACTCCAAATACTACCTGCACTAGTCTTCCTGCTCTTGTACGACGATCATCAACGCCGGCAGTGACAACGGTGAGTACTGCACCTACGACATAGGGGAGGGGGAGGCAAAAGACAGGGACACACACACGCAACACCCCCACCCCCACCCCCACCCTCACCCACTACAACACACACACCAATGCATATCCAAACATTACAGTAACAACCCCCAACTGCCCCGGAAGAATGCAAAGACCAAAGGAAATGAGTGGAACCATTGTAATATATCAAAATACAGTAACCAAGATATACATATATATATATAGATACACATTAAACAAAATATACACCACGAATAGTAGTGCAGGTAATGCACAAGTCATTGTCCGTGGACCAATGGGCCCAAAATGCATGGGCGAGGCCCACACAAGATACCTGACCAGAAACGGAGAGAACACTGCTGGGGCATCAGATAGAAATACAACAGGCACCTCAGGGGGAACGAAAGGGGGGGCACCTCAGCCGGAGGAGTGCACCACGCCAGATCCACGAGGGGGCTCAATGCCCATTGATGTATCCTGGGGAGTGCAAAGCCACAGTCTCTCAAGTCTCTACAGTGGGTGGTTTGCCCACTGTTCAATCCTGGGGAGTGCAAAGCCACAGTCTCTCAAGTCTCTACAGTGGGTGGGTTGCCCACTGTTCAATCCTGGGGAGTGCAAAGCCACAGTCTCTCAAGTCTCTACAGTGGGTGGTTTGCCCACTGTAACATCCTGGGGAGTGCAAAGCCACAGTCTCTCAAGTGGAGAACAGTCTCCACTGGTTCTGGAGGGGGACTGGTGCCCAGAGTGCTTCATCCTGTGCAGGACAGACTGAGTGGATGCCTTTCTCCAATGGTCTGGAGGGGGACTGGTGCCCAGAGTGCTTCATCCTGTGCAGGACAGACTGAGTGGATGCCTTTCTCCACTGGTTCTGGAGGGGGACTGGTGCCCAGAGTGCTTCATCCTGTGCAGGACAGACTGAGTGGATGCCTTTCTCCACTGGTTCTGGAGGGGGACTGGTGCCCAGAGTGCTTCATCCTGTGCAGGACAGACTGAGTGGAAGCATGTCTCCACTGGTTCTGGAGGGGGACTGGTGCCCAGAGTGCATCACTCTCCCCGTGACGGTCCCAGTTGCGTCACTGCCCCTGTCGCTCATAGGCTAGCGGTGCTTGACTTGGCGGTCCTTGCCCTGTTCAGCGGTCCTTGCCTTGTTCACCGGTCTTTGCCCTGTTCAGCGGTGCTTGCCCTGTTCAGCGGTGCTTCAGCGGTGTTTGCCCTTCTTCAGCGGTGCTTGCCCTTCTTCAGCGGTGCTTGCCCTGTTCAGCGGTGCTTGCCATGGCGGTCTTTGCCCTGTTCAGCGGTGCTTGAGTATGAAGTTTCTGACCTGTTCAGCGGTGCTTGCCATGGCGGTCTTTGCCCTGTTCAGCGGTGCTTGTCCTGTTCAGCGGTGCTTGAGTTTGAAGTTTCTGACCTGTTCAGCGGTGCTTGCCATGGCGGTCCTTCATTGCCCAGCTGGGCTGGGGCTGGTGGTCCTTCATTGGGCAGCTGGGCTGTGGCTGCCGGGGCCCTCCTGGGCACTGACGATTGGGCTGCCCTCCTGGGCACTGACTCTGGCGGTGGCCTCCTGGCCACTGACAATCGGGCTGCCCTCCTGGGTACTGACTCTGGCGGTGGCCTCCTGGCCAGTGACTATTGGGCTGCCGGTGGCCTCCTGGGCAGCGGGGATGATGGCGGTCTTCTCCGCCGTGTGGCTCCTCCCAGACTTTGGCGATTTCTTCTGCCCCTTCCCCACCTTGGGAGGAGTCACAGCTGAGTGGACACTCCCCCTGGGACCCTTGTGAGCGACTTTGCTGGCTGGAGTCTTCCCCCACTCCCGCCGGGCACTGTCCAACTTCTGGGGCTTCACAGGGTGAGGACTGGCTGTGCTGTGGCTCTGTGTCACACTGGCTGCCCTGGTGCCCGGTGCACTCCACATACCTCTAACAACAGGCACCACTGGTCCTGGAGATTGTTTGGCTGAGGTGCTAGTACGGGACCTATGAATTGGAGGGGGGTGGGAAAGAGGTCAAGCTTGGTCAGGAAAAGTTTCTTAGGAACACTGGGACGGGTAGCTGGAGGGGGTCTGGAGGAAGAGGAGGTGGTTGTAGGAGGTGTAACATTTGTGGCTTTGGGTGCAGGTGCATGCGCTGGAGGCTGTCGTGAGGTGGATGTATGTTGGGTGGGTGTGTGCCTGCGTGTGTGTACTTTGGGAGGGGGCGTCACAGACACACTGGGAGAGGACACAGGGGGACGTGGTAGTGGGGGTGGTGAGTGTACGTGAGCGGGGTGTGGTGGTGGGTGTGCTGGTGCGGGACCTAGTAGCTGTAGTGGTAGTGCATGCAGGTGAGAGTGTAGACGAGACTGGGAGGGAGGAGGGAGACGACGAGGAGGGGGACACAGTGGAGGCAGTGGATGTTGGTGTGTCTGTATGTGTGTGATGCTTCCCTGAGTGCCTGTGGGATATGTGGTGCTTATGTTTGCCTGAGCTTCCCTTGTGTGGTGAGGTGTGTGCATGCTGGTCTGATGGTGTGCTTGGGATAGGCAAGGGTACAGGGGATTGGGTCTGGGTGGAGGAAGTTGGAGGGGGGAGGCTAGACACAAGGACAATGGCTGCCATCAGTGCTGAGGCCAGAGTTTGCAGGGTTCGATGAAGGGCAGCCTGACCAGAATGAATGCCCTCCAGGAATGCATTAGTGTGTTGCAATTCCCTTTCTACACCCTGGATGGCATTCAAAATGGTAGACTGCCCAACAGTGAGTGACCTGAGGAGGTCAATGGCCTCCTCACTGAGGGCAGCTGAGGTGACAGGGGCAGGGGCTGAGGTGCCTGGGGCGAAGGTGATGCCCACCCTCCTGGGTGAGCGGGCACGGGGCGAAGGCTGAGGGGCTACTGGGAGGGCGGTGCTGGTAGGGGGGATGGCGGCTGTACCTGTAGAAGTGGGGGGCACAGATTTTGCCGCCACCACAAGGGAGCTCCCATCGGAGGACGAGTGCGTGTCGCTGGTTGCTGATCCTGTCCCCGCCGTGAAGCTCCCCTCGCACTCCGTCACACTGGTGTATTTTGAGTCCGTGGTGTGGCCCTCCATGGCCATATGGGATGCAGCTCCCTCGTGCTCCGGTGCCACTGTACCTCCGCCTGATGATGCTGAGGCACACAAGAACAGGGAGACCACAAAAAGGGGGGGACGACAGAAGAAAGACAGGTTGAGTGCATGGCTTACCGCTACAGTTGGCGGACAATACAGACACAGCAGCTCCCTGCACTACGCCGCGCTGTTGGGCTCTACAGATGCAGTTCCTGGGATATGGCCTACATGGCTATGGTCGACATCTGCACACATAGATGACACAGGGGCATGTATACCTGTACTTCGTACTCTACAGAGGTGGGGTGGATTGCCACATGGCCTGCATTACGGAGGGGCCTAGCCTACGGAACTCACCCTGGCCTAGAGGAACCCACAGCCCTCCTTCCCCACCCAGACACCTTCACTGCGCGCAAAGTCCACAGAATGATGTTGTACTCACCCCCTTGTGTCTGCTGTGATGCCCTCAAGTGCCCATCCAACTCCGGGTAGGCCACCACCAGGATCCGGAACATCAGGGGGGTCATGGTTCGACGGGCACCCCTCCCACGTTGGGAGGCCATCCCCAGCTGAGCCTCCGCCATCTTCTTGCTCCAGCAGCGAATGTCCTCCCATCTTTTACGGCAGTGGGTGCTCCGTCTGTGGTGGACCCCCAGGGTCCGGACATCCTTGGCGATGGCACGCCAAATATCCTTCTTCTGGTGGGCGCTGACCTAAATGAAATGTACAGGGGAAGAAGAGAAGTCATTAGCAACTGCACCGTCAAAGTGAGTGGCCCCCATCCCTACCCTTGCCATGTGGCACATGCATTCACAGTCCATCATGCACGCAGAACCGTGGCCACTTCCTTCTTACAACCAGCCCTCTCCACTCAGGCATAGCCCATACAACGTGCTTCCTGTGTACTTACCTGTTGGTCTGGAGGACCGTAGAGTAGCGTGTACTGGGGGAGGACCCCGTCCACGAGCTTCTCCAACTCCTGTGCAGTGAAGGCAGGGGCCCTTTCCCCAGACGCACGAGCCATTGTCTCTTCCAGACCGAGGTCACAGCAGCACTTGCAGTGTAGGTCCTCTCATGTCGAAGATCAGGTATCGAGTGATTGAACAGATAGAAAATGGCGGTGACGTCCGCGGCGGTGATGTCCGCGGCGGTGCGTACCATCACCCCCGGCGCACTTCGTCATTGGCTCCTGGGACCCATAGGGTCCAATGTTAACCAATGCAGCATTGCGCCACGCTCTTCGACCGCCTACCGTGATGGTGTACAACACCAGCGCAGTTAACTCACATCCCATTGTCCCACTTTAGAGGTCAGGCAGCCGCCATTTCAGGGGCCCACTTGGCTTCATTTTCAACTGCGTCACACATACCTAGGCCTAGACTCAACACACATACAGGCAACTTTTTGGATTATGTTTCGTGTTCTTTGTAGACTGTGGGTACATACCTCTGAGTTGTTTGACTCTGTGGTCGCTGTTGTCCTTCCTAGGCACCGTCCGCTGGGACATGTGAGGAGATGGCGGAATCCTCCGGTGTACCGACCGCTGGTGGACCTGTTGACAATGGAGGAGCGACATTTAATCATCACCTACAGGTTTGACCGTGCCACAATCCAGGAACTGTGTACCCAGTTGGAGCCTGACCTGATGTCAGCAATCCGACAGG